>NW_028188624.1:0-492000 GCF_978046115.1 Saccoglossus kowalevskii | reverse complement strand
AACAACAATGAAATTATTTAAAAATGATAGCAATATAGAGTCAGATGATGTACCAAATACTCTAACTAAACCAGCAAAAATTACACGTTCTCGGGGCAGACGTGCCTATCTTAAATGTTTGAAAGAATATGTTCAAAGAAAACAAAGTGCTAAACAAACTGGGCAGCATGTGGGTAAAAAACGTAAACTAGAGAAAGAGCGAGAGCGATATCACAATGATGACACTTTTTGCCAAAGGAAAAAAAAGAACATAATTCAACATTATGCAAATAATAAGACTCGCAAAGAAGCTTTGAAGACGAGAAGCATTACAAAATATAAATATGACGAAATGCACAGGGAGTCTATAAAAACTAGAAGCATTAGCAAATATAAACAAAATGAATTACACAGGGATTCTGTGAAATCTAGAAGCATTACTAAATATAAACATGATGAATTACACAGGGAGTCTGTGAAATCTAGAAGCATTACTAAATATAAAGATGATGAATTACACAGGGATTCTGTGAAATCTAGAAGCATTACTAAATATAAAGATAATGAATTACACAGAGAATCTGTTAAGGCAAGAAGCAAAGTGAAATATGAAGAGAATGACATACATAGGGAAGTTTGGAAGACAAGGAGTAGAGCAAAATATAAATATAATCCGTCGCATAGAGAAGCTGTGAAGGCAAGGAGTACTACAAAATATAAAAAGAATGAACAGCATAGAAAAGATGTTTTAAATAGAACACCCACCAAAAGATTAATAGAATCAAATAATAAACAATATTTTAGAAATGTATTGGATATGTTTAGAAATGAAATTGCCCATGGTCCAGATTTTGTCTGTACAGTTTGCCATCGGCGACTTTTCAGAAATCAAGTTATTCATTGTAAAAAAGAGGTGTACACCAAAAAAGGTGGGAATGTTGCATTAATTGCAGATAAGTGTATTACTGAAGATTATCTACACAAATGTAGCAGTGTGTGTTCTAGTGATAGTGAATGTTTATATTTGAAAAATGGACAGTGTAAATTATGGATTTGTTTTACTTGTCAAAGGAAAATTCTGAGTGGTAAAATTCCATGTGAAGCAGTTACCAACAATCTTAATCTGAAGCCTATTCCAGATGAATTAAAATGCTTAAACTCTCTGGAACAACATTTGGTGGCATTGCACATTCCTTTTATGAAAATGTTGGCTTTACCAAAAGGTGGACAGAATGGTGTTCATGGACCTGTTGTATGTGTCCCTTCTAGCATTGATAAAGCTACATCCATTTTACCAAGATGTGAATCAGATGACCAAATGATAAAAGTAAAACTGAAGCGGAAACTAACATACAAGGGCCATTATCAGTATCACTTTGTAAATGAGGCTCATATAAAGAATGCATTAGTATATCTTCAGAAGAACAATAAATGGTATAGCAATGTTTGTTTTAACAAAGATTGGGTTAATCCTTTAGCAAAAATTGAAGGAGAAATTGAAACACCAGAAAACGAGGATAGTGCCTCAAAACATTCTGAAGAAAAAAATAGAGATTTTGAGGACAATGAAGAAGAAAAAGATGGATTACTTTTAGACACATGTCTTCAACCAGTAGATATCGGACCCGAAGTACTTGATCAACCTTCTGATGAAATATCTTGTATTGCCCCTGCTGAAGGAAATAGTCCAGTTAAAATGTTAATGGATGAAGGCAATGAAGCAAAGTCTTTTCCTGTATTGTATCCTGAAGGATCACCAACATTTCATGACATACGCAGTGAAAAAATAACATTGTCAAGATACCTGCATACTCGTTTGATGAATGCAGATGGTAGATTTGCCAAAAATACAGATTTTATATTTTATGCCCAGTATTTGTCAGAAGTACAACAAGTTGTCTCAAATGTGTCTATTGCCTTACGCAAAGGTTCTGGTAAAGCAGTTGGTCAATCTGTAACAGCTGCAACTTTAACAAATTCACAGTCATTGACTGACATTCTTAAGCACAATGAGGGATACAAGTTTTTGAAACCCATTCGTGGAACACCACCTTTTTGGCAAAGTGCACAGAAAGATTTATTTGCAATGTTAAGACAGCTTGGTATACCTACATGGTTTTGTTCATTTTCATCAGCTGACACAAGATGGCCTGAAATAATTGAATGTATTCTTCGAGAAGTAGGTGATACACGAAGTTTTGAAGATCTTGATTGGTCTGAAAAATGTGCTGTATTAAGAAACAATCCTGTAACTGCAGCTCGAATGTTTGAACACAGATTCCACTTATTTTTGAAACAGGTAATTATGTCACCTGCAGCACCTATTGGCGAAATAGTAGATTATTTTTACCGTGTTGAATTTCAGCAACGTGGTTCTCCTCATACACATTGTCTTTTTTGGGTAAAGAATGCACCAATTATTGATAAAGATGATGACGAAGAAGTAGCAACTTTCGTGGATAAATATGTCACTTGTGAAATGCCATCTCCGGAACAAGATGAAGAACTTAATGAGATTGTGAATAGTGTACAAAAACACAGTACACGACATTCAAAAACTTGCAGAAAACTTGGTACTACTTGTAGATTTAATTTCCCACGTCCACCTTCAGGAAAAACCTTTATTGCTCGAACTGATGCAGAAAAAGCTAAGGACAAAGAAGAAAAAACAACTGAAACTGATAATGTCATACAGGATTATGTTGATAGTGAAACAGAATATCAAGAAACAGACCAAGAAAATGAGATGACTAAAGATACAGCCACGGCAATTCTGACAAAAATTTGGAATATACTACTGAATTCTGAAAAGAACTTCTCATCTGTTTCATCCTTGTTTGCTTACATTGAATTAACCCAAGAAATCTTTGAGACAGCATGTAGCGTGTTGACAAAAAAAACAAGCATAGTTTTAAAACGACAACCTTCTGATGTTTGGGTAAATCAATATAACAAAGATCTTCTGAGATGTTGGAATGCAAATATGGACATACAATATATTGTAGATGCCTACAGTTGTGTTGTGTACATTATTAGCTACATTTCAAAAGCGGAACGAGAAATGGGATTGTTGTTAGATCATGCACAGAGGGAAGCATCAAAAGAAGGTAATATGGATGCAAAACTTGCAATGAAAAAAATTGGAGGTGTATATCTTCACAACCGTGAGTTGAGTGCTCAGGAAGCTGTATACAGAGTTTGTAATTTGAGGTTAAAAGAATGCTCAAGAAAAGTACAATTTATTCCTACAGGCGATACTCCAATTAAAATGAGTCTTCCACTAGCAATTTTAAAGAACATGAGTAAAGGCGGAGATCTCAACAATGAAAACATCTGGATGACAAGTATGCTTGATCGTTATAAGAATAGACCAAATGAAATTAATACCATGTGTCTTGCAAGTTTTGCTTCTGAATACAGAATTGTACCTACGTCAGAGGTAGAAAGAAAAAGAAATATTGATAACAATAAAGTTATTAAACTTAATAATGGTCTAGGTTATATGCAAAAGAGAACAAGAACTGATCCTGCAGTTGTCAGATATGCAAGATTTTCAGCAACTAAGGAACCAGAGAAGCATTATCAAAGTATATTGCAACTTTTTCTGCCATACAGAGCTGAATGCCAGTTGAAACCTAAACCTAAATTCAATTCATTTGAAGAGTTTTATCAAACTGGTGCTGTGAAATATAAGAACAATTGGCCCGAAAGTGTAAAATCTATAGTTGACAGAAATAAAGCAATGTTTGAGAAAGATGTTGATGTTATTGATGCAGCTGAGCAAATGCTTGAGTCATGCCCTCTTTTAGAAGATGCATGGGCACAAATTCACCCAGAATCTGAGAAGGAAAGATTAGAATGCTTAGAATCAGCTAGTACGAATTCGATATCTAATGAATCAGAAAGTGAAGATTCAATTCCAGACTTGTTGCACAAAGATAAAAAAGAAGTTTGTAAAGAAGTATATAATCAGTGTGGAATGTCCAAAAATGAGGCTAAAATATTGATGAGATCACTTAATGATAAACAGCGTGATATATTCTACACTGTTCGACAATGGTGTTTAGATAAAGCTAATGGCAAGAATGTTGCACCATTTCACATGTTCTTAAGTGGAGGAGCAGGAACAGGAAAATCCCATGTTATCAAGGCTGTGTATTTTGAGGCTTCAAGAATTCTTGCTCGTATTCTACCAAATCCAGATGATATTTCTGTTCTGTTGACAGCACCGACTGGTGTAGCTGCGTTCAACATAAATGCAACCACTGTCCATAGTACTTTCTCAATAGCAGTTGATGCCAAATTGCCATATCAACCACTAGGACAAGATACATTAACCACCATTCGTTCCAAACTTAGTAGTCTGCAGATTCTTATTATTGATGAAATTTCAATGGTTGACAAGAAGTTGCTTTGTTATATACATGGGAGATTAAGGCAAATCAAACAGACTGGTGACTATTCACCATTTGGAAATGTTTCTGTGATTGCTGTAGGCGATTTTTATCAATTACCACCTGTAAAAGGAAAGGCTTTATATGTTAGTAGCGAAGGTATGGATCTGTGGAATGATTATTTCGCCATTGCTGAATTAACAGATGTAGTAAGGCAGCAAGATCAACAGTTTGCTGAGGCATTAAATAGCGTCAGAACACGAAGAAAATCTGATGAATTACCAGCAAGTGTTGTGAACATGTTTCGTCTGTGTGAAACTGGTGAAGAGTACATTGGTATGCATATATTTGCAACAAATAAAGATGTGGATCTATGTAATATAAACATGCTTCGTGCAACATGTTCAAACCCCATATGTATTAATGCTCAAGACTTTTATAGAAATACTAAAACTAAAAAACTAGAACAGAGAGAGAGGAACTATGTCAAAGTCTACAATACAAACTTAGCAAAGACGGTTACTTTGGCTATAAATGCTCGTGTGATGTTAATTAAAAACATTGATGTATCTGATGGTCTAGTAAATGGTGTTTTTGGCAAAATTTCACATATTTCCTTTGAAGACAATAACATATTTCCATCCTGTATATATGTAGTGTTTGATAACGTGAAGGTTGGTACTAAACTACGCAGTAAATCTGGAAGCTTCTCTGTATCATCACCAAATAGCACACCTATAAAGCCATCAGAGGACAGAGTAAACAATGGCGGAGGCATTAGAAGACAATATCCATTAAGCCTAGCTTATGCATGCACTATACACAAAGTACAAGGATTAACAGTAGAGAAAGCTGTAGTATCATTAAATAAAATATTTTCTCCGGGGCAAGCTTATGTAGCTTTGAGTAGAGTTAAGACATTAGATGGCCTTATTATTCAAGATTTCAAGGAATCGAGTATGTATTGCAATGAAAAGATTGAATCAGCTCTATTAAGCATGCCAACATACTTGACGTCAAAATCAGTGTCAGACAGGGTTTGCCAATGTACTATCTTGCTACACAATGTTGAAGGATTATTGTCTCATTTTGAAGACATCAAATGCGATAAAAGACTTGTTAATGTTGATTTTATGTGTTTGACAGAAACCTGGCTACTGGATGGGAAACTATATAGTGAATTGGAATTAAACAATTTTGATTTTCACCACAAACCACGGTCATTATCTTATGATACATCTAATGAGATAACATCAGATTTGAAACAACAGGCACATGGAGGTGTAGCAGTTTATTCTAGCATTCATAAAGATACTGAATTCCTCAAGCTACATGTGTCTAACTTGGAGTACTTAGCTTTTTATGTGAAAGATGTACGTGTGTCAATAGCTGTTATATATAGACCGCGGTCATATAGAGCTGATGTGTTTAGAGAAAACCTATTGTGTCTGGTTAGTGAAATGAGTAAAATATCTGCAAGTAACATTATTATTGGTGATTTCAACGAAAATATACTCGTGTCTTCCAGTGTGCAGAACATTTTGGAAAAGCAAGGATTCAAACAATGTGTAGCCTTACCAACTACAGAAAGTGGAACGTTGATTGACCATGTATACATTAAAAACGCTGTCATTCTTAATGTTGAAGTTATACAAACATATTATGGGTTTCATGATGCTGTGATTATTCGGTTCTGAAAGTATCATTAATTTGGTACACTCAATCTAGATTTATTATTATTGAAATTTCTACCTTGATTTCCTACCTTCATATAGATGTCAACATTGCTACAACTGGAATGCTAGAATCACACTTAAGTGATAAATCTATTATAGGGAAAAAATATTCCAATGTATATAGATATTAAAACTCTCCCTACTTGTACTACGCGAATAGCATTCCTGGGCGTGAAAGTAAAACTAAGGGACACGCCCACCCACCCCACTCCACTTCACTCATTATAGGATTGGGAGGGGGGCACTTATTGACATGGATATTTCGCTAACTTATTTTCTTATAACAAAAAATAAATTTGATTGTTTTTTAACAGATGAGATAGTTGCAGTTACGTGGCATTTGTTTATTTATCTATTTTATGTTAAATTGTTTTGCTGATCAATGTAATGATGTTGACCACCATAATGTCATTGTTTACACGTGCTTAGTATAGATCGTTATGCAAGATATATAATGTAATTAAGGACTTTGAATATAGAACCTATATTATGAGGTCTAATAATTTCAGCAGAGCAGTAACGTAATTGCAACTTTACTTTATTCACACAATATCGGTCAAGTGCCCCCCTCCCAATAAAAAAAATTAATTTATCGATACTACTCAAAACAATTTAGGGAACACCTTGCTTCTGACATTATATATTGTTTAATGTTATGTAACTGTTATATTGGCACAACCTTGCATGTTTGGTTTGGGTTCCAATATAGGAAAATTAAATGTAGCAATCATAAACCTGCTCGAAATGCATGTTATGTTGTCACACATTCTACAAGCATGACACCACGTCATTAATAATTTGAGCATGGAAGTGTACGAATAATAACTGTGACACCTACATGTATATGTGTCAAAGCTTTTCAACAGCTCAGAAATGACTAAGGTTAAGCCACCCATTTGTGACAACTTTAGATGAGAGTGATACAATCTTGTCGCAGGTTTTAACAGCCGAACTATGGCCATCAATTTCAAATTCAGCGCCTTTGGAACATTAATCATACCAAGCCAAGTCAATGATCTCATAGATGATGTGATTGAAATATCATGTCATACAAGCTGGTGAACACTTCATCGATGCCACAGTAGGATAGCATGATCACTTAATGTGATGACAGCATTATGATACAAGTTGATTAACGTCCCCCTCTCTCCATAACCGAATTACATCAAACATTTGAGCCTGCTGTAAACCGAGCCACACTATGCACTTGATGTCACATATTGTCTATGTCAATACTGGACAAAACATTCTAATTGAATCGACTTGGCATTCATCTAATATAGACCCAATTAACTATTCATAGTATTTACTGTCATGGTATGGATAGAGGCACTAAAGGCAGACTAGATTTTTCAGTAGAGGTACTATTCTCTTTGTTTGAGAAGATTTTGGAACAGGAACAAATCCCGGCAGAGTGGAAAGAGGGCCATCTTATCAAAATTCCAAAGAAGGGAGACCTCAGTCAGTATTCCAACTACAGAGGGGTCACAGTACCAGGAAAAGGTCTTCAATAGGATTATCCTTGAAAGATTGAAAGGACCGGTTGACCAACAACTACGTGACCACCAGGCAGGCTTCCGTAAAGACAGATCATGTACTGATCACATTGCTACACTGAGGATCATAGTTGAACAGTCCATAAAGTGGAACTCCACCCTGTACATCAATTTTGTGGACTATCTGAAAGCTTTTGACAGTGTAGACAGAGAGTCACTTTGGAAGCTGCTTAGACACTATGAAGTTTGTCAGAATGATCTGAAACTCATACGAGGAAATGACATGCAGGGTGGTACATGGAGGAAAACTGACAGATAGCTTTGAAGTGAAGACAGGTGTGAGACAAGGCTTCCCACTCTCACCATTTTTATTCCTGCTGATCATTGACTCGATAATGAAGAAAGTGACAAATGACAAAAATGGTATCCAGTGGACACTATGGACACAGCTTGAAGACCTGGAATTCGCTGATGACATTGCCCTCCTGTCCCATAACCACAAGCACAACTTTTGCCAAATTTGGTCTAATCATCCACCAAGGTAAGACAAAGGTCATGAAAGTGAATATCCGATCCCGATCAGAATAAGTGATACACCTCTTGACGAGGTGGAGTCCTTCACTTACCTTGGCAGTGTTGTGGATAAACAGGGCAGGACGGATGCTGATGTCAAATTGGCAAAGCAAGAGCTGCATTCCTCCAACTAAGGAACATTTGGAACTCCAGAACTATAGGAAGACACACCAAGCTTCGTTTGTTTATACAAATGTAAAGTCTGTCCTGTTATATGGAGCAGAAACCTGGCGTACCACAAAGGCAACAACGCACAAAGTACAGACCTTTGTAAACAGATGCCTGCAGACAATCCTAAAAATTCATTGGCCGGATAAGATCAGCCACCTTGAGCTCTGGAAGCAAACTAGGCAGCCTCCCATGGAGGAAGAGATCTTGCGGAGGAGATGGAGTTGGATTGGCCACATTTTGCATAAGCAACCATCCAACATCCACAAGGAAAACGGGAACATGGAAGGCCAAAAAACACCTGGCTGAGGGACCTAAACAGTGATGTTAGGCGCTCAAGATCCACCTAGGTACAGCTTGAGACTGCAGAACAGGGCCGCACATGCTGAGAACTGTCATCGATGGCTTATGTTCCAGGAGGGGCGACAGACCAAAGTGAAGTGAAGTGATGCATAAACTGTTCATATTATCGTGCATGTGTTGTACATTGTTGTGTCACCAATTATAATACATTCATTATTATAATGTTCATTCCCGTAAAATATGCTATCATAACATGCATTTTGATCTGATTTATTGTAGTTGTAACTGGAAAAAAAGAAATCACGCTTGAATCGGGCTATTATGGTGTCTCCTAAACTATTTTGAGTAGTTCAGTTAATGAAATAGGATTTTGTTATCCTCTTTCTGGGTTGTAAATTATATCTTATTTCTTTTAGCCGAATTATTATCAAAAATACAGAATCTATTTAGGTAATATAAACGAAATATTAATATGGTTAGAACAATTTCTTCAAAGCAACGAAATGTAAAGATTGATTTTTAATCCGGTAGCCTTGTTGTTTCTCAATGTTATGTTAAACATATTTTGCAGAAGTAAGCCGAGCATGCGTTCTCTGAATTTGTGTACTCATATTTGCCATATATATTATGAATATGTAACCATATATTATATATTTAGTGAAGAACTAGGAGCGTCTATTATAATCAGTGTATATTATAGTCACTGTCAGTCAAAAACATTTGTGCTTATGTATACACTTTATGACATCAGAACGTTAAAAACATGAAATCAGACAACACGTGATAGACATAGTTATCTAAGACAGACAATGAATACCGCATCATCTGCGTTGTATTGATTTTATAATCATGTAACTGTTGTGATATATTCTAATGTTGTTCAATATAAATGATTTTACTATTACTGTAATTTTCAATTACTTATTGAAAACCACTGTTTCTTTTTGTTTCACATTATGAACTTAGCTAACGAACTCTTTACTGATATATAATGTCATTTGCTTATTTACATGACTGTATTATATATATCCAAAACCACATGTAATAGTTTTTGTACATATTGTTATTAATGTTGCCAAAATAAATGACTCATTTTTTAAATAACAAAACTACGTGATTTACTCAGTTATATGTTAAGGAATCTTTGAAGCAAATGTTTCTTATATTACTGTACCCTGGCTTGACAAACACATGCATGTGAGGATTAGAACAATGAATGCATGACACACTTATGCCAAAAGATGCATATTCATACCAAAAACTGTTCAGGATATTATAATTGGGCATATTTGATGAACCACATAACCATATCCATCTAATCAGTTTCCCGCATATTGTGCCATATTTTTTTCAATCTCCCTTCTCTATCTACAATAGTTCTCATAACATTAGGTTCAGGCATACTACTGTTGACTAACATGTTTGCAATCAAATCAAACAGATGCAAATGTATCTATATGTCCATTGGGAATGACAGTCCTCATTCTGTTACACTTTTGGATAATACAAATAATTATTTTCGTTATTTTGTATATCATCGTTAATAAAAGTACATTCGAGACGTTATGAATATACAAGTTTAAAATATGCTAAAATTTGTATAAATAGTATTTCATTCATATGCTGTAGGGCATTTCTAATTGACAATAAATTACATGGAGGTCGTATGCTGCATGTCGTACCAATAGTTTTAGGAAGCTTTGTTGTTTTAACTGAATTCAAAATGGCAGACAATACATGGATTTGATTTCATAGGAATATGAAAACGTAATGCAAGGATTCCACATACCGAATTTTGTATCAGTCTGGCAAATAGTTCATGAATTATAGCGTAATTTCACTTTTTACTAAATCCAAGATGGCTGCCAAAGGAAGCCATTTTTCAAAAAATCTGCTTCAGTAACTTTCTAGAGGTATCAACATAGATACTATATGCTAAATAGATTGTCAAACAAGCAAGCAGTTTTTAAGAAGATAATTTTTTGTGGTTTTTTGCATTTTTTTATAATTCAAGATGGCCGCCAAAACCACTTAAATCATGGAAAATATTTTCATGAACACATAATCATCTTATTGATCGGATGTTGTATGCCAACTTTGGTGTCAATCTGGCAAATTGTTCATGAGTTATAACGTACTTTCACTTTTTACTAAATCCAAGATGGCTGCCAAAGGGAGCCATTTTTCAAAAATCGGCTTCAGTAACTTTGTAGAGCTATCAACAGAGATACTATATGCTAAATTGATTGTCAAACAAGCAAGCAGTTTTTAAGAAGATAATTTGTTGAGGTTTTTTGCATTTTTGGATAAATTCAAGATGGCCACCAAAACCATTTGAATCATGGGAAATATTTTCATTAACATGTAACCATCTCATTGACGGGATGTTGTATGCCAACTTTGGTATCAATCTGGCAAATTGTTCATGAGTTGTAGTGTACTTTCACTTTTTACTAAATCCAAGATGGCTGCCAAAGGAAGCCATTTTTCAAAAATCTGCTTCAGTTACTTTGTAGAGCAATCAACAGAGATAATATATGCTGAATTGATTGTCAAACAAGCAAGCAGTTTTTAAGAACATAATTTTTTGAGCTTTTTTGCTTTATTTAAAAAAATTCAAGATGGCCGCCAAAACCACTTGAATCATGGGAAATATTTTCATGAACACATGATCACCTTATTGAACAGATGTTTTATGCCAACTTTGGTTTCAATCTGGCAAATTGTTCATGAGTTATAGCGTACTTTCACTTTTGACTAAATCCAAGATGGCTGCCAAATGAAGCCATTTTTCAAAAATCTGCTTCAGCAACTTTGTAGAGCTATGGCCATAGGTACTGCAATGCAAATTTCTAATCACATGAATGAGCCATTTTTAAGAAGAAGATTTTAAAAGTTTTTTGTCATTTTTCACAAAATCCAATATGGCGGCCAAGGTCACATGACCGCTAAAGATTTTATTGCTGATATTTGCTAGACATGAGCCAATGATGCCACACAAAAAAACCGGAAGTTCCTAGACCCTCAGAAAGTGGTGCAATTGAGCACTTCCGGTTTGTGTTCTACCTAAGATGGCGGCCAGGTCATGTGACCTACATGGCTGGTTTTGGGGTATGCACCACAACTCATGGCCCTTCATCAGCATGCAAAATGCCTCATCAATCGCAGCATTATTTTGTAAGTTACAGCGCTTAAAAAAAATGGCGGAATAATAATAATAATAATAAGAATAATAAACATAGCAATTACAATAGGGTTTCGCCCCATAGGGCTCGAAACCCTAATAATAAACATAGCAATTACAAAAGGGTTTCCGACCCATAGGGCTCGAAACCCTAATAATAAACATAGCAATTACAATAGGGTTTCGACCCATCTGGGCTCGAAACCCTAATAATAATAATAAACATAGCAATTACAAAAGGGTTTCCGACCCATAGGGCTCGAAACCCTAAATATAGCTGCATAGCAGCGATGACGGGTTTCGAGCCTGCGTGGCTCATGACAAATTGCACTTGCTTGATGTGATTATTTGACGAACGTTTCATGTCTAGAATGCAAGATAGCAGACAAACTACACAACATATGGATTTGATTTCACAGGAATGTGATAAACTTAATGCAAGGACAAATAGTTCATGAGTTATAGAACTTTTTCTCTTTTACTAAATCCAAGATGGCTGCCAAAGGAAGCCATTTTTAAAAATCTACTTCAGTAACTTTGTAGAGCTATCAACAGAGATACTATATGCTAAATTGCTTTTCAAACAAGCAAGCAGTTTTTAACAAGATATTTTTTTGAGGTTTTTTGAATTTTTGTGATAAATTCAACATGGCCGCCAAAACCACTTGAATCATGGGAAATATTTCCATGAACACATAATCATCTCATTGAGCGGATGTTGTATGCCAAGTTTTGTTTAAATCTGGCAAATCGTTCATAAGTTATAGCGTGCTTTCACTTTTTACTAAAACCAAGATGGCTGCCAAAGGAAACCATTTTTCAAAAATCTGCTTCAGTAACTTTGTAGAGCTATCAACAGAGATACTATATGCTGAATTGCTTTTCAAACAAGGAAGCAGTTTTTAACAAGATAATTTTTTGAGGTTTTTTGAATTTTTGTGATAAATTCAACATGGCCGCCAAAACCACTTGAATCATGGGAAATATTTCCATGAACACATAATCACCTCATTGAGCGGATGTTGTATGCCAAGTTTTGTTTAAATCTGGCAAATTGTTCATGAGTTATAGCGTACTTTCACTTTTTACTAAATCCAAGATGGCTGCCAAAGGAAGCCATTTTTCAAAAATCTGCTTCAGTCACTTTGTGAAGCTATCAACAGAGATACTATATGCCAAATTGTTTTTCAAACAAGCAAGCAGTTTTTAAGAAGAAAATTTTTTGAGTTTTTTGGCATTTTTGTGATAAATTCAACATGGCCGCCAAAACCACTTGAATCATGGGAAATATTTTCATGAACACATAATTATCTTATTGAACGGATGTTGTATGCCAAGTTTTGTTTAAATCTGGCAAATTGTTCATAAGTTATAGCGTAATTTCACTTTTCACTAAATCCAAGATGGCTGCCAAAGAAAGCCATTTTTCAAAAATCTGCTTCAGTAACTTTGTAGAGCTATCAACAGAGATACTATATGCTAAATTGATTGTCAAACAAACAAGCAGTTTTTAAGAAGATAATATTTTGAGGTTTTTTGCAATTTTTTGATAAATTCAATATGGCCGCCAAAACCACTTGAATCATGGGAAATATTTTTATTAACACATAATCATCTTATTGAAGGGATGTTGTATGCCAACTTTGGTTTAAATCTGGCAAATTGTTCATGAGTTATAGCGTACTTTCACTTTTTATTAAATCCAAGATGGCTGCCAAAGGAAGCCATTTTTCAAAAATCTGCTTCAGTCACTTTGTAGAGCTATGGCCATAGGTGCTGCAAAGCAAATGTCTAATTACATGAATGAGCCATTTTTGAGAAGAAGATTTTACAAGTTTTTTGTCAATTTTCGGAAAATCCAATATGGCGGCCAAGGTCACATGACCGCTAAAGATTTTATTGCTGATATTTGCTAGACATGAGCCAATGATGCCACACAAAAAAACTGGAAGTTCCTAGACCCTCAGAAAGTGGTGCAATTGAGCACTTCCGGTTTGTGTTGTACCTAAGATGGCGGCCAGGTCATGTGACCTACATAGCTGGTTTTGGGGTATGCACCACAACTCATCGCCCTTTATCAGCATGCAAAATGGCAAATCAATCGCTGCATTATTTTTCAAGTTACAGTGGTTACAAAAAACGGCGGAAAAATAATAATAATAAACATAGCAATTACAATAGGGTTTCGCCCCATAGGGCTCGAAACCCTAATAATAATAAATATAGCTGCATAGCAGCGATGACGGGTTTCGAGCCTGCGTGGCTCATGGCAAATTGCACTTGCTCGATGTGATTATTTGACGAATGTTTCATGTCTAGAATGAAAGATAGCAGACAAACTACTCAACATATGGATTTGATTTCACAGGAATATGATAAACTTAATGCAAGGACAAATAGTTCATGAGTTATAGAACTTTTTCTCTTTTACTAAATCCAAGATGGCTGCCAAAGGAAGCCATTTTTCGATAATCTACTTTAGTAACTTTGTAGAGCTATCAACAGAGATACTATATGCTAAATTGCTTTTCAAACAAGGAAGCAGTTTTTAACAAGATAATTTTTTGAGGTTTTTTGAATTTTTGTGATAAATTCAACATGGCCGCCAAAACCACTTGAATCATGGGAAATATTTTCATGAACACATAATCATCTCATTGAGCAGATGTTGTATGCCAAGTTTTGTTTAAATCTGGCAAATCGTTCATAAGTTATAGCGTAATTTCACTTTTCACTAAATCCAAGATGGCTGCCAAAGGAAGCCATTTTTCAAAAATCTGCTTCAGTACCTTTGTAGAGCTATTAACAGAGATACTATATGCTAAATTGATTGTCAACCAAGCAAGCAGTTTTTAAGAAGATAATTTTTTGAGGTTTTTTGCAATTTTTTGATAAATTCAATATGGCCGCCAAAACCACTTGAATCATGGGAAATATTTTTATGAACACATAATCATCTTATCGAAGGGATGTTGTATGCCAACATTGGTTTAAATCTGGCAAATTGTTCATGAGTTATAGCGTACTTTCACTTTTTACTAAATCCAAGATGGCTGCCAAAGGAAGCCATTTTTCAAAAATCTGCTTCAGTCACTTTGTAGAGCTATGGCCATAGGTGCTGCAAAGCAAATGTCTAATCACATGAACGAGCCATTTTTGAGAAGAAGATTTTAAAATTTTTTTGTCAATTTTCACAAAATCCAATATGGCGGCAAAGGTCACATGACCGCTAAAGATTTTATTGCTGATATTTGCTAGACATGAGCCAATGATGCCACACAAAAAAACCGGAAGTTCCTAGACCCTCAGAAAGTGGTGCAATTGAGCACTTCCGGTTTGTGTTCTACCTAAGATGGCGGCCAGGTCATGTGACCTACATGGCTGGTTTTGGGGTATGCACCACAACTCATGGCCCTTCATCAGCATGCAAAATGCCTAATCAATCGCAGCATTATTTTTCAAGTTACAGTGATTTATAAAAACGGCGGAAAAATAATAATAAGAAATATAGCTGCATAGCAGCGATGACGGGTTTCGAGCCTGTATGGCTCATGGCAAATTGCACTTCCTTGATGTGATTATTTGACAAATGTTTCATGTCTAGAATGCAATGTTCTTTACAATTCCTCTGGTATTTTGCTATTATGAACCACACTATCAGCAGACATAACCATTTATAGTCATCTGTACAATGTCTGGCAAATTGTTCATGAGTTATAGCATAATTTCACTTTTTACTAAATCCAAGATGGCTGCCAAAAGAAGCCATTTTTCAAAAATCTGCTTCAAAAACTTTGTAGAGCTATCAACATAGATGCCATATTCTAAACTGCTTGTCAAACAAGCAAGCAATTTTTAAGTACAAAATGTTTTGAGGTTTTTTTGCATTTTTGTGATAAATTCAAGATGGCCGCCAAAACCATTTGAATCATGGGAAATATTTTTATAAACAAATATTCATCTTATTGAAGGGATGTTGGTGTTAATCTGGCAAATTGTTCATGAGTTATAGCATAATTTCACTTTTTACTAAATCCAAGATGGCTGCCAAATGAAGCAATTTTTCAAAAAACTGCTTCAGTTACTTTGTAGAGCTATCAACAGGGATACTATATACTAAATTGCTTTTCAAACAAGCAAGCGGTTTTTAAGAAGATAATTTTTTGAGGTTTTTTGCATTTTTGTGATAATTCAACATGGCCGCCAAAACTACTTGAATCATGGGAAATACTTTCATGAACACATAATCATCTTATTGAGCGGATGTTGTATGCCAAGTTTGGTTTAAATCTGGCAAATTGTTCATAAGTTATAGCGTAATTTCACTTTTTACTAAATCCAAGATGGCTGCCAAAGGAAGCCATTTTTCAAAAATCTGCTTCAGTAACTTTGTAGAGCTATCAACAGAGATACTATATACTAAATTGATTGTCAAACAAGCAAGCAGTTTTAAGAAGATAATTTATTGATGTTTTTGGCTTTGTTTTGATAAATTCAAGATGGCCGCCAAAACCACTTGAATCCTGCGAAATATTTTCATAACTTTATAGAGCTATCAACAGAGATACTATATACAAAATTGATTGTCAAACAAGCAAGCAGTTTTAAGAAGATAATTTTTTGATATTTTTGGCATTGTTTTGATAAATTCAAGATGGCCGCCAAAACCACTTGAATCCTGCGAAATATTTTCATGAACACATAATCATCATATTGAGCGGATCTTGTATGCCAAGTTTTGTTTAAATCTGGCACATTGTTCATAAGTTATAGCGTAATTTCACTTTTTACTAAATCCAAGATGGCTGCCAAAGGAAGCCATTTTTCAAAAATCTGCTTCAGTAACTTTGTGGAGCTATCAACAGAGATACTATATGCTAAATAGATTGTCAAACAAACAAGCAGTTTTTAAGATAATAATTTCTTGAAGTTTTTGGCATTTTTGTGATAAATTCAAGATGGCCGCCAAAACCACTTGAGTCATGGGAAATATTTTTATGAACACATAATCATCTTATTGAGTGGATGTTGTATGCCAAGTTTTGTCGAAATCTGGAAAATTGTTCATAATTTATAGCGTAATTTCACTTTTCACTAAATCCAAGATGGCTGCCAAAAGAAGCCATTTTTCAAAAATCTGCTTCAGTACCTTTGTAGAGCTATCAACAGAGATACTATATGCTAAATTGATTGTCAACCAAGCAAGCAGTTTTTAAGAAGATAATTTTTTGAGGTTTTTTGCATTTTTTGATAAATTCAATATGGCCGCCAAAACCACTTGAATCATGGGAAATATTTTTATGAACATATAATCATCCTATCGAAGGGATATTGTATGCCAACTTTGGTTTAAATCTGGCAAATTGTTCATGAGTTATAGCGTACTTTCACTTTTTACTAAATCCAAGATGGCTGCCAAAGGAAGCCATTTTTCAAAAATCTGCTTCAGTCACTTTGTAGAGCTATGGCCATAGGTGCTGCAAATCAAATGTCTAATCACATGAATGAGCCATTTTTGAGAAGAAGATTTTAAAATTTTTTTGTCAATTTTCACAAAATCCAATATGGCGGCCAAGGTCACATGACCGCTAAAGATTTTATTGCTGATATTTGCTAGACATGAGCCAATGATGCCACACAAAAAAACCGGAAGTTCCTAGACCCTCACAAAGTGGTGCAATTGAGCACTTCCGGTTTGTGTTCTACCTAAGATGGCGGCCAGGTCATGTGACCTACATGGCTGATTTTGGGGTATGCACCACAACTCATGGCACTTCATCAGCATGCAAAATGCCTAATCAATCGCAGCATTATTTTTCAAGTTACAGTGATTTATAAAAACGGCGGAAAAAAAATAATAAGAATAATAAACATAGCAATTACAAAAGGGTTTCGCCCCATAGGGCTCGAAACCCTAATAATAAACATAGCAATTACAAAAGGGTTTCGCCCCATAGGGCTCGAAACCCTAAATATAGCTGCATAGCAGCGATGACGGGTTTCGAGCCTGCGTGGCTCATGACAAATTGCACTTGCTCGATGTGATTATTTGACGAACGTTTCATGTCTAGAATGCAAGATAGCAGACAAACTACACAACATATGGATTTGATTTCACAGGAATGTGATAAACTTAATGCAAGGACAAATAGTTCATGAGTTATAGAACTTTTTCTCTTTTACTAAATCCAAGATGGCTGCCAAAGGAAGCCATTTTTAAAAGTCTACTTCAGTAACTTTGTAGAGCTATCAACAGAGATACTATATGCTAAATTGATTGTCAAACAAACAAGCTGTTTTTAAGAAGATAATTTTTTGAGGTTTTTTGCAATTTTTTGATAAATTCAATATGGCCGCCCAAAACCACTTGAATCATGGGAAATATTTTTATGAACACATAATCATCTTATTGAAGGGATGTTGTATGCCAACTTTGGTTTAAATCTGGCAAATTGTTCATGAGTTATAGCGTACTTTCACTTTTTACTAAATCCAAGATGGCTGCCAAAGGAAGCCATTTTTCAAAAATCTGCTTCAGTCACTTTGTGAAGCTATCAACAGAGATACTATATGCCGAATTGTTTTTCAAACAAGCAAGCAGTTTTTAAGAAGATAATTTTTTGAGTTTTTTGGCATTTTTGTGATAAATTCAACATGGCCGCCAAAAACACTTGAATCATGGGAAATATTTTTATGAACACATAATCATCTTATTGAAGGGATGTTGTATGCCAACTTTGGTTTAAATCTGGCAAATTGTTCATGAGTTATAGCGTACTTTCACTTTTTACTAAATCCAAGATGGCTGCCAAAGGAAGCCATTTTTCGAAAATCTGCTTTAGTAACTTTGTAGAGCTATCGACAGAGATACTATATGCTGAATTGCTTTTCAAACAAGGAAGCAGTTTTTAACAAGATAATTTTTTGAGGTTTTTTGAATTTTTGTGATAAATTCAACATGGCCGCCAAAACCACTTGAATCATGGGAAATATTTCCATGAACACATAATCATCTCATTGAGCGGATGTTGTATGCCAAGTTTTGTTTAAATCTGGCAAATCGTTCATAAGTTATAGTGTACTTTCACTTTTTACTAAATCCAAGATGGCTGCCAAAAGAAGCCATTTTTCGAAAATATGCTACAGTAACTTTGTAGAGCTATCAACAGAGATACTATATGCTAAATTGATTGTCAAACAAACAAGCAGTTTTTAAGAAGATAATTTTTTGAGGTTTTTTGCAATTTTTTGATAAATTCAATATGGCCGCCAAAACCACTTGAATCATGGGAAATATTTTTATGAACACATGATCATCTTATTGAAGGGATGTTGTATGCCAACTTTGGTTTAAATCTGGCAAATTGTTCATAAGTTATAGCGTACTTTCACTTTTTACTAAATCCAAGATGGCTGCCAAAGGAAGCCATTTTTCAAAAATCTGCTTCAGTCACTTTGTAGAGCTATGGCCATAGGTGCTGCAAAGCAAATGTATAATCACATGAATGAGCCATTTTCGAGAAGAAGATTTTAAAAGTTTTTTGTCAATTTTCGGAAAATCCAATATGGCGGCCAAGGTCACATGACCGCTAAAGATTTTATTGCTTATATTTGCTAGACATGAGCAAATGATGCCACACAAAAAAACCGGAAGTTCCTAGACCCTCAGAAAGTGGTGCAATTGAGTACTTCCGGTCTGTGTTCTACCTAAGATGGCGGCCAGGTCAGGTGACCTACATAGCTGGTTTTGGGATATGCACCACAACTCATGGCCCTTTATCAGAATGCGAAATGGCAAGTCAATCGCAGCATTATTTTTCAAGTTACAGTGGTTACAAAAAACGGCGGAAAAATAATAATAATAAATATAGCTGCAGAGCAGCTATTAACGGCTTTCAAGAAAAGGGACCATAACACTATTAAATTTGGAAAAAAAAGTTTGAAGATTTGATTTGTGCAATGTATATACGTGTAGGTTACATGACGTTCTGGCCCAATGCCTTCATTATAGCGCTATTTCTATGTCTCTAACTTCAATAGTGCTCAAGATATTGTATATATGCATATTGAATGAGTTCTATGACCATATATGGTCAACGGATATGTTGGCCAATTCTCTTTCCATTGCCTTCAATATAGCGTTGGTACCCTGTCTGTACATGCAATACTGCTTGAAATATTAGAGACATGCATAATTAATGAGATCTATGACCATATATGGTCAACGGATATGTTTGCCAATTCTCTTTTCTATTTCCTTCAATATAGTGTTTGTTCCATGTTTGTACATGGAATAGCGCTTGAGATATTCGAGACATGCATATTTAATGAGTTCTATGACCATATATGGTCAACGGATATGTTGGCCAATTTTCTTGTCCATTGCCTTCAATATATCATTGGTACCATGTTTATACTTGCAATGGTGCTTGAGACACTGGAGACATGCATATTTAATGAGTTCTATGACCATATATGGTCAACGAATATGTTGGTCAATTTTCTTGTCCATTGCCTTCGGTATACTGTTAGTTCCATGTTTGTACATGCAATAGTGCTTGAGATATTGGAGACATGCATATTTAATGAGTTATATGACCATATATGGTCATGAAACACGTTGACAATTTCTCTTGTCCAAAGCCTTCAATATAGCAATGGTTCCATGTCTGTATGTGCAATAGTGCCTGAGATATTATAGGTATGCATATTTAATGAGGTATATGACCTTATATGGTCAACGAATATGTTGGCTCATTCTCGTGACCATTTCCTTCAATATAGCGTCAGTTTCACGTTTGTACATGCAATAGTGCTTGAGATATAAGAGACATGCATATTTAATGAGTTCTATGACCATATATGGTCAACGAATATTTTGGCCAATTCTCTTGTCCGTTGCCTTCAATATACCGTTAGTTCCATGTTTGTACATGCAATAGTTTTTGAGATACAAGAGACATGCATATTTAATGAGTTTCAAGATGGCGGGCGAACCACGTGACTAATCGAAAATCTGTTTCAGTCACTTTTAATGGCATGACATGTAGAAGGTATATACAAATTTTCAGGCAAAACGGTCCAGCCGTTTCAGAGAAGAAGTCGTTTGAAGTTGGCGGAAGAATAATAATAATAATAATAATAATAATAATAATAATAATAATAATAATAATAATAAACATAACAAAAACAATAGGCTTTCAAGCCTGAAGGGACTTGAAAGCCTAATAATAAACATAACAAAAACAATAGGCTTTCAAGCCTGAAGGGACTTGAAAGCCTAATAATAAACATAGCAATTACAATAGGGTTTCGCCCCATAGGGCTCGAAACCCTAAATATAGCTGCATAGCAGCGATGACGGGTTTCGAGCCTGCGTGGCTCATGACAAATTGCACTTAGTCGATGTGATTATTTGACGAACGTTCCATGTCTAGAATGCAAGATAGCAGACAAACTACACAACATATGGATTTGATTTCACAGGAATATGATAAACTTAATGCAAGGACAAATAGTTCATGAGTTATAGAACTTTTTCTCTTTTACTAAATCCAAGATGGCTGCCAAAGGAAGCCATTTTTAAAAATCTACTTCAGTAACTTTGTAGAGCTATCAACAGAGATACTATATGCTAAATTGCTTTTCAAACAAGCAAGCAGTTTTTAACAAGATATTTTTTTGAGGTTTTTTGAATTTTTGTGATAAATTCAACATGGCCGCCAAAACCACTTGAATCATGGGAAATATTTCCATGAACACATAATCATCTCATTGAGCGGATGTTGTATGCCAAGTTTTGTTTAAATCTGGCAAATCGTTCATAAGTTATAGCGTGCTTTCACTTTTTACTAAAACCAAGATGGCTGCCAAAGGAAACCATTTTTCAAAAATCTGCTTCAGTAACTTTGTAGAGCTATCAACAGAGATACTATATGCTGAATTGCTTTTCAAACAAGGAAGCAGTTTTTAACAAGATAATTTTTTGAGGTTTTTTGAATTTTTGTGATAAATTCAACATGGCCGCCAAAACCACTTGAATCATGGGAAATATTTCCATGAACACATAATCACCTCATTGAGCGGATGTTGTATGCCAAGTTTTGTTTAAATCTGGCAAATTGTTCATGAGTTATAGTGTACTTTCACTTTTTACTAAATCCAAGATGGCTGCCAAAGGAAGCCATTTTTCAAAAATCTGCTTCAGTCACTTTGTGAAGCTATCAACAGAGATACTATATGCCAAATTGTTTTTCAAACAAGCAAGCAGTTTTTAAGAAGAAAATTTTTTGAGTTTTTTGGCATTTTTGTGATAAATTCAACATGGCCGCCAAAACCACTTGAATCATGGGAAATATTTTCAGGAACACATAATTATCTTATTGAACGGATGTTGTATGCCAAGTTTTGTTTAAATCTGGCAAATTGTTCATAAGTTATAGCGTAATTTCACTTTTCACTAAATCCAAGATGGCTGCCAAAGGAAGCCATTTTTCAAAAATCTGCTTCAGTACCTTTGTAGAGCTATCAACAGAGATACTATATGCTAAATTGATTGTCAAACAAACAAGCAGTTTTTAAGAAGATAATATTTTGAGGTTTCTTGCAATTTTTTGATAAATTCAATATGGCCGCCAAAACCACTTGAATCATGGGAAATATTTTTATGAACACATAATCATCTTATTGAAGGGATGTTGTATGCCAACTTTGGTTTAAATCTGGCAAATTGTTCATGAGTTATAGCGTACTTTCACTTTTTATTAAATCCAAGATGGCTGCCAAAGGAAGCCATTTTTCAAAAATCTGCTTCAGTCACTTTGTAGAGCTATGGCCATAGGTGCTGCAAAGCAAATGTCTAATTACATGAATGAGCCATTTTTGAGAAGAAGATTTTACAAGTTTTTTGTCAATTTTCGGAAAATCCAATATGGCGGCCAAGGTCACATGACCGCTAAAGATTTTATTGCTGATATTTGCTAGACATGAGCCAATGATGCCACACAAAAAAACCGGAAGTTCCTAGACCCTCAGAAAGTGGTTCAATTGAGCACTTCCGGTTTGTGTTCTACCTAACATGGCGGCCAGGTCATGTGACCTACATGGCTGGTTTTGGGATATGCACCACAACTCATGACACTTTATCAGCATGCAAAATGGCAAATCAATCGCAGCATTATTTTTCAAGTTACAGTGCTTACAAAAAACGGCGGAATAATAATAATAATAAGAATATAGCTGCATAGCAGCGATGACGGGTTTCGAGCCTGTGTGGCTCATGGCAAATTGCACTTGCTCAATGTGATTATTTGACGAATGTTTCATGTCTAGAATGAAAGATAGCAGACAAACTACACAACATATGGATTTGATTTCACAGGAATATGATAAACTTAATGCAAGGACAAATAGTTCATGAGTTATAGAACTTTTTCTCTTTTACTAAATCCAAGATGGCTGGCAAAGGAAGCCATTTTTCGATAATCTACTTTAGTAACTTTGTAGAGCTATCAACAGAGATACTATATGCTAAATTGCTTTTCAAACAAGGAAGCAGTTTTTAACAAGATAATTTTTTGAGGTTTTTTGAATTTTTGTGATAAATTCAACATGGCCGCCAAAACCACTTGAATCATGGGAAATATTTTCATGAACACATAATCATCTCATTGAGCGGATGTTGTATGCCAAGTTTTGTTTACATCTGGCAAATCGTTCATAAGTTATAGCGTACTTTCACTTTTTTACTAAATCCAAGATGGCTGCCAAAGGAAGCCATTTTTCGAAAATCGGCTTCAGTAACTTTGTAGAGCTATCAACAGAGATACTATATGCTAAATAGATTGTCAAACAAGCAAGCAGTTTTTAAGATAATAATTTCTTGAGGTTTTTGGCATTTTTGTGATAAATTCAAGATGGCCGCCAAAACCACTTGAGTCATGGGAAATATTTTTATGAACACATAATCATCTTATTGAGTGGATGTTGTATGCCAAGTTTTGTCAAAATCTGGAAAATTGTTCATAATTTATAGCGTAATTTCACTTTTCACTAAATCCAAGATGGCTGCCAAAGGAAGCCATTTTTCAAAAATCTGCTTCAGTACCTTTGTAGAGCTATCAACAGAGATACTATATGCTAAATTGATTGTCAACCAAGCAAGCAGTTTTTAAGAAGATAATTTTTTGAGGTTTTTTGCATTTTTTGATAAATTCAATATGGCCGCCAAAACCACTTGAATCATGGGAAATATTTTTATGAATACATAATCATCTTATCGAAGGGATGTTGTATGCCAACTTTGGTTTAAATCTGGCAAATTGTTCATGAGTTATAGCGTACTTTCACTTTTTACTAAATCCAAGATGGCTGCCAAAGGAAGCCATTTTTCAAAAATCTGCTTCAGTCACTTTGTAGAGCTATGGCCATAGGTGCTGCAAAGCGAATGTCTAATCACATGAACGAGCCATTTTTGAGAAGAAGATTTTAAAATTTTTTTGTCAATTTTCACAAAATCCAAAATGGCGGCCAAGGTCACATGACCGCTAAAGATTTTATTGCTGATATTTGCTAGACATGAGCCAATGATGCCACACAAAAAAACCGGAAGTTCCTAGACCCTCAGAAAGTGGTGCAATTGAGCACTTCCGGTTTGCGTTCTACCTAAGATGGCGGCCAGGTCATGTGACCTACATGGCTGGTTTTTGGATATGCACCACAACTCATGGCCCTTTATGAACATGGAAAATAGCAAATGAATTGCAGCATTATTTTTCAAGTTACAGTGCTTTAAAAAACGGTGGAAAAATAATAAGAATAATAATAATAATAAACATAGCAATTACAAAAGGGTTTCGCCCCATAGGGCTCGAAACCCTAAATAATAATAAACATAGCAATTACAAAAGGGTTTCGCCCCATAGGGCTCGAAACCCTAATAATAATAAGAATAATAAACATAGCAATTACAAAAGGGTTTCGCCCCATAGGGCTCGAAACCCTAATAATAATAAGAATAATAAACATAGCAATTACAAAAGGGTTTCGCCCCATAGGGCTCGAAACCCTAAATATAGCTGCATAGCAGCGATGACGGGTTTCGAGCCTGCATGGCTCATGGCAAATTGCACTTCCTTGATGTGATTATTTGACAAATGTTTCATGTCTAGAATGCAATGTTCTTTACAATTAATCTGGTATTTTGCTATTATGAACCACACTATCAGCAGACATAACCATTTATAGTCATCTGTACAATGTCTGGCAAATTGTTCATGAGTTATAGCATAATTTCACTTTTTACTAAATCCAAGATGGCTGCCAAAAGAAGCCATTTTTCAAAAATCTGCTTCAAAAACTTTGTAGAGCTATCAACATAGATGCCATATTCTAAACTGCTTGTCAAACAAGCAAGCAATTTTTAAGTACAAAATGTTTTGAGGTTTTTTTGCATTTTTGTGATAAATTCAAGATGGCCGCCAAAACCATTTGAATCATGGGAAATATTTTTATAAACAAATATTCATCTTATTGAAGGGATGTTGGTGTTAATCTGGCAAATTGTTCATGAGTTATAGCATAATTTCACTTTTTACTAAATCCAAGATGGCTGCCAAATGAAGCAATTTTTCAAAAAACTGCTTCAGTTACTTTGTAGAGCTATCAACAGGGATACTATATACTAAATTGCTTTTCAAACAAGCAAGCGGTTTTTAAGAAGATAATTTTTTGAGGTTTTTTGCATTTTTGTGATAATTCAACATGGCCGCCAAAACTACTTGAATCATGGGAAATACTTTCATGAACACATAATCATCTTATTGAGCGGATGTTGTATGCCAAGTTTGGTTTAAATCTGGCAAATTGTTCATAAGTTATAGCGTAATTTCACTTTTTACTAAATCCAAGATGGCTGCCAAAGGAAGCCATTTTTCAAAAATCTGCTTCAGTAACTTTGTAGAGCTATCAACAGAGATACTATATACTAAATTGATTGTCAAACAAGCAAGCAGTTTTAAGAAGATAATTTATTGATGTTTTTGGCTTTGTTTTGATAAATTCAAGATGGCCGCCAAAACCACTTGAATCCTGCGAAATATTTTCATAACTTTATAGAGCTATCAACAGAGATACTATATACAAAATTGATTGTCAAACAAGCAAGCAGTTTTAAGAAGATAATTTTTTGATATTTTTGGCATTGTTTTGATAAATTCAAGATGGCCGCCAAAACCACTTGAATCCTGCGAAATATTTTCATGAACACATAATCATCATATTGAGCGGATCTTGTATGCCAAGTTTTGTTTAAATCTGGCACATTGTTCATAAGTTATAGCGTAATTTCACTTTTCACTAAATCCAAGATGGCTGCCAAAAGAAGCCATTTTTCAAAAATCTGCTTCAGTACCTTTGTAGAGCTATCAACAGAGATACTATATGCTAAATTGATTGTCAACCAAGCAAGCAGTTTTTAAGAAGATAATTTTTTGAGGTTTTTTGCATTTTTTGATAAATTCAATATGGCCGCCAAAACCACTTGAATCATGGGAAATATTTTTATGAACATATAATCATCTTATCGAAGGGATATTGTATGCCAACTTTGGTTTAAATCTGGCAAATTGTTCATGAGTTATAGCGTACTTTCACTTTTTACTAAATCCAAGATGGCTGCCAAAGGAAGCCATTTTTCAAAAATCTGCTTCAGTCACTTTGTAGAGCTATGGCCATAGGTGCTGCAAATCAAATGTCTAATCACATGAACGAGCCATTTTTGAGAAGAAGATTTTACAATTTTTTTGTCAATTTTCACAAAATCCAATATGGCGGCCAAGGTCACATGACCGCTAAAGATTTTATTGCTGATATTTGCTAGACATGAGCCAATGATGCCACACAAAAAAACCGGAAGTTCCTAGACCCTCACAAAGTGGTGCAATTGAGCACTTCCGGTTTGTGTTCTACCTAAGATGGCGGCCAGGTCATGTGACCTACATGGCTGATTTTGGGGTATGCACCACAACTCATGGCACTTCATCAGCATGCAAAATGCCTAATCAATCGCAGCATTATTTTTCAAGTTACAGTGATTTATAAAAACGGCGGAAAAAAAATAAGAATAAATATAGCTGCATAGCAGCGATGACGGGTTTCGAGCCTGCGTGGCTCATGACAAATTGCACTTGCTCGATGTGATTATTTGACGAACGTTTCATGTCTAGTATGCAAGATAGCAGACAAACTACACAACATATGGATTTGATTTCACAGGAATATGATAAACTTAATGCAAGGACAAATAGTTCATGAGTTATAGAACTTTTTCTCTTTTACTAAATCCAAGATGGCTGCCAAAGGTAGCCATTTTTAAAAATCTACTTCAGTAACTTTGTAGAGCTATCAACAGAGATACTATATGCTAAATTACTTTTCAAACAAGCAAGCAGTTTTTAACAAGATATTTTTTTGAGGTTTTTTGAATTTTTGTGATAAATTCATCATGGCCGCAAAAACCACTTGAATCATGGGAAATATTTCCATGAACACAATCATCTCATTGAGCGGATGTTGTATGCCAAGTTTTGTTTAAATCTGGCAAAGTGTTCATAAGTTATAGCGTGCTTTCACTTTTTACTAAATCCAAGATGGCTGCCAAAGGAAGCCATTTTTCGAAAATCTGCTTCAGTAACTTTGTAGAGCTATCGACAGAGATACTATATGCTGAATTGCTTTTCAAACAAGGAAGCAGTTTTTAACAAGATAATTTTTTGAGGTTTTTTGAATTTTGTGATAAATTCAACATGGCCGCCAAAACCACTTGAATCATGGGAAATATTTCCATGAACACATAATCATCTCATTGAGCAGATGTTGTATGCCAAGTTTTGTTTAAATCTGGCAAATCGTTCATAAGTTATAGTGTACTTTCACTTTTTACTAAATCCAAGATGGCTGCCAAAAGAAGCCATTTTTCGAAAATCTGCTACAGTTACTTTGTAGAGCTATCAACAGAGATATTATATGCTAAATTGATTGTCAAACAAACAAGCAGTTTTTAAGAAGATAATTTTTTGATGTTTTTTGCAATTTTTTGATAAATTCAATATGGCCGCCAAAACCACTTGAATCATGGGAAATATTTTTATGAACACATAATCATCTTATTGAAGGGATGTTGTATGCCAACTTTGGTTTAAATCTGGCAAATTGTTCATGAGTTATAGCGTACTTTCACTTTTTATTAAATCCAAGATGGCTGCCAAAGGAAGCCATTTTTCAAAAATCTGCTTCAGTCACTTTGTAGGGCTATGGCCATAGGTGCTGCAAAGCAAATGTATAATCACATGAATGAGCCATTTTTGAGAAGAAGATTTTAAAAGTTTTTTGTCAATTTTCGGAAAATCCAATATGGTGGACAAGGTCACATGACCGCTAAAGAGTTTATTGCTGATATTTGCTAGACATGAGCCAATGATGCCACACAAAAAAACCGGAAGTTCCTAGACCCTCAGAAAGTGGTGCAATTGAGCACTTCCGGTTTGTGTTCTACCTAAGATGGCGGCCAGGTCATGTGACCTACATGGCTGGTTTTTGGGTATGCACCACAACTCATGGCCCTTCATCAGCATGCAAAATGCCTAATCAATCGCAGCATTATTTTTCAAGTTACAGTGATTTATAAAAACGGCGGAAAAATAATAATAATAATAATAATAAGAAATATAGCTGCAGAGCAGCTATTAACGGCTTTCAAGAAAAAAGGGCCATAACACCATTAAATTTGGAAAAAAAAGTTTGAAGATTTGATTTGTGCAATGTATATACGTGTAGGTTACACGACGTTCTGACTCAATGCCTTCATTATAGCGCTATTTCCATGTCTCTAACCTCAAAAGTGCTCGATATATTATATATATGCATAACTAATGAGTTCTATGGCCATATATGGTCAACGGATATGTTGGCCAATTCTCTTTTCCATTGCCTTCAATATAGCGTTGATACCCTGTCTGTACATGCAATACTGCTTGAAATATTAGAGACATGCATATTTAATGAGATCTATGACCATATATGGTCAACAGATATGTTGGCCAATTTTCTTTTCTATTTCCTTCAATATAGTGTTTGTTCCATGTTTGTACATGGAATAGCGCTCGAGATATTGGAGACATGCATATTTAATGAGTTCTATGACCATATATGGTCAACGGATATGTTGGCCAATTCTCTTTTCTATTTCCTTCAATATAGTGTTTGTTCCATGTTTGTACATGGAATAGTGCTTCAGATATTAGAGACATGCATATTAAATGAGTTCTATGACCATATATGGTCAACGGATATGTTGGCCAATTTTCTTTCCCAGTTCCTTCAATATAGCATTGGTACCATGTTTATACATGCAACAGTGCTTGAGATATTGGAGACATGCATATTTAATGAGTTATATGACCATATATGGTCAACGAATATGTTGGCCAATTCTCTTTGCTATTGCCTTCAATATAGTGTTAGTTCCATGTTTGTACATGAAATAGCGCTTGAGATATTAGAGACATGCATATTAAATGAGTTCTATGACCATATATGGTCAACGGATATGTTGGCCAATTTTCTTTCTCAGTTCCTTCAATATAGCATTGGTACCATGTTTATACATGCAATAGTGCTTGAGATATTGGAGACATGCATATTTAATGAGTTATATGACCATATATGGTCATGGAACATGTTGACAATTTCTCTTGTCCAAAGCCTTCAATATAGCTATTGTTCCATGTCTGCATGTGCAATAGTGCCTGAGATATTATAGATATGCATATTTAATGAGGTATATGACCTTATATGGTCAACGAATATGTTGGCTCATTCTCTTGACCATTACCTTCAATATAGCCTTAGTTTCACGTTTGTACATGCAATAGTGCTTGAGATATAAGAGACATGCATATTTAATGAGTTCTATGACCATATATGGTCAACGAATATTTTGGCCAATTCTCTTGTCCGTTGCCTTTAATATACCGTTAGTTCCATGTTGGTACATGCAATAGTTTTTGAAATACAAGAGACATGCATATTTAATGAGTTTCAAGATGGCGGCCGAACCACGTGACTAATCGAAAATCTGTTTCAGTCACTTTTAATGGCATGACATGTAGAAGGTATATACAAATTTTCAGGCAAAACGGTCCAGCCGTTTCAGAGAAGAAGTCGTTTGAAGTTGGCGGAAGAATAATAATAATAATAATAATAATAATAATAATAATAATAATAATAATAATAATAAACTTAACAAAAACAATAGGCTTTCAAGCCTGAAGGGACTTGAAAGCCTAATAATAAACATAGCAATTACAAAAGGGTTTCGCCCCATAGGGCTCGAAACCCTAAATATAGCTGCATAGCAGCGATGACGGGTTTCGAGCCTGCGTGGCTCATGACAAATTGCACTTGCTCGATGTGATTATTTGACGAACGTTTCATGTCTAGAATGCAAGATAGCAGACAAACTACACAACATATGGATTTGATTTCACAGGAATATGATAAACTTAATGCAAGGACAAATAGTTCATGAGTTATAGAACTTTTTCTCTTTTACTAAATCCAAGATGGCTGCCAAAGGAAGCCATTTTTAAAAATCTACTTCAGTAACTTTGTAGAGCTATCAACAGAGATACTATATGCTAAATTGCTTTTCAAACAAGCAAGCAGTTTTTAACAAGATATTTTTTTGAGGTTTTTTGAATTTTTGTGATAAATTCATCATGGCCGCAAAAAACACTTGAATCATGGGAAATATTTCCATGAACACATAATCATCTCATTGAGCAGATGTTGTATGCCAAGTTTTGTTTAAATCTGGCAAAGTGTTCATAAGTTATAGCGTGCTTTCACTTTTTACTAAATCCAAGATGGCTGCCAAAGGAAGCCATTTTTCGAAAATCTGCTTCAGTAACTTTGTAGAGCTATCGACAGAGATACTATATGCTGAATTGCTTTTCAAACAAGGACGCAGTTTTTAACAAGATAATTTTTTGAGGTTTTTTGAATTTTTGTGATAAATTCAACATGGCCGCCAAAACCACTTGAATCATGGGAAATATTTCCATGAACACATAATCATCTCATTGAGCGGATGTTGTATGCCAAGTTTTGTTTAAATCTGGCAAATCGTTCATAAGTTATAGTGTACTTTCACTTTTTACTAAATCCAAGATGGCTGCCAAAAGAAGCCATTTTTCGAAAATCTGCTACAGTTACTTTGTAGAGCTATCAACAGAGATATTATATGCTAAATTGATTGTCAAACAAACAAGCAGTTTTTAAGAAGATAATTTTTTGATGTTTTTTGCAATTTTTTGATAAATTCAATATGGCCGCCAAAACCACTTGAATCATGGGAAATATTTTTATGAACACATAATCATCTTATTGAAGGGATGTTGTATGCCAACTTTGGTTTAAATCTGGCAAATTGTTCATGAGTTATAGCGTACTTTCACTTTTTATTAAATCCAAGATGGCTGCCAAAGGAAGCCATTTTTCAAAAATCTGCTTCAGTCACTTTGTAGGGCTATGGCCATAGGTGCTGCAAAGCAAATGTATAATCACATGAATGAGCCATTTTTGAGAAGAAGATTTTAAAAGTTTTTTGTCAATTTTCGGAAAATCCAATATGGTGGCCAAGGTCACATGACCGCTAAAGATTTTATTGCTGATATTTGCTAGACATGAGCCAATGATGCCACACAAAAAAACCGGAAGTTCCTAGACCCTCAGAAAGTGGTGCAATTGAGCACTTCCGGTTTGTGTTCTACCTAAGATGGCGGCCAGGTCATGTGACCTACATGGCTGGTTTTTGGGTATGCACCACAACTCATGGCCCTTCATCAGCATGCAAAATGCCTAATCAATCGCAGCATTATTTTTCAAGTTACAGTGATTTATAAAAACGGCGGAAAAATAATAATAATAAATATAGCTGCAGAGCAGCTATTAACGGCTTTCAAGAAAAAGGACCATAACACTATTAAATTTGGAAAAAAAAGTTTGAAGATTTGATTTGTGCAATGTATATACGTGTAGGTTACATGACGTTCTGGCCCAATGCCTTCATTATAGCGCTATTTCCATGTCTCTAACTTCAATAGTGCTCGAGATATTGTATATATGCATATTGAATAAGTTCTATGACCATATATGGTCAACGGATATGTTGGCCAATTCTCTTTCCATTGCCTTCAATATAGCGTTGGTACCCTGTCTGTACATGCAGTACTGCTTGAAATATTAGAGACATGCTTATTTAATGAGATCTATGACCATATATGGTCAACGGATATGTTTGCCAATTCTCTTTTCGATTTCCTTCAATATAGTGTTTGTTCCATGTTTGTACATGGAATAGCGCTTGAGATATTCGAGACATGCATATTTAATGAGTTCTATGACCATATATGGTCAACGGATATGTTGGCCAATTTTCTTGTCCATTGCCTTCAATATATCATTGGTACCATGTTTATACTTGCAATGGTGCTTGAGACACTGGAGACATGCATATTTAATGAGTTCTATGACCATATATGGTCAACGAATATGTTGGTCAATTTTCTTGTCCATTGCCTTCGGTATACTGTTAGTTCCATGTTTGTACATGCAATAGTGCTTGAGATATTGGAGACATGCATATTTAATGAGTTATATGACCATATATGGTCATGAAACACGTTGACAATTTCTCTTGTCCAAAGCCTTCAATATAGCAATGGTTCCATGTCTGTATGTGTAATAGTGCCTGAGATATTATAGGTATGCATATTTAATGAGGTATATGACCTTATATGGTCAACGAATATGTTGGCTCATTCTCTTGACCATTTCCTTCAATATAGCGTCAGTTTCACGTTTGTACATGCAATAGTGCTTGAGATATAAGAGACATGCATATTTAATGAGTTCTATGACCATATATGGTCAACGAATATTTTGGCCAATTCTCTTGTCCGTCGCCTTCAATATACCGTTAGTTCCATGTTTGTACATGCAATAGTTTTTGAGATACAAGAGACATGCATATTTAATGAGTTTCAAGATGGCGGCCGAACCACGTGACTAATCGAAAATCTGTTTCAGTCACTTTTAATGGCATGACATGTAGAAGGCATATACACATTTTCAGGCAAAACGGTCCAGCCGTTTCAGAGAAGAAGTCGTTTGAAGTTGGCGGAAGAATAATAATAATAATAATAATAATAATAATAATAATAATAATAATAATAATAATAAACATAACAAAAACAATAGGCTTTCAAGCCTGAAGGGACTTGAAAGCCTAAATATAGCTGCATAGCAGCGATGACGGGTTTCGAGCCTGCGTGGCTCATGACAAATTGCACTTGCTCGATGTGATTATTTGACGAACGTTTCATGTCTAGAATGCAAGATAGCAGACAAACTACACAACATATGGATTTGATTTCACAGGAATATGATAAACTTAATGCAAGGACAAATAGTTCATGAGTTATAGAACTTTTTCTCTTTTACTAAATCCAAGATGGCTGCCAAAGGAAGCCATTTTTAAAAATCTACTTCAGTAACTTTGTAGAGCTATCAACAGAGATACTATATGCTAAATTGCTTTTCAAACAAGCAAGCAGTTTTTAACAAGATATTTTTTTGAGGTTTTTTGAATTTTTGTGATAAATTCAACTTGGCCGCCAAAACCACTTGAATCATGGGAAATATTTCCATGAACACATAATCATCTCATTGAGCGGATGTTGTATGCCAAGTTTTGTTTAAATCTGGCAAATTGTTCATAAGTTATAGCGTGCTTTCACTTTTTACTAAATCCAAGATGGCTGCCAAAGGAAGCCATTTTTCGAAAATCTGCTTCAGTAACTTTGTAGAGCTATCGACAGAGATACTATATGCTGAATTGCTTTTCAAACAAGGAAGCAGTTTTTAACAAGATCATTTTTTGAGGTTTTTTGAAGTTTTGTGATAAATTCAACATGGCCGCCAAAACCACTTGAATCATGGGAAATATTTCCATGAACACATAATCATCTCATTGAGCGGATGTTGTATGCCAAGTTTTGTTTAAATCTGGCAAATCGTTCATAAGTTATAGTGTACTTTCACTTTTTACTAAATCCAAGATGGCTGCCAAAAGAAGCCATTTTTCGAAAATCTGCTACAGTTACTTTGTAGAGCTATCAACAGAGATACTATATGCTAAATTGATTGTCAAACAAACAAGCAGTTTTTAAGAAGATAATTTTTTGAGGTTTTTTGCAATTTTTTGATGAATTCAATATGGCCGCCAAAACCACTTGAATCATGGGAAATATTTTTATGAACACATAATCATCTTATTGAAGGGATGTTGTATGCCAACTTTGGTTTAAATCTGGCAAATTGTTCATGAGTTATAGCGTACTTACACTTTTTATTAAATCCAAGATGGCTGCCAAAGGAAGCCATTTTTCAAAAATCTGCTTCAGTCACTTTGTAGGGCTATGGCCATAGGTGCTGCAAAGCAAATGTATAATCACATGAATGAGCCATTTTTGAGAAGAAGATTTTAAAAGTTTTTTGTCAATTTTCGGAAAATCCAATATGGCGGCCAAGGTCACATGACCGCTAAAGATTTTATTGCTGATATTTGCTAGACATGAGCCAATGATGCCACACAAAAAAACCGGAAGTTCCTAGACCCTCAGAAAGTGGTGCAATTGAGCACTTCCGGTTTGTGTTCTACCTAAGATGGCGGCCAGGTCATGTGACCTACATGGCTGGTTTTCGGATATGCACCACAACTCATGACACTTTATCAGAATGCAAAATGGCAAATCAATCGCAGCATTATTTTTCAAGTTACAGTGATTTATAAAAACGGCGGAAAAAAAATAATAAGAAATATAGCTGCAGAGCAGCTATTAACGGCTTTCAAGAAGGAGGGCCATAACACCATTAAATTTGAAAAAAAAAAATTGAAGATTTGATTTGTGCAATGAATATACGTGTAGGTTACATGACGTTATGGCCCAATGCCTTCATTATAGCGCTATTTCCATGTCTCTAACTTCAATAGTGTTCGAGATATTATACAGATGTATATTTAATGAGTTCCATGGCCATATATGGTCAACGGATATGTTGGCCAATTCTCTTTTCCACTGCCTTCAATATAGCGTTGGTACCCTGTCTGTACATGATATAGTGCTTGAAATATTAGAGACATGCATATTTAATGAGTTCTATGACCATATATGGTCAACGGATATGTTGGTCAATTCTCTATGCTATTGCCTTCAATATAGTGTTTGTTCCATGTTTGTACATGGGATAGCGCTTGAGATATTAGAGACATGCATATTAAATGAGTTCCATGACCATATATGGTCAACGGATATGTTGGCCAATTCTCTTTGCTATTGCCTTCAATATAGCATTGGTACCATGTTTTATACATGCAATAGTGCTTGAGATATTGGAGACATGCATATTTAATGAGTTATATGACCATATATGGCAATTGAACATGTTGACAATTTCTCTTGTCCAAAGCCTTCAATATAGCAATGGTTCCATGTCTGTATGTGCAATAGTGCCTGAGATATTATAGATATGCATATTTAATGAGTTCTATGACCATATATGGCCATCGAATGTGTTGGTCAATTCTCTTGTCCAATGTCTTCAATATAGGTTTGGGTACATGTCTATATCTTTAAAAGTGATCGAGATATTATGGATATGCATATTTAATGAGTTATATAACCATATATGGTCATCGAATATGTTGGTCAATTCTTTTGTCCAATGTCTTCAATATAGCGTTGGTTCCATGTTTGTACTTGCAATAATGCCTGAGATATTAGAGACACGCATATTTAATGAGTTCTATGACCATATATGGTCATACACTATGTTGATCAATTCTTTTGTCCAATGTCTTCAATATAGCGTTGGTTCCATCTTTGTACTTGCAATAATGCCTGAGATATTAGAGACATGCATATTTAATGAGTTGCATGACCATATACGGTCATCCAGTATTTTGGCCAATTCTCTTGTCCGTTGCCTTCAATATACCGTTAGTTCCATGTTTGTACATGCAATAGTTTTTGAGATACAAGAGACATGCATATTTAATGAGTTCCAAGATGGCGGCCGAACCACGTGACTAATCGAAAATCTGTTTCAGTCACTTTTAATGGCATGACATGTAGAAGGTATATACACATTTTCAGGGAAAATGGTCCAGCCATTTCAGAGAAGAAGTCGTTCGAAGTTGGCGGAAGAATAATAATAATAATAATAATAATAATAATAATAATAATAATAATAATAATAAACATAACAAAAACAATAGGCTTTCAAGCCTGAAGGGACTTGAAAGCCTAATAATAAACATAGCAATTACAAAAGGGTTTCGCCCCATAGGGCTCGAAACCCTAAATATAGCTGCATAGCAGCGATGACGGGTTTCGAGCCTGCGTGGCTCATGGCAAATTGCACTTGCTCGATGTGATTATTTGACTAATGTTTCATGTCTAGAATGAAAGATAGCAGACAAACTACACAACATATGGATTTGATTTCACAGGAATATGATAAACTTAATGCAAGGACAAATAGTTCATGAGTTATAGAACTTTTTCTCTTTTACTAAATCCAAGATGGCTGCCAAAGGAAGCCATTTTTCGATAATCTAATTTAGTAACTTTGTAGAGCTATCAACAGAGATACTATATGCTAAATTGCTTTTCAAACAAGGAAGCAGTTTTTAACAAGATAATTTTTTGAGGTTTTTTGAATTTTTGTGATAAATTCAACATGGATGCCAAAACCACTTGAATCATGGGAAATATTTTCATGAACACATAATCATCTCATTGAGCGGATGTTGTATGCCAAGTTTTATTTAAATCTGGCAAATCGTTCATAAGTTATAGCGTACTTTCACTTTTTACTAAATCCAAGATGGCTGCCAAAGGAAGCAATTTTTCGAAAATCGGCTTCAGTAACTTTGTAGAGCTATCAACAGAGATACTATATGCTAAATAGATTGTCAAACAAGCAAGCAGTTTTTAAGATAATAATTTCTTGAGGTTTTTGGCATTTTTGTGATAAATTCAAGATGGCCGCCAAAACCACTTGAGTCATGGGAAATATTTTTATGAACACATAATCATCTTATTGAGTGGATGTTGTATGCCAAGTTTTGTCGAAATCTGGAAAATTGTTCATAATTTATAGCGTAATTTCACTTTTCACTAAATCCAAGATGGCTGCCAAAGGAAGCCATTTTTCAAAAATCTGCTTCAGTACCTTTGTAGAGCTATCAACAGAGATACTATATGCTAAATTGATTGTCAACCAAGCAAGCAGTTTTTAAGAAGATAATTTTTTGAGGTTTTTTGCAATTTTTTGATAAATTCAATATGGCCGCCAAAACCACTTGAATCATGGGAAATATTTTTATGAACACATAATCATCTTATCGAAGGGATGTTGTATGCCAACTTTGGTTTAAATCTGGCAAATTGTTCATGAGTTATAGCGTACTTTCACTTTTTACTAAATCCAAGATGGCTGCCAAAGGAAGCCATTTTTCAAAAATCTGCTTCAGTCACTTTGTAGAGCTATGGCCATAGGTGCTGCAAAGCAAATGTCTAATCACATGAACGAACCATTTTTGAGAAGAAGATTTTAAAAATTTTTTGTCAATTTTCACAAAATCCAATATGGCGGCCAAGGTCACATGACCGCTAAAGATTTTATTGCTGATATTTGCTAGACATGAGCCAATGATGCCACACAAAAAAAACCGGAAGTTCCTAGACCCTCAGAAAGTGGTGCAATTGAGCACTTCCGGTTTGTGTTCTACCTAAGATGGCGGCCAGGTCATGTGACCTACATGGCTGGTTTTGGGGTATGCACTACAACTTATGGCCCTTCATCAGCATGCAAAATGCCTATTCAATCGCAGCATTATTTTTCAAGTTACAGTGGTTTATAAAAACGGCGGAAAAATAATAATAAGAATAATAAACATAGCAATTACAAAAGGGTTTCGCCCCATAGGGCTCGAAACCCTAATAATAAATATAGCTGCATAGCAGCGATGACGGGTTTCGAGCCTGCGTGGCTCATGACAAATTGCACTTGCTCGATGTGATTATTTGACGAACGTTTCATGTCTAGAATGCAAGATAGCAGACAAACTACACAACATATGGATTTGATTTCACAGGAATATGATAAACTTAATGCAAGGACAAATAGTTCATGAGTTATAGAACTTTTTCTCTTTTACTAAATCCAAGATGGCTGCCAAAGGAAGCCATTTTTAAAAATCTACTTCAGTAACTTTGTAGAGCTATCAACAGAGATACTATAAGCTAAATTGCTTTTCAAACAAGCAAGCAGTTTTTAACAAGATATTTTTTTGAGGTTTTTTGAATTTTTGTGATAAATTCAACATGGCCGCCAAAACCACTTGAATCATGGGAAATATTTCCATGAACACATAATCATCTCATTGAGCGGATGTTGTATGCCAAGTTTTGTTTAAATCTGGCAAATTGTTCATAAGTTATAGCGTGCTTTCACGTTTTAATAAATCCAAGATGGCTGCCAAAGGAAGCCATTTTTCGAAAATCTGCTTCCGTAACTTTGTAGAGCTATCGACAGAGATACTATATGCTGAATTGCTTTTCAAACAAGGAAGCAGTTTTTAACAAGATAATTTTTTGAGATTTTTTGAATTTTTGTGATAAATTCAACATGGCCGCCAAAACCACTTGAATCATGGGAAATATTTCCATAAACACATAATCATCTCATTGAGCGGATGTTGTATGCCAAGTTTTGTTTAAATCTGGCAAATCGTTCATAAGTTATAGTGTACTTTCACTTTTTACTAAATCCAAGATGGCTGCCAAAAGAAGCCATTTTTCGAAAATCTGCTACAGTAACTTTGTAGAGCTATCAACAGAGATACTATATGCTAAATTGATTGTCAAACAAACAAGCAGTTTTTAAGAAGATAATTTTTTGAGGTTTTTTGCAATTTTTTGATAAATTCAATATGGCCGCCAAAACCACTTGAATCCAGGGAAATATTTTTATGAACACATAATCATCTTATTGAAGGGATGTTGTATGCCAACTTTGGTTTAAATCTGGCAAATTGTTCATAAGTTATAGCGTACTTTCACTTTTTACTAAATCCAAGATGGCTGCCAAAGGAAGCCATTTTTCAAAAATCTGCTTCAGTCACTTTGTAGGGCTATGCCCATAGGTGCTGCAAAGCAAATGTATAATCACATGAATGAGCCATTTTTGAGAAGAAGATTTTAAAAGTTTTTTGTCAATTTTCGGAAAATCCAATATGGCGGCCAAGGTCACATGACCGCTAAAGATTTTATTGCTGATATTTGCTAGACATGAGCCAATGATGCCACACAAAAAAACCGGAAGTTCCTAGACCCTCAGAAAGTGGTGCAATTGAGCACTTCCGGTTTGTGTTCTACCTAAGATGGCGGCCAGGTCATGTGACCTACATAGCTGGTTTTGGGATATGCACCACAACTTATGGCCCTTTATCAGCATGCAAAATAGCAAATAAATTGCAGCATTATTTTCAAAGTTACAGAACTTACAAAAAACGGCGGAAAAATAATAATAATAAATATAGCTGCAGAGCAGCTATTAACGGCTTTCAAGCCTGAAGGGCCATAACACCATTACATTTGGAAAAAAAAGTTTGAAGATTTGATTTGTGCAATGTATATACGTGTAGGTTACACGACGTTCTGGCCCAATGTCTTCATTATAGCGCTATTTCCATGTCTCTAACTTCAATAGTGCTCGATATATTATATATATGCATATTTAATGAGTTCTATGACCATATATGGTCAACGGATATGTTGGCCACTTCTCTTTCCATTGCCTTTAATATAGCGTTGGTACCCTGTCTGTACATGCAATACTGCTTGAAATATTAGAGACATGCATATTTAATGAGTTCCATGACCATATATGGTCAACGGATATGTTGGCCAATTCTCTTTTCTATTGCCTTCAATATAGTATTTGTTCCATGTTTGTACATGGAATAGCGCTTGAGAAATTAGAGACATGCATATTAAATGAGTTCTATGACCATATATGGTCAACAGATATGTTGGCCAATTTTCTTGTCCATTGCCTTCAATATATCATTGGTACCATGTTTATACTTGCAATGGTGCTTGAGATATTGGAGACATGCATATTTAATGAGTTCTATGACCATATATGGTCAACGAATATGTTGGTCAATTTTCTTGTCCATTGCCTTCGGTATACCGTTAGTTCCATGTTTGTACATGCAATAGTGCTTGAGATATTGGAGACATGCATATTTAATGAATTATATGACCATATATGGTCATTGAAGATGTTGACAATTTCTCTTGTCCAAAGCCTTCAATATAGCAATGGTTCCATGTCTGTATGTGCAATAGTGCCTGAGATATTATAGGTATGCATATTTAATGAGGTATATGACCTTATATGGTCAACGAATATGTTGGCTCATTCTCTTGACCATTTCCTTCAATATAGCGTCAGTTTCACGTTTGTACATGCAATAGTGCTTGAGATATAAGAGAAATGCATATTTAATGAGTTCTATGACCATATATGGTCAACGAATATTTTGGCGAATTCTCTTTTCCGTTGCCTTCAATATACCGTTAGTTCCATGTTTGTACATGCAATAGTTTTTGAGATACAAGAGACATGCATATTTAATGAGTTCCAAGATGGCGGCCGAACCACGTGACTAATCGAAAATCTGTTTCAGTCACTTTTAATGGCATGACATGTAGAAGGTATATACAAATTTTCAGGCAAAACGGTCCAGCCGTTTCAGAGAAGAAGTCGTTTGAAGTTGGCGGAAGAATAATAATAATAATAAATATAGCTGCGTTGCAGCAATGTCGGGTTTCGAGCCCACTGACTTATTAGCAGCGTTCCAAAACCAGCATCATCGACAAGAATATATTAATTGATTTGCATGGCCTTCATACTAAACATGTTACATGTTCCTGTCTGTAACAGTGCTTAATGTTTTACAATCATACATATTTAATGATGTCACATGACCATATATGGACATCGGATGTGTCGGTCACTTCTGTTGTGCAATAACTTCAATATTGCACTGGTTGCATGTTCTTATCTGTATCAGTGCTTGACATATAACATTTATGCATATTTGATGAGGTCACATGACCATATATGGTCATCACATTAGTTAGTCACATCTATTGTTCCATAGATTCGATATTGCACAGGTTGCATGTTCCCGTCTGTAATAGTGCTTGAGTTATTACATTTATGCTTATTTGATGAGGTCACATGACCATATATGGTCATCGGATATGTTAGTCACTTCTGTTGTGCAATAGCTTCAATATTGCACTGGTTGCATGTTCCTATCTGTAACAGTGATTGAGATATAACATTTATGCATATTTGATGAGGTCACATGACCATATATGGTCATCAGATGTGTTAGTCACTTCTGTTGTGCAATAGCTTCAATATTGCTCTGGTTGCATGTTCCTATCTGTAACAGTGCTTGAGTTACTACATTTATGCATATTTGATGAAGTTACATGACCATATATGGTCATCACATTAGTTAGTTACATCTCTTGTCTCATAGCTTCGATATTGCATATGTTGCATGTCTCTATTTGTGATTCTGCTTGAGATAATACAATTATGCATATTTAATGACGTCACATGACCATATACGGTCATCTCATTAGTTACTCACATCTCATGTCCCATAGCTTCGATTTTGCACAGGTTGCATGTTCATGTCTGTAACAGTGCTTGAGTTATTTCATGTATGCATATTTGATGAAGTTACATGACCATATATGGTCATCACATTAGTTAGTCACATCTCTTGTCTCACAGCTTCGATATTGCACAGGTTGCATGTTTCTAACTGTAACAGTGCTTGAGATAATTCAATTATGCATATTTAATGAAGTCACATGACCATATATGGTCATCACATTAGTTAGTCACATCTCTTGACCCATACCTTCGATATTGCACAGGATGCATGTCCCTAACTCTTACAGTGCTTGATATATTACATTTAATCATATTCAATGAGGTCACATGACCATATATGGTCATCTTGTTTGTTAGTAAAATTTCATGTACCATCACTTCAATATTGCACTGGTTGCATGTTCCCGTCTGTAACTGTTCTTGAGTTATTACATTTATGCATATTTGATGAAGTCACATGACCATATATGGTCATCACATTAGGTAGTCACATCTCGTGTCTTATAGCTTCGATATTGCACAGGTTGCATGTCGCTATCTGTAACAGTGCTTGATATATTACATTTATGCATATTTAATGAGATCACATGACCATATATGGTCATCTTGTTTGTTAGTAGAATTTCATGTACCATCACTTCAATATTGCACTGGTTGCATGTTCCTATCTGTAACAGTGCTTGAGATATTGCAATTATGTCTATAAAATGAGGTCACGTGACCATATAAAAGAACAAAAAAAATATGAAAAAACATTCTAAAATCTTCTTCTAAAAAACGGCTTATCGCCTGGACTTCATATTTTGGAATTAAATACTATGTCATATGATCTTTCAAAGTTATTCAGGGATAGTTGATTAGTCGAAAATTATGCAAATGAGATGCAAAAGAAAATTAAAAAAATTCTAGAAAAAAATTAATCACGTGACCGCTAAAGTTTTTTTTGATGAAATTTGTAGCCCTTGTCGCACTGCTACTATCATAACAAAATTGGAGCACTCAGACCCTCAGAAAGGTGCGCAATTCGGCATTGAAAATTTCGCCTTTAATCCAAGATGGCGGCCTGGTCATGTGACCTATGTGTCTGAACTTAGGATATGCACCAGATCTCATACAGCTTTACCATTGTGGCAAGTATGGAACTGATCGGTCCAACGGTGTTGACATAAAGCGTGACCAAAAATTTAGGCGGAAGAATAATAATAATAAATATAGCTGCGTTGCAGCAATGTCGGGTTTCGAGCCCACTGACTTATTAGCAGCGTTCCAAAATCAGCATCATTGACAATAATATATTAAAGGAAATTGCATGGCCTTCATACTAAACATGTTACATGTTCCTGTCTGTAACAGTGCTTAAGGTATTATAATCTCGCATATTTAATTATGTCCCATGACCATATATGGTCGTCTAATGTTTTTGTCAGCTCTGTTGTGCAATAACTTCAATATTGCATTGGTTGCATGTTCCTACCTGTAACAGTGCTTGAGATATAACATTTATGCATATTTGATGAGGTCACATGACCATATATGGTCATCACATTAGTTAGTCACATCTCTTGTTCCATAGATTCGATATTGCACAGGTTGCATGTTCCCGTCTGTAATAGTGCTTGAGTTATTACATTTATGCTTATTTGATGAGGTCACATGACCATATATGGTCATCGGATATGTTAGTGACTTCTGTTGTGCAATAGCTTCAATATTGCACTGGTTGCATGTTCCTATCTGTAACAGTGCTTGAGATATAACATTTATGCATATTTGATGAGGTCACATGACCATATATGGTCATCGGATGTGTTAGTCACTTCTGTTGTGCAATAGCTTCAATATTGCACTGGTTGCATGTTCCTATCTGTAACAGTGCTTGAGTTATTACGTTTATGCATATTTGATGAAATTACATGACCATATATGGTCATCACATTAGTTAGCCACATCTCTTGTCTCATAGCTTCGATATTGCATAGGTTGCATGTCTCTATCTGTGATTCTGCTTGAGATATTACAATTATGCATATTTAATGACGTCACATGACCATATACGGTCATCACATTAGTTACTCACATCTCATGTCCCACAGCTTCGATTTTGCACAGGTTGCATGTTCATGTCTGTAACAGTGCTTGAGATAATTCAATTATGCATATTTAATGAAGTCACATGACCATATATGGTCATCACATTAGTTAGCCACATCTCTTGACCATACCTTCGATATTGCACAGGTTGCATGTCCCTAACTCTTGCAGTGCTTGATATATTACATTTATGCATATTCAATGAGGTCACATGACCATATATGGTCATCTTGTTTGTTAGTAAAATTTCATGTACGATCACTTCAATATTGCACTGGTTGCATGTTCCCGTCTGTAACTGTGCTTGAGTTATTACATTTATGCATATTTGATGAAGTCACATGACCATATATGGTCATCACATTAGTTAGTCACATCTCGTGTCTTATAGCTTCGATATTGCACAGGTAGCATGTCCCTATCTGTAACAGTGCTTGATATATTACATTTATGCATATTTAATGAGATCACATGACCATATATGGTCATCTTGTTTGTTAGTAGAATTTCATGTACCATCACTTCAATATTGCACTGGTTGCATGTTCCTATCTGTAACAGTGCTTGAGATATTGCAATTATGTCTATAAAATGAGGTCACGTGACCATATAAAAGAACAAAAAAATATGAAAAAACATTCTAAAATCTTCTTATAAAAAACGGCTTTTCGCCTGGACTTCCATATTTTGGAATTAAATACTATGTCATATGATCTTTCAAAGTTATTCAGGGTTAGTTGATTTGTCGAAAATTATGCAAATGAGATGCAAAACAAAATTTAAAAAAATTCTAAAAAAAAAAGTCACGTGACCGCTAAAGTTTTTTTTGATGAAATTTGTAGCCCTTGTCGCACTGCTACTATCATAAAAAAATTGGAGCACTCAGACCCTCAGAAAGGTGCGCAATTCGGCATTGAAAATTTCGCCTTTAATCCAAGATGGCGGCCTGGTCATGTGACCTATGTGTCTGAACTTAGGATATGCACCAGATCTCATACAGCTTTACCATTGTGGCAAGTATGAAACTGATCGGTCCAACGGTGTTGACATAAAGCGTGACCAAAAATTTAGGCGGAAGAATAATAATAATAAATATAGCTGCGTTGCAGCAATGTCGGGTTTCGAGCCCACTGACTTATTAGCAGCGTTCCAAAATCAGCAACACTGACAATAATATATTAAAGGAATTGCATGGTCTTCATACTAAACATGTTACATGTTCCTGTCTGTAACAGTGTTTAAGGTATTACAGTCTTGCATATTTAATGATGTCCCATGACCATATATGGTCATCGGATGTTTTTGTCAGCTCTGTTGTGCAATAACTTCAATATTGCATTGGTTGCATGTTCCTATCTGTAACAGTGCTTGAGATATAACATTTACGCATATTTGACGAGGTCACATGACCATATATGGTCATCACATTAGTTAGTCACATCTCTTGTTCCATAGATTCAATATTGCACAGGTTGCATGTTCCCGTCTGTAACAGTGCTTGAGTTATTACATTTATGCATATTTAATGATGTCACATGACCGTGTATGGGCATCAGATATGTTAGTCATCTCTCTTGTGCAAGACTTTCAATATTGCACTAGTTGCATGTTCCTGTCTGTAACAGTGCTTGAGTTATTACATTTATGCATATTTGTTGAGGTCACATGACCATATATGGTCATCACATTAGTTATTCACATCTCTTGTCCCATAGTTTCGATATTGCACAGGTTGCATGTGACAGTGCTTGAGTTATTATATTTATGCATGTTTGATGAGGTCACATGACCATATATGGTCATCAGATATGGCTGTCATCTCTGTTGTGCAGTAACTTCAATATGGCATTGGTTGCATGTTCCTATCTGTAACAATGCTGGAGTTATTACATTTATGCATATTTGATGAGGTCATATGACCATATATGGTCATCGGATATGTTAGTCACCTCTGTTGTGCAATAACTTCAATATTGCACTGGTTGTATGTTTCTATCTGTAACAGTGCTAGAGATGCATATTTGATGATGTCACATGACCATATATGGTCATCACATTAGTTAGTCACATCTCTTGTCTCATAGCTTCGATATTGCACAGGTTGCATGTTCCCGTCTGTTTACTGTGCTTGAGTTATTACATTTATGCATGTTCAATGAGGTCACATGACCATATATGGTCATCTTGTTTGTTAGTAAAATTTCATGTACCATCACTACAATATTGCACTGGTTGCATGTTCCCGTCTGTAACTGTGCTTGAGTTATTACATTTATGCATATTTGTTGAAGTCACATGACCATATATGGTCATCACATTAGTTACTCACATCTCATGTCCCATAGCTTCGATTTTGCACAGGTTGCATGTTCATGTCTGTAACAGTGCTTGAGTTATTTCATGTATGCATATTTGATGAAGTTACATGACCATATATGGTCATCACATTAGTTAGTCACATCTCTTGTCTCACAGCTTCGATATTGCACAGGTTGCATGTTTCTAACTGTAACAGTGCTTGAGATAATTCAATTATGCATATTTAATGAAGTCACATGACCATATATGGTCATCACATTAGTTAGTCACATCTCTTGACCCATACCTTCGATATTGCACAGGATGCATGTCCCTAACTCTTACAGTGCTTGATATATTACATTTAATCATATTCAATGAGGTCACATGACCATATATGGTCATCTTGTTTGTTAGTAAAATTTCATGTACCATCACTTCAATATTGCACTGGTTGCATGTTCCCGTCTGTAACTGTTCTTGAGTTATTACATTTATGCATATTTGATGAAGTCACATGACCATATATGGTCATCACATTAGTTAGTCACATCTCGTGTCTTATAGCTTCGATATTGCACAGGTTGCATGTCCCTATCTGTAACAGTGCTTGATATATTACATTTATGCATATTTAATGAGATCACATGACCATATATGGTCATCTTGTTTGTTAGTAGAATTTCATGTACCATCACTTCAATATTGCACTGGTTGCATGTTCCTATCTGTAACAGTGCTTAAGATATTGCAATTATGTCTATAAAATGAGGTCATGTGACCATATAAAAGAACAAAAAAATATGAAAAAACATTCTAAAATCTTCTTATAAAAAACGGCTTTTCGCCTGGACTTCCATATTTTGGAATTAAATACTATGTCATATGATCTTTCAAAGTTATTCAGGGTTAGTTGATTTGTCGAAAATTATGCAAATGAGATGCAAAACAAAATTTAAAAAAATTCTAAAAAAAAAAGTCACGTGACCGCTAAAGTTTTTTTTGATGAAATTTGTAGCCCTTGTCGCACTGCTACTATCATAAAAAAATTGGAGCACTCAGACCCTCAGAAAGGTGCGCAATTCGGCATTGAAAATTTCGCCTTTAATCCAAGATGGCGGCCTGGTCATGTGACCTATGTGTCTGAACTTAGGATATGCACCAGATCTCATACAGCTTTACCATTGTGGCAAGTATGGAACTGATCGGTCCAACGGTGTTGACATAAAGCGTGACCAAAAATTTAGGCGGAAGAATAATAATAATAATAATAATAAATATAGCTGCGTTGCAGCAATGTCGGGTTTCGAGCCCACTGCCATATTAGCAGTGTTCCAAAATCAGCATCATTGACAATAATATATTAATGGAAATTGCATGGCCTTCATACTAAACATGTTACATGTTCCTGTCTGTAACAGTGCTTAAGGTATTACAATCTTGCATATTTAATAATGTCCCATGACCATATACGGTCATCGGATGTTTGTTTCAGCTCTGTTGTGCAATAACTTCAATATTGCATTGGTTGCATGTTCCTATCTGTAACAGTGCTTGAGATATAACATTTGTGCATATTTGATGAGGTCACCTGACCATATATGGTCATCACATTAGTTAGTCACATCTCTTGTTCCATAGATTCGATATTGCACAGATTGCATGTTCCCGTCTGTAATAGTGCTTGATTTATTACATTTATGCTTATTTGATGAGGTCACATGACCATAGATGGTCATCGGATATGTTAGTCACTTATGTTGTGCAATAGCTTCAATATTGCACTGGTTGCATGTTCCTATCTGTAACAGTGCTTGAATTATTACATTTATGCATATTTGATGAAATTACGTGACCATATATGGTCATCACATTAGTTAGCCACATCTCTTGTCTCATAGCTTCGATATTGCATAGGTTGCATGTCTCTATCTGTGATTCTGCTTGAGATATTACAATTATGCATATTTAATGACGTCACATGACCATATATGGTTATCACATTAGTTACTCACATCTCATGTCCCACAGCTTCGATTTTGCACAGGTTGCATGTTCATGTCTGTAACAGTGCTTGAAATAATTCAATTATGCATATTTAATGAAGTCACATGACCATATATGGTCATCACATTAGTTAGTCACATCTCTTGACCCATACCTTCGATATTGCACAGGTTGCATGTCCCTAACTCTTGCAGTGCTTGATATATTACATTTATGCATATTCAATGAGGTCACATGACCATATATATTCATCTTGTTTGTTAGTAAAATTTCATGTACCATCACTTCAATATTGCACTGGTTGCATGTTCCCGTCTGTAACTGTGCTTGAGTTATTACATTCATGCATATTTGATGAAGTCACATGACCATATATGGTCATCACATTAGTTAGTCACATCTCGTGTCTTATAGCTTTAATATTGCACAGGTTGCATGTCCCTATCTGTAACAGTGCTTGATATATTACATTTATGCATATTTAATGAGATCACATGACCATATATGGTCATCTTGTTTGTTAGTAGAATTTCATGTACCATCACTTCAATATTGCACTGGTTGCATGTTCCTATCTGTAACAGTGCTTGAGATATTGCAATTATGTCTAAAAAATGAGGTCACGTGACCATGTAAAAGAACAAAAAAATATGGAAAAACATTCTAAAATCTTCTTATAAAAAACGGCTTATCGGCTGGACTCAATATTTTGGAATTAAATACTATGTCATATGGTCTTTCAAAGTTATTCAGGGTTAGTTGATTTGTCGAAAATTATGCAAATGAGATGCAAAACAAAATTTAAAAAAATTCTAAAAAAAAAAGTCACGTGACCGCTAAAGTTTTTTTTGATGAGATTTGTAGCCCTTGTCGCACTGCTACTATCATAAAAAAATTGGAGCACTCAGACCCTCAGAAAGGTGCGCAATTCGGCATTGAAAATTTCGCCTTTAATCCAAGATGGCGGCCTGGTCATGTGACCTATGTGTCTGAACATAGGATATGCACCAGATCTCATACAGCTTTACCATTGTGGCAAGTATTGAATTGATCGGTCCAACGGCGTTGACATAAAGCGTGACCAAAAATTTAGGCGGAAGAATAATAATAATAATAATAATAATAATAATAATAAACGGAACAATTACAAAAGGGTTTCGACCAAATGGGCTCGAAACCCTAAATATAGCTGCGTTGCAGCAATGTCGGGTTTCGAGCCCACTGACTTATTAGCAGCGTTCCAAAATCAGCATCATTGACAATAATATATTAAAGGAAATTGCATGGCCTTTATACTAAACATGTTACATGTTCCTGTCTGTAACAGTGCTTAAGGTATTACAATCTTGCATATTTAATGATGTCACATGACCATATATGGTCATCGGATGTTTTTGTCAGCTCTGTTGTGCAATAACTTCAATATTGCATTGATTGCATGTTCCTATCTGTAACAGTGCTTGAGATATAACATCTATGCATATTTGATGAGGTCACATGATTATATATGGTCATCACATTAGTTAGTCACATCTCTTGTTCCATAGATTTGATATTGCATGGGCTGCATGTTCCCGTCTGTAACAGTGCTTGAGTTATTACATTTATGCATATTTAATGATGTCACATGACCGTGTATGGTCATCAGATGTGTTAGTCATCTCTCTTGTGCAAGACCTTCAATATTGCACTAGTTGCATGTTCCTGTCTGTAACAGTGCTTGTGTTATTACATTTATGCATATTTGATGAGGTCACATGACCATATATGGTCATCACATTCGTTAGTCACATCTCTTGTCTAATAGCTTCGATATTGCACAGGTTGCATGTTTCTATCTGTATCAGTACTTGAGATAATTCAATTATGCATATTTAATGAAGTCACATGACCATATATGGTCATCACATTAGTTAGTCACATCTCTTGACCCATACCTTCGATATTGCACAGGTTGCATGTCCCTAACTCTTGCAGTGCTTGATATATTACATTTATGCATATTCAATGAGGTCACATGACCATATATGGTCATCTTGTTTGTTAGTAAAATTTCATGTACCATCACTTCAATATTGCACTGGTTGCATGTTCCCGTCTGTAACTGTGCTTGAGTTATTTCATTTATGCATATTTGATGAAGTCACATGACCATATATGGTCATCACATTAGTTAGTCACATCTCGTGTCTTATAGCTTCGATATTGCACAGGTTGCATGTCCCTATCTGTAACAGTGCTTGATATATTACATTTATGCATATTTAATGAGATCACATGACCATATATGGTCATCTTGTTTGTTAGTAGAATTTCATGTACCATCACTTCAATATTGCACTGGTTGCATGTTCCTATCTGTAACAGTGCTTGAGATATTGCAATTATGTCTATAAAATGAGGTCACGTGACCATATAAAAGAACAAAAAAATATGAAAAAACATTCTAAAATCTTCTTATAAAAAACGGCTTTTCGCCTGGACTTCCATATTTTGGAATTAAATACTATGTCATATGATCTTTCAAAGTTATTCAGGGTTAGTTGATTTGTCGAAAATTATGCAAATGAGATGCAAAACAAAATTTAAAAAAATTCTAAAAAAAAAAGTCACGTGACCGCTAAAGTTTTTTTTGATGAAATTTGTAGCCCTTGTCGCACTGCTACTATCATAAAAAAATTGGAGCACTCAGACCCTCAGAAAGGTGCGCAATTCGGCATTGAAAATTTCGCCTTTAATCCAAGATGGCGGCCTGGTCATGTGACCTATGTGTCTGAACTTAGGATATGCACCAGATCTCATACAGCTTTACCACTGTGGCAAGTATGGAACTGATCGGTCCAACGGTGTTGACATAAAGCGTGACCAAAAATTTAGGCGGAAGAATAATAATAATAAATATAGCTGCGTTGCAGCAATGTCGGGTTTCGAGCCCACTGACTTATTAGCAGCGTTCCAAAATCAGCATCATTGACAATAATATATTAAAGGAAATTGCATGGCCTTCATACTAAACATGTTGCATGTTCCTGTCTGTAACAGTGCTTAATGTATTACAATCTTGCATATTTAATGATGTCCCATGACCATATATGGTCATCGGATGTTTTTGTCAGCTCTGTTGTGCAATAACTTCAATATTGCATTGGTTGCATTTTCCTATCTGTAACAGTGCTTGAGATATAACATTTATGCATATTTGATGAGGTCACATGACCATATATGGTCATCACATTAGTTAGTCACATCTCTTGTTCCATAGATTCGATATTGCACAGGTTGCATGTTCCCGTCTGTAATAGTGCTTGAGTTATTACATTTATGCTTATTTGATGAGGTCACATGACCATATATGGACATCGGATATGTTAGTGACTTCTGTTGTGCAATAGCTTCAATATTGCACTGGTTGCATGTTCCTATCTGTAACAGTGCTTGAGATATAACATTTATGCATATTTGATGAGGTCACAAGACCATATATGGTCATCGGATTTGTTAGTCACTTCTGTTGTGCAATAGCTTCAATATTGCACGGGTTGCATGTTCCTATCTGTAACAGTGCTTGAGTTATTACATTTATGCATATTTGATGAAATTACATGACCATATATGGTCATCACATTAGTTAGCCACATCTCTTGTCTCATAGCTTCGATATTGCATAGGTTGCATGTCTCTATCTGTGATTCTGCTTGAGATATTACAATTATGCATATTTACTGACGTCACATGACCATATACGATAATCACATTAGTTACTCACATCTCATGTCCCACAGCTTCGGTTTTGCACAGGTTGCATGTTCATGTCTGTAACAGTGCTTGAGATAATTCAATTATGCATATTTAATGAAGTCACATGACCATATATGGTCATCACATTAGTCACATCTCTTGACCCATACCTTCGATATTGCACAGGTTGCATGTCCCTAACTCTTGCAGTGCTTGATATATTACATTTATGCATATTCAATGAGGTCACATTACCATATATGGTCATCTTGTTTGTTAGTAAAATTTCATGTACCATCACTTCAATATTGCACTGGTTGCATGTTCCCGTCTGTAACTGTGCTTGAGTTATTACATTTATGCATATTTGATGAAGTCACATGACCATATATGGTCATCACATTAGTTAGTAACATCTCGTGTCTTATAGCTTCGATATTGCACAGGTTGCATGTCCCTATCTGTAACAGTGCTGGATATATTACATTTATGCATATTTAATGAGATCACATGACCATATATGGTCATCTTGTTTGTTAGTAGAATTTCATGTACCATCACTTCAATATTGCACTGGTTGCATGTTCCTAACTGTAACAGTGCTTAAGATATTGCAATTATGTCTATAAAATGAGGTCACGTGACCATATAAAAGAACAAAAAAATATGAAAAAACATTCTAAAATCTTCTTATAAAAAACGGCTTTTCGCCTGGACTTCCATATTTTGGAATTAAATACTATGTCATATGATCTTTCAAAGTTATTCAGGGTTAGTTGATTTGTCGAAAATTATGCAAATAAGATGCAAAACAAAATTTCAAAAAATTCTAAAAAAAAAAGTCACGTGACCGCTAAAGTTTTTTTTGATGAAATTTGTAGCCCTTGTCGCACTGCTACTATCATAAAAAAATTGGAGCACTCAGACCCTCAGAAAGGTGCGCAATTCGGCATTGAAAATTTCGCCTTTAATCCAAGATGGCGGCCTGGTCATGTGACCTATGTGTCTGAACTTAGGATATGCACCAGATCTCATACAGCTTTACCATTGTGGCAAGTATGGAACTGATCTGTCCAACGGTGTTGACATAAAGCGTGACCAAAAATTTAGGCGGAAGAATAATAATAATAATAATAATAAATATAGCTGCGTTGCAGCAATGTCGGGTTTCGAGCCCACTGACTTATTAGCAGCGTTCCAAAATCAGCATCATTGACAATAATATATTAAAGGAAATTGCATGGCCTTCATACTAAACATGTTGCATGTTCCTGTCTGTAACAGTGCTTAAGGTATTACAATCTTGCATATTTAATGATGTCCCATGACCATATATGGTCATCAGATGTTTTTGTCAGCTCTGTTGTGCAATAACTTCAATATTGCATTGGTTGCATTTTCCTATCTGTAACAGTGCTTGAGATGTAACATTTATGCATATTTGATGAGGTCACATGACCATATGCGGTCATCACATTAGTTAGTCACATCTCTTGTTCCATAGATTCGATATTGCACAGGTTGCATGTTCCCGTCTGTAACAGTGCTTGAGTTATTACATTTATGCATATTTAATGATGTCACATGACCGTGTATGGGCATCAGATGTGTTAGTCACATATCTTGTCTCATAGTTTCGATATTGCACAGGTTGTGTGTTTCTTTCTGTTACTGTGTTTCAAATATATCATTTATGCATATTTGATGAGGTCACATGACCATATATGGTCATCACATTAGTTAGTCACATCTCTTGTTCCATAGATTCGATATTGCACAGGTTGCATGTTCCCGTCTGTAATAGTGCTTGAGTTATTACATTTATGCTTATTTGATGAGGTCACATGACCATATATGGTCATCGGATATGTTAGTGACTTCTGTTGTGCAATAGCTTCAATATTGCACTGGTTGCATGTTCCTATCTGTAATAGTGCTTGAGTTATTACATTTATGCTTATTTGATGAGGTCACATGACCATATATGGTCATCGGATATGTTAGTGACTTCTGTTGTGCAATAGCTTCAATATTGCACTGGTTGCATGTTCCTATCTGTAACAGTGCTTGAGATATAACATTTATGCATATTTGATGAGGTCACATGACCATATATGGTCATCGGATGTGTTAGTCACTTCTGTTGTGCAATAGCTTCAATATTGCGCTGGTTGCATGTTCCTATCTGTAACAGTGCTTGAGTTATTACATTTATGCATATTTGATGAAATTACATGACCATATATGGTCACCACATTAGTTAGCCACATCTCTTGTCTCATAGCTTCGATATTGCATAGGTTGCATGTCTCTATCTGTGATTCTGCTTGATATATTACAATTATGCATATTTAATGACGTCACATGACCATATACGGTCATCACATTAGTTACTCACATCTCATGTCCCACAGCTTCGATTTTGCACAGGTTGCATGTTCATGTCTGTAACAGTGCTTGAGATAATTCAATTATGCATATTTAATGAAGTCACATGACCATATATGGTCATCACATTAGTTAGCCACATCTCTTGACCCATACCTTCGATATTGCACAGGTTGCATGTCCCTAACTCTTGCAGTGCTTGATATATTACATTTATGCATATTCAATGAGGTCACATGACCATATATGGTCATCTTGTTTGTTAGTAGAATTTCATGTACCATCACTTCAATATTGCACTGGTTGCATGTTCCCGTCTGTAACTGTGCTTGAGTTATTACATTTATGCATATTTGATGAAGTCACATGACCATATATGGTCATCACATTAGTTAGTCACATCTCGTGTCTTATAGCTTCGATATTGCACAGGTTGCATGTCCCTATCTGTAACAGTGCTTGATATATTACATTTATGCATATTTAATGAGATCACATGACCATATATGGCCATCTTGTTTGTTAGTAGAATTTCATGTACCATCACTTCAATATTGCACTGGTTGCATGTTCCTATCTGTAACAGTGCTTGAGATATTGCAATTATGTCTATAAAATGAGGTCACGTGACCATATAAAAGAACAAAAAAATATGAAAAAAACATTCTAAAATCTTCTTATAAAAAACGGCTTTTCGCCTGGACTTCCATATTTTGGAATTAAATACTATGTCATATGATCTTTCAAAGTTATTCAGGGTTAGTTGATTTGTCGAAAATTATGCAAATGAGATGCAAAACAAAATTTAAAAAAATTCTAAAAAAAAAAGTCACGTGACCGCTAAAGTTTTTTTTGATGAAATTTGTAGCCCTTGTCGCACTGCTACTATCATAAAAAAATTGGAGCACTCAGACCCTCAGAAAGGTGCGCAATTCGGCATTGAAAATTTCGCCTTTAATCCAAGATGGCGGCCTGGTCATGTGACCTATGTGTCTGAACTTAGGATATGCACCAGATCTCATACAGCTTTACCATTGTGGCAAGTATGAAACTGATCGGTCCAACGGTGTTGACATAAAGCGTGACCAAAAATTTAGGCGGAAGAATAATAATAATAATAATAATAATAATAATAATAATAAACGGAACAATTACAATAGGGTTTCGACCAAATGGGCTCGAAACCCTAATAATAAACATAACAAAAACAATAGGCTTTCAAGCCTGAAGGGACTTGAAAGCCTAATAATAATAATCAAAGCAATTACAAAAGGGTTTCGCCCCATAGGGCTCGAAACCCTAAATATAGCTGCGTTGCAGCAATGTCGGGTTTCGAGCCCACTGACTTATTAGCAGCGTTCCAAAACCAGCATCATCGACAAGAATATATTAATTGATTTGCATGGCCTTCATACTAAACATGTTACATGTTCCTGTCTGTAACAGTGCTTAATGTTTTACAATCATACATATTTAATGATGTCACATGACCATATATGGACATCGGATGTGTCGGTCACTTCTGTTGTGCAATAACTTCAATATTGCACTGGTTGCATGTTCTTATCTGTATCAGTGCTTGACATATAACATTTATGCATATTTGATGAGGTCACATGACCATATATGGTCATCACATTAGTTAGTCACATCTATTGTTCCATAGATTCGATATTGCACAGGTTGCATGTTCCCGTCTGTAATAGTGCTTGAGTTATTACATTTATGCTTATTTGATGAGGTCACATGACCATATATGGTCATCGGATATGTTAGTCACTTCTGTTGTGCAATAGCTTCAATATTGCACTGGTTGCATGTTCCTATCTGTAACAGTGATTGAGATATAACATTTATGCATATTTGATGAGGTCACATGACCATATATGGTCATCAGATGTGTTAGTCACTTCTGTTGTGCAATAGCTTCAATATTGCTCTGGTTGCATGTTCCTATCTGTAACAGTGCTTGAGTTACTACATTTATGCATATTTGATGAAGTTACATGACCATATATGGTCATCACATTAGTTAGTTACATCTCTTGTCTCATAGCTTCGATATTGCATATGTTGCATGTCTCTATTTGTGATTCTGCTTGAGATAATACAATTATGCATATTTAATGACGTCACATGACCATATACGGTCATCTCATTAGTTACTCACATCTCATGTCCCATAGCTTCGATTTTGCACAGGTTGCATGTTCATGTCTGTAACAGTGCTTGAGTTATTTCATGTATGCATATTTGATGAAGTTACATGACCATATATGGTCATCACATTAGTTAGTCACATCTCTTGTCTCACAGCTTCGATATTGCACAGGTTGCATGTTTCTAACTGTAACAGTGCTTGAGATAATTCAATTATGCATATTTAATGAAGTCACATGACCATATATGGTCATCACATTAGTTAGTCACATCTCTTGACCCATACCTTCGATATTGCACAGGATGCATGTCCCTAACTCTTACAGTGCTTGATATATTACATTTAATCATATTCAATGAGGTCACATGACCATATATGGTCATCTTGTTTGTTAGTAAAATTTCATGTACCATCACTTCAATATTGCACTGGTTGCATGTTCCCGTCTGTAACTGTTCTTGAGTTATTACATTTATGCATATTTGATGAAGTCACATGACCATATATGGTCATCACATTAGGTAGTCACATCTCGTGTCTTATAGCTTCGATATTGCACAGGTTGCATGTCGCTATCTGTAACAGTGCTTGATATATTACATTTATGCATATTTAATGAGATCACATGACCATATATGGTCATCTTGTTTGTTAGTAGAATTTCATGTACCATCACTTCAATATTGCACTGGTTGCATGTTCCTATCTGTAACAGTGCTTGAGATATTGCAATTATGTCTATAAAATGAGGTCACGTGACCATATAAAAGAACAAAAAAAATATGAAAAAACATTCTAAAATCTTCTTCTAAAAAACGGCTTATCGCCTGGACTTCATATTTTGGAATTAAATACTATGTCATATGATCTTTCAAAGTTATTCAGGGATAGTTGATTAGTCGAAAATTATGCAAATGAGATGCAAAAGAAAATTAAAAAAATTCTAGAAAAAAATTAATCACGTGACCGCTAAAGTTTTTTTTGATGAAATTTGTAGCCCTTGTCGCACTGCTACTATCATAACAAAATTGGAGCACTCAGACCCTCAGAAAGGTGCGCAATTCGGCATTGAAAATTTCGCCTTTAATCCAAGATGGCGGCCTGGTCATGTGACCTATGTGTCTGAACTTAGGATATGCACCAGATCTCATACAGCTTTACCATTGTGGCAAGTATGGAACTGATCGGTCCAACGGTGTTGACATAAAGCGTGACCAAAAATTTAGGCGGAAGAATAATAATAATAAATATAGCTGCGTTGCAGCAATGTCGGGTTTCGAGCCCACTGACTTATTAGCAGCGTTCCAAAATCAGCATCATTGACAATAATATATTAAAGGAAATTGCATGGCCTTCATACTAAACATGTTACATGTTCCTGTCTGTAACAGTGCTTAAGGTATTATAATCTCGCATATTTAATTATGTCCCATGACCATATATGGTCGTCTAATGTTTTTGTCAGCTCTGTTGTGCAATAACTTCAATATTGCATTGGTTGCATGTTCCTACCTGTAACAGTGCTTGAGATATAACATTTATGCATATTTGATGAGGTCACATGACCATATATGGTCATCACATTAGTTAGTCACATCTCTTGTTCCATAGATTCGATATTGCACAGGTTGCATGTTCCCGTCTGTAATAGTGCTTGAGTTATTACATTTATGCTTATTTGATGAGGTCACATGACCATATATGGTCATCGGATATGTTAGTGACTTCTGTTGTGCAATAGCTTCAATATTGCACTGGTTGCATGTTCCTATCTGTAACAGTGCTTGAGATATAACATTTATGCATATTTGATGAGGTCACATGACCATATATGGTCATCGGATGTGTTAGTCACTTCTGTTGTGCAATAGCTTCAATATTGCACTGGTTGCATGTTCCTATCTGTAACAGTGCTTGAGTTATTACGTTTATGCATATTTGATGAAATTACATGACCATATATGGTCATCACATTAGTTAGCCACATCTCTTGTCTCATAGCTTCGATATTGCATAGGTTGCATGTCTCTATCTGTGATTCTGCTTGAGATATTACAATTATGCATATTTAATGACGTCACATGACCATATACGGTCATCACATTAGTTACTCACATCTCATGTCCCACAGCTTCGATTTTGCACAGGTTGCATGTTCATGTCTGTAACAGTGCTTGAGATAATTCAATTATGCATATTTAATGAAGTCACATGACCATATATGGTCATCACATTAGTTAGCCACATCTCTTGACCATACCTTCGATATTGCACAGGTTGCATGTCCCTAACTCTTGCAGTGCTTGATATATTACATTTATGCATATTCAATGAGGTCACATGACCATATATGGTCATCTTGTTTGTTAGTAAAATTTCATGTACGATCACTTCAATATTGCACTGGTTGCATGTTCCCGTCTGTAACTGTGCTTGAGTTATTACATTTATGCATATTTGATGAAGTCACATGACCATATATGGTCATCACATTAGTTAGTCACATCTCGTGTCTTATAGCTTCGATATTGCACAGGTAGCATGTCCCTATCTGTAACAGTGCTTGATATATTACATTTATGCATATTTAATGAGATCACATGACCATATATGGTCATCTTGTTTGTTAGTAGAATTTCATGTACCATCACTTCAATATTGCACTGGTTGCATGTTCCTATCTGTAACAGTGCTTGAGATATTGCAATTATGTCTATAAAATGAGGTCACGTGACCATATAAAAGAACAAAAAAATATGAAAAAACATTCTAAAATCTTCTTATAAAAAACGGCTTTTCGCCTGGACTTCCATATTTTGGAATTAAATACTATGTCATATGATCTTTCAAAGTTATTCAGGGTTAGTTGATTTGTCGAAAATTATGCAAATGAGATGCAAAACAAAATTTAAAAAAATTCTAAAAAAAAAAGTCACGTGACCGCTAAAGTTTTTTTTGATGAAATTTGTAGCCCTTGTCGCACTGCTACTATCATAAAAAAATTGGAGCACTCAGACCCTCAGAAAGGTGCGCAATTCGGCATTGAAAATTTCGCCTTTAATCCAAGATGGCGGCCTGGTCATGTGACCTATGTGTCTGAACTTAGGATATGCACCAGATCTCATACAGCTTTACCATTGTGGCAAGTATGAAACTGATCGGTCCAACGGTGTTGACATAAAGCGTGACCAAAAATTTAGGCGGAAGAATAATAATAATAAATATAGCTGCGTTGCAGCAATGTCGGGTTTCGAGCCCACTGACTTATTAGCAGCGTTCCAAAATCAGCATCATTGACAATAATATATTAAAGGAAATTGCATGGCCTTTATACTAAACATGTTACATGTTCCTGTCTGTAACAGTGCTTAAGGTATTACAATCTTGCATATTTAATGATGTCACATGACCATATATGGTCATCGGATGTTTTTGTCAGCTCTGTTGTGCAATAACTTCAATATTGCATTGATTGCATGTTCCTATCTGTAACAGTGCTTGAGATATAACATCTATGCATATTTGATGAGGTCACATGATTATATATGGTCATCACATTAGTTAGTCACATCTCTTGTTCCATAGATTTGATATTGCATGGGCTGCATGTTCCCGTCTGTAACAGTGCTTGAGTTATTACATTTATGCATATTTAATGATGTCACATGACCGTGTATGGTCATCAGATGTGTTAGTCATCTCTCTTGTGCAAGACCTTCAATATTGCACTAGTTGCATGTTCCTGTCTGTAACAGTGCTTGTGTTATTACATTTATGCATATTTGATGAGGTCACATGACCATATATGGTCATCACATTCGTTAGTCACATCTCTTGTCTAATAGCTTCGATATTGCACAGGTTGCATGTTTCTATCTGTATCAGTACTTGAGATAATTCAATTATGCATATTTAATGAAGTCACATGACCATATATGGTCATCACATTAGTTAGTCACATCTCTTGACCCATACCTTCGATATTGCACAGGTTGCATGTCCCTAACTCTTGCAGTGCTTGATATATTACATTTATGCATATTCAATGAGGTCACATGACCATATATGGTCATCTTGTTTGTTAGTAAAATTTCATGTACCATCACTTCAATATTGCACTGGTTGCATGTTCCCGTCTGTAACTGTGCTTGAGTTATTTCATTTATGCATATTTGATGAAGTCACATGACCATATATGGTCATCACATTAGTTAGTCACATCTCGTGTCTTATAGCTTCGATATTGCACAGGTTGCATGTCCCTATCTGTAACAGTGCTTGATATATTACATTTATGCATATTTAATGAGATCACATGACCATATATGGTCATCTTGTTTGTTAGTAGAATTTCATGTACCATCACTTCAATATTGCACTGGTTGCATGTTCCTATCTGTAACAGTGCTTGAGATATTGCAATTATGTCTATAAAATGAGGTCACGTGACCATATAAAAGAACAAAAAAATATGAAAAAACATTCTAAAATCTTCTTATAAAAAACGGCTTTTCGCCTGGACTTCCATATTTTGGAATTAAATACTATGTCATATGATCTTTCAAAGTTATTCAGGGTTAGTTGATTTGTCGAAAATTATGCAAATGAGATGCAAAACAAAATTTAAAAAAATTCTAAAAAAAAAAGTCACGTGACCGCTAAAGTTTTTTTTGATGAAATTTGTAGCCCTTGTCGCACTGCTACTATCATAAAAAAATTGGAGCACTCAGACCCTCAGAAAGGTGCGCAATTCGGCATTGAAAATTTCGCCTTTAATCCAAGATGGCGGCCTGGTCATGTGACCTATGTGTCTGAACTTAGGATATGCACCAGATCTCATACAGCTTTACCACTGTGGCAAGTATGGAACTGATCGGTCCAACGGTGTTGACATAAAGCGTGACCAAAAATTTAGGCGGAAGAATAATAATAATAAATATAGCTGCGTTGCAGCAATGTCGGGTTTCGAGCCCACTGACTTATTAGCAGCGTTCCAAAATCAGCATCATTGACAATAATATATTAAAGGAAATTGCATGGCCTTCATACTAAACATGTTGCATGTTCCTGTCTGTAACAGTGCTTAATGTATTACAATCTTGCATATTTAATGATGTCCCATGACCATATATGGTCATCGGATGTTTTTGTCAGCTCTGTTGTGCAATAACTTCAATATTGCATTGGTTGCATTTTCCTATCTGTAACAGTGCTTGAGATATAACATTTATGCATATTTGATGAGGTCACATGACCATATATGGTCATCACATTAGTTAGTCACATCTCTTGTTCCATAGATTCGATATTGCACAGGTTGCATGTTCCCGTCTGTAATAGTGCTTGAGTTATTACATTTATGCTTATTTGATGAGGTCACATGACCATATATGGACATCGGATATGTTAGTGACTTCTGTTGTGCAATAGCTTCAATATTGCACTGGTTGCATGTTCCTATCTGTAACAGTGCTTGAGATATAACATTTATGCATATTTGATGAGGTCACAAGACCATATATGGTCATCGGATTTGTTAGTCACTTCTGTTGTGCAATAGCTTCAATATTGCACGGGTTGCATGTTCCTATCTGTAACAGTGCTTGAGTTATTACATTTATGCATATTTGATGAAATTACATGACCATATATGGTCATCACATTAGTTAGCCACATCTCTTGTCTCATAGCTTCGATATTGCATAGGTTGCATGTCTCTATCTGTGATTCTGCTTGAGATATTACAATTATGCATATTTACTGACGTCACATGACCATATACGATAATCACATTAGTTACTCACATCTCATGTCCCACAGCTTCGGTTTTGCACAGGTTGCATGTTCATGTCTGTAACAGTGCTTGAGATAATTCAATTATGCATATTTAATGAAGTCACATGACCATATATGGTCATCACATTAGTCACATCTCTTGACCCATACCTTCGATATTGCACAGGTTGCATGTCCCTAACTCTTGCAGTGCTTGATATATTACATTTATGCATATTCAATGAGGTCACATTACCATATATGGTCATCTTGTTTGTTAGTAAAATTTCATGTACCATCACTTCAATATTGCACTGGTTGCATGTTCCCGTCTGTAACTGTGCTTGAGTTATTACATTTATGCATATTTGATGAAGTCACATGACCATATATGGTCATCACATTAGTTAGTAACATCTCGTGTCTTATAGCTTCGATATTGCACAGGTTGCATGTCCCTATCTGTAACAGTGCTGGATATATTACATTTATGCATATTTAATGAGATCACATGACCATATATGGTCATCTTGTTTGTTAGTAGAATTTCATGTACCATCACTTCAATATTGCACTGGTTGCATGTTCCTAACTGTAACAGTGCTTAAGATATTGCAATTATGTCTATAAAATGAGGTCACGTGACCATATAAAAGAACAAAAAAATATGAAAAAACATTCTAAAATCTTCTTATAAAAAACGGCTTTTCGCCTGGACTTCCATATTTTGGAATTAAATACTATGTCATATGATCTTTCAAAGTTATTCAGGGTTAGTTGATTTGTCGAAAATTATGCAAATAAGATGCAAAACAAAATTTCAAAAAATTCTAAAAAAAAAAGTCACGTGACCGCTAAAGTTTTTTTTGATGAAATTTGTAGCCCTTGTCGCACTGCTACTATCATAAAAAAATTGGAGCACTCAGACCCTCAGAAAGGTGCGCAATTCGGCATTGAAAATTTCGCCTTTAATCCAAGATGGCGGCCTGGTCATGTGACCTATGTGTCTGAACTTAGGATATGCACCAGATCTCATACAGCTTTACCATTGTGGCAAGTATGGAACTGATCTGTCCAACGGTGTTGACATAAAGCGTGACCAAAAATTTAGGCGGAAGAATAATAATAATAATAATAATAAATATAGCTGCGTTGCAGCAATGTCGGGTTTCGAGCCCACTGACTTATTAGCAGCGTTCCAAAATCAGCATCATTGACAATAATATATTAAAGGAAATTGCATGGCCTTCATACTAAACATGTTGCATGTTCCTGTCTGTAACAGTGCTTAAGGTATTACAATCTTGCATATTTAATGATGTCCCATGACCATATATGGTCATCAGATGTTTTTGTCAGCTCTGTTGTGCAATAACTTCAATATTGCATTGGTTGCATTTTCCTATCTGTAACAGTGCTTGAGATGTAACATTTATGCATATTTGATGAGGTCACATGACCATATGCGGTCATCACATTAGTTAGTCACATCTCTTGTTCCATAGATTCGATATTGCACAGGTTGCATGTTCCCGTCTGTAACAGTGCTTGAGTTATTACATTTATGCATATTTAATGATGTCACATGACCGTGTATGGGCATCAGATGTGTTAGTCACATATCTTGTCTCATAGTTTCGATATTGCACAGGTTGTGTGTTTCTTTCTGTTACTGTGTTTCAAATATATCATTTATGCATATTTGATGAGGTCACATGACCATATATGGTCATCACATTAGTTAGTCACATCTCTTGTTCCATAGATTCGATATTGCACAGGTTGCATGTTCCCGTCTGTAATAGTGCTTGAGTTATTACATTTATGCTTATTTGATGAGGTCACATGACCATATATGGTCATCGGATATGTTAGTGACTTCTGTTGTGCAATAGCTTCAATATTGCACTGGTTGCATGTTCCTATCTGTAATAGTGCTTGAGTTATTACATTTATGCTTATTTGATGAGGTCACATGACCATATATGGTCATCGGATATGTTAGTGACTTCTGTTGTGCAATAGCTTCAATATTGCACTGGTTGCATGTTCCTATCTGTAACAGTGCTTGAGATATAACATTTATGCATATTTGATGAGGTCACATGACCATATATGGTCATCGGATGTGTTAGTCACTTCTGTTGTGCAATAGCTTCAATATTGCGCTGGTTGCATGTTCCTATCTGTAACAGTGCTTGAGTTATTACATTTATGCATATTTGATGAAATTACATGACCATATATGGTCACCACATTAGTTAGCCACATCTCTTGTCTCATAGCTTCGATATTGCATAGGTTGCATGTCTCTATCTGTGATTCTGCTTGATATATTACAATTATGCATATTTAATGACGTCACATGACCATATACGGTCATCACATTAGTTACTCACATCTCATGTCCCACAGCTTCGATTTTGCACAGGTTGCATGTTCATGTCTGTAACAGTGCTTGAGATAATTCAATTATGCATATTTAATGAAGTCACATGACCATATATGGTCATCACATTAGTTAGCCACATCTCTTGACCCATACCTTCGATATTGCACAGGTTGCATGTCCCTAACTCTTGCAGTGCTTGATATATTACATTTATGCATATTCAATGAGGTCACATGACCATATATGGTCATCTTGTTTGTTAGTAGAATTTCATGTACCATCACTTCAATATTGCACTGGTTGCATGTTCCCGTCTGTAACTGTGCTTGAGTTATTACATTTATGCATATTTGATGAAGTCACATGACCATATATGGTCATCACATTAGTTAGTCACATCTCGTGTCTTATAGCTTCGATATTGCACAGGTTGCATGTCCCTATCTGTAACAGTGCTTGATATATTACATTTATGCATATTTAATGAGATCACATGACCATATATGGCCATCTTGTTTGTTAGTAGAATTTCATGTACCATCACTTCAATATTGCACTGGTTGCATGTTCCTATCTGTAACAGTGCTTGAGATATTGCAATTATGTCTATAAAATGAGGTCACGTGACCATATAAAAGAACAAAAAAATATGAAAAAAACATTCTAAAATCTTCTTATAAAAAACGGCTTTTCGCCTGGACTTCCATATTTTGGAATTAAATACTATGTCATATGATCTTTCAAAGTTATTCAGGGTTAGTTGATTTGTCGAAAATTATGCAAATGAGATGCAAAACAAAATTTAAAAAAATTCTAAAAAAAAAAGTCACGTGACCGCTAAAGTTTTTTTTGATGAAATTTGTAGCCCTTGTCGCACTGCTACTATCATAAAAAAATTGGAGCACTCAGACCCTCAGAAAGGTGCGCAATTCGGCATTGAAAATTTCGCCTTTAATCCAAGATGGCGGCCTGGTCATGTGACCTATGTGTCTGAACTTAGGATATGCACCAGATCTCATACAGCTTTACCATTGTGGCAAGTATGAAACTGATCGGTCCAACGGTGTTGACATAAAGCGTGACCAAAAATTTAGGCGGAAGAATAATAATAATAATAATAATAATAATAATAATAAACGGAACAATTACAATAGGGTTTCGACCAAATGGGCTCGAAACCCTAATAATAATAATAAACGGAACAATTACAAAAGGGTTTCGACCAAATGGGCTCGAAACCCTAAATATAGCTGCGTTGCAGCAATGTCGGGTTTCGAGCCCACTGACTTATTAGCAGCGTTCCACAATCAGCATCATTGACAATAATATATTAAAGGAAATTGCATGGCCTTCATACTAAACATGTTGCATGTTCCTGTCTGTAACAGTGCTTAATGTATTACAATCTTGCATATTTAATGATGTCCCATGACCATATATGGTCATCGGATGTTTTTGTCACCTCTGTTGTGCAATAACTTCTATATTGCATTGGTTGCATTTTCCTATCTGTAACAGTGCTTGAGATATAACATTTATGCATATTTGATGAGGTCACATGACCATATGTGGTCATCACATTAGTTAGTCACATCTCTTGTTCCATAGATTCGATATTGCACAGGTTGCATGTTCCCGTCTGTAACAGTGCTTGAGTTATTACATTTATGCATATTTAATGATGTCACATGACCGTGTATGGGCATCAGATGTGTTAGTCACATATCTTTCTCATAGCTTCGATATTGCACAGGTTGTGTGTTTCTATCTGTTACTGTGTTTCAAATATAACATTTATGCATATTTGATGAGGTCACATGACCATATATGGTCATCACATTAGTTAGTCACATCTCTTGTCCCATAGCTTCGATATTGCACAGGTTGCATGTTCCCGTCTGTAACAGTGCTTGAGTTATTACATTTATGTATATTTGATGAAGTCACATGACCATATATGGTCATGACATTAGTTAGTCACATCTCGTGTCTTATAGCTTCGATATTGCACAGGTTGCATGTCCCTATCTGTAACAGTGCTTGATATATTACATTCATGCATATTTAATGAGATCACATGACCATATATGGTCATCTTGTTTGTTAGTAGAATTTCATGTACCATCACTTCCAAATTGCACTGGTTGCATGTTCCTATATGTAACAGTGCTTGAGATATTGCAATTATGTCTATAAAATGAGGTCACGTGACCATATAAAAGAACAAAAAAATATGAAAAAACATTCTAAAATCTTCTTATAAAAAACGGCTTATCGCCTGGACTCGATATTTTGGAATTAAATACTATGTCATATGATCTTTCAAAGTTATTCAGGGTTAGTTGATTTGTCGAAAATTATGCAAATGAGATGCAAAACAAAATTTAAAAAAATTCTAAAAAAAAAAGTCACGTGACCGCTAAAGTTTTTTTTGATGAGATTTGTAGCACTTGTCGCACTGCTACTATCATAAAAAAATTGGTGCACTCAGACCCACAGAAAGGTGCGCAATTCGGCATTGAAAATTTCGCCTTTAATCCAAGATGGCGGCCTGGTCATGTGACCTACGTGTCTGAACTTAGGATATGCACCAGATCTCATATAGCTTTACCATTGTGGCAAGTATTGAATTGATCGGTCCAACGGCGTTGACATAAAGCGTGACCAAAAATTTAGGCGGAAGAATAATAATAATAATAATAATAATAATAATAATAAACGGAACAATTACAATAGGGTTTCGACCGAATGGGCTCGAAACCCTAATAATAATAATAATAAACGGAACAATTACAAAAGGGTTTCGACCAAATGGGCTCGAAACCCTAAATATAGCTGCGTTGCAGCAATGTCGGGTTTCGAGCCCAGTGACTTATTAGCAGCGTTCCGAAATCAGCATCATCGACAAGAATATATTAAAAGATTTGCATGGCCTTCATACTAAACATGTTACATATTCCTGTCTGTAACATTGCTTAATGTTTTACAATCATGCATATTTAATGATGGCACATGACCATATATGGTCATTGGATACGTTAGTCACCTCTCTTGTGCAATAGCTTCAATATTGCACAGGTTGCATGTTCCCATCTGTAACAGTGCTTGACATATAACATTTATGCATATTTAATGAAGTCAGATGACCATATATGGTGATCAGATACGTTAGTCACCTCTTGTGCAATAGCTTCAATATTGCACAGGTTGCATGTTCATATAACATTTATGCATATTTGATGAGGTCACATGACCATATATGGTCATCACATTAGTTAGTCATATCTCTTGTCCTATAGCTTTGATATTGCACAAGTTGCATGTTCCCGCCTGCAACAGTGCTTACGGTATTATAATCATGCATATTTAATAATGTCACACGACCCTATATGGTCATTGGATATGTTAGGCACCTCTCTTATGCAATAGCTTCAATATTGCACTGGTTACATGTTCCTGTCTGCAACAGTGATCGAGTTATTACATTTATGGATATTTGATGTGGCACACATGCAGATACATAGACACAGACAGACACACACACCACAAAGCCTCCCATTGTGTTCTTTTCACACAGAAGTCGAAATACAAATCCAAATTTAAAGTTTTCAATTGAAGAAAGTAAATCAAAAGTAGTATAATATTTAAAGACATGTGTCTTTTTTTCTAAAATAATGAGATAATTTGGTTTGATGTTATTTTGTGGAGGCGAAGAAGAAAGAGAGAGAAATTACTGGCACTTTAAACATCATAAAAAGTCAATAAACATGGTATTGAAATATAGTGAACTATTGCATTTTACACAAGTTTATTATATTGACTGATTCTAATAGTGCATCTATGTCTTATTTGAAGTATATGTAGATGCAATATGACAAAGTAGACAAATTAAATGTCTTGTATAATAAATGTATGTTATAAGCATGAAATTCTCAAAAAACATTTTTGAAAAAAGTAATATAAATAATTATATAATGTAATATACAAAGCATGAAACAAAACTTGAAAACATGCAACTTGTGAAGTTGGAGACGGGAGCACTGAATTTGTGCATTTAATTTAGAATATGGTTTAGTCTTGTTCGAAATATATGCAAATGCAATATGACAAACTAGAAAAGATTAAATGTCTTGTATAATAAATGTATATGTTATGAGCATGAAACTCAAAAAACATTTTTGAAAAAAGTAATATAAATAATTATAAAGTAAATAATGTAATCTACAAAGTATGAAACAAAATTTAAAAACATGCAACTTGTTAAGTTGGATTAAATGTCTTGTATAATAAATGTATATGTTATGAGCATGAGACTCAAAAAACATTTTTGAAAAAAGTAATATAAATAATGATAAAGTATATAATGTAATCTACAAAGTATGAAACAAAACTTAAAAACATGCAACTTGTGAAGTTGGAGACGGGAGCACTGAATTTGTGCATTTAATTTAGAATATGGTCTAGTCTTGTTCGAAATATATGCAGATGCAATATGACAAACTAGAAAAATGAAATGTCTTGTATAATAAATGTATATGTTATGAGCATGAAACTCTCAAAAAACATTTTTGAAAAAAGTACTATAAATAATTGTAAAGTACATAATGTGATAGAACAAACATAAAACAAAACTTAAAAAACATGTCAAGTTGGAGACATGAGCACTGAATTTGTGCATTTTGTTTAGGTTGAAGGTTCAACTTCATTTTGTTGTTCAGTTGGGGGTTGAATTGAGATGATGCTATACCCAGCGATAACAAATTCCCGTTGTTCCACATCTAATAACATTTCTTCAGTTTCATCAGAGTTCCTTAAATTTTGTTCTGGAAACAAAGACTTCAATATTGTTTCTGATACAGTTAGTTTGTGTAATTTTGCTGAATTTGATTTCACTGTGACGAGTGCCTTTATGGTAGGTACTAGCGTGGATATTTTTATACGGTGTTTGCAATTTGGGCATTTTAGTGTGGATAATTCTTTGCAGAAATTTTCTAGCAATTTGCGGCAAAAACAGTAATACTTGACTGTACACTCAGCAGTGACAATAGATCCCGTAACAACTTCTTTTGTGACCCCAGGTAGATCTTCAGTTTTGCAATTTGTGATTTCGGTTGTTTCTGCAACTGTACTTTCAGGGGTAGTAGTGAGTTGTACTGCTCCAAGGTATTTTCTTACACCAACTGAAGTAAATTTGTAACTTCCACCAATGTTAAGGTTGGAGATAACTTGGCCCCACACAGCCATGATTACACAAGCAGTAGTATCTGCAACTACAAATTCTTGCTTCTGCAACATCATACCAGATGCTGTTCTGGTCAATCCAGCGTCCCCTTCACTAATAAGTTTTACACTGACATTGACCTGAAATGATAAAAATGTTTTAACTATAAGATTTACATAGAAGTGACCTGATAGAGATGAAGGTATTTAAATCAAAGCAATTTTCCATAAATAGTGAAAAATAGCATGTTCACCAAAATAAACTCAATATATATACACAGAAAAGCTTATGGAAGAATGGGAGATCAATATCAGTTAACAAGTAATATATACATACCTTCTGAGATGGTGCAATGTTGTCAATAATGTCTTTTAAAGAAGTGATAGCTGTTGAGTTGTTGTTTTGAGAATGCGCTGTCGTAGTTGAAAGTCAATTTTTTTAAAACTGACAAACGTGACTCGGAGTTAAATTTCAGATCATTCCTAGTTGCATCTCTTGATGTTGACATCTGCAACTTGTCCAACTTGACTGGACTCCTGAAAGTTAATAATAGATATTAGCAGAAGTTCTTTGATTCTTGAGAGTGGCATTACTAGACATGAATTGAAAAGGAGTGTTATAGGATTGTAGTGTTACTTTTTGAGTAATATGTGTAACATATTGAATATTATAGCAATGGTTAAATAACGAATGCTAAGTATGTGGAAATGAGACAATTTAATTGACCACATTAGTGGTTATTATTGTTATTAGTATACTACTGTTGGATGTAATGAAGAAATCTGAGAGAGGTCCACTTGACATACTTATATGTATGACATGAAAGCAATTGGACTTATTAACAAGAAATATAATATTACTTTTAACAAAATAATTATTAAAATGGAATATACCACGAAATGAGAAAATTTGAGAGAGGTCTACCTGCAGTGCCTATACTATCACGATGAAATGAACAAATTTGAGAGAAGGTCTACCTGAGGTACCTATATATATAATATCAAAGCTATCAGACTTGCGGTTTTCAGGAAGAAGTCGAAAATGTCACTTTTTACCGATAATGACAAAAATATTCATCAAAATTAGAAATTTAAGGATCACGAAATGAACAAATTACAGAGAAGTCCACATGTAGTACCTGTATATATATAATATTAAAGTAATCGGACTTGCGGTTTTCAAGAAGAAGTCGAAAATATTACTTCTTACCAAAAATGACGAAAATATTCATCAAAATTAGGCAATTGAAGATCACGAAATAAACAAATGTCAGAGAGATCCACATGTAGTACCTCTATATATAATATTAAAGTAATCAGACTTGCGGTTTCCAACAGAAGTCGAAAATACTACTTTTTACCAAAAATGACAAAAATATTCATCAAAATTAGGCAATTGAAGATCACGAAATGAACAAATCTCAGAGTTACACATGTAGTACCTCTATATATAATATTAAAGTAATCAGACTTGCGGTTTCCAACAGAAGTCGAAAATACTCCTTTTTACCAAAAATGACAAAAATATGCATCAAAACAAGTCATTGAAAATGACACAGTCCCCGTTAAGTTCTCTTTGTGCTCGTCATATTAAAGCGGAGGGGTTTTCGCGAGCGTGTCCTAGAAACTTGAGTTCCAAGTGGCGTATACAACAGATTGTTTATTTAAATCAAAACACGTGTTTCGTGTCATAGTAATATGGCCAAAATAAGAACAGCCGTTATTCAGCCATCTTTGATCTGATTATGAAACACACTGATATGTATGATGTATGTGCCAAATACAAATGAAAATGGGACATAAATTGTGGAAATATAGTAGTAAGGCCAAAAAGTCAGATGGCTGTCAATTGGCCATCCTTGACCAGATTTTGAAACAAATTGTCATGGACATGCATCCTAACATGTATAAAGTACATGTATGTGCCAAATTTGAATGAAAACTGACAGAGCACGTCCAAGATACCGCATAAAAAAACAAAAACAAGATGCCTGCTAGTTGGCCATCTTTGATCCAATTGCGAAATAAATCGTCATGGATATGTATCTTAACATGTATAATCCATGTACCAAGTTTGAATGACAACTGACAAAGCATGTCCAAAATACAACATTTTCAAAAAACAAGATGGCTGCCAGTCGGCCATTTTGAATTGAATCGCTAAACCACTGCATGTGCATATGTCCCACATAAGGTACTAGGCACATGCAAATAATGAACAAAATCAGTACACAGGATTCTGAAATATGACGTTGGATAGACTGACGCACGGACAGACGGACACATGGACGGTCGGATGGACAGACTCAGGAATTCACGGACTGTCGGGGATATGTATCCTAACATGTATGATCTATGTACTAAATTTGATTGGAAACTGACAAAGCATGTCCAAAATACAACATTTTGAAAAAACAAGATGGCTGCCAGTTGGCCATCTTTGATCCAATTGTGAAATAAATCATCATGGACATGTATCCTAACATGTATAATCTATGTACCAAGTTTAAATGAAAACTGACAAAGCATGTCCAAAATACAACATTTTCAAAAAACAAGATGGCTGCCAGTCGGCCATCTTTGATCCAATTGTGAAATAAATCATTATGGACATGTATCCTAACATGTATAATCTATGTACCAAGTTTAAATGAAAACTGACAAAGCATGTCCAAAATACAACATTTTCAAAAAACAAGATGGCTGCCAGTCGGCCATTTTGAATCGAATCGCTAAACCAATGCATGTGCATATGTCCCATATAAAGTACTAGGCACATGCAAAGAATGAACGGAATCGGTCCAAGGGATTCTGAGATATGAATCCGAACGGACGCACGGACACACGGACGCACGGACACACGGACGGACGGAGCCCGAATTATAAGTCCCCGTTTTCGGACTTTGTCCGAACGGGGACTAATTAGGCAATTGAAGATCACGAAATGAACAAATCTCAGAGAGGTCCACATGTAGTAACTACATATGTATATATAATTTCAAAGTAATGGGAGTTGCAGTTTGAACAAGAAGTCGAAAATATCGAAAATGACAGAAATGATCATCAAAAGTAGAAAATTTAAGCTATCATTACGAGATGAAATGTGAGACAGGTATGCGCAAGGTACATATAGACCAAGTATCAAAGGAATAAGAATTTCTGTTTTCAAGGAGAAGTTGAATATGCAAGAAGTTGACACGGGCAGCGGACGTTAAGGGACGCCGCTAGACGCTCGACAAAGTCGATAGCGAAGCTGAAAAGTTAACACGGATGACGACGGACAATCGCTCATTTGATAAGCTCAGCTGAACAAAGTCGACAGCAGAGTTAACCAATAGTGATTTTACAATCATCAAGTTTGTGGTTTAAGAAAAAGTTAGGATGACGTTGAGTGAGGTTCGATGAAAAGACAGCCTTAGTAGCTGCAAGCTTATTATTTTTGGAAATCCCCGAGATGATCGGGATGTAGTTTTATCGTATACAGAAATTTATAGAAGATGAAATAAATAGAGGTTGCGAAGTACTACAGTCAGGTGTACCATATGTTGCGATAGAGTAGGTTCGACTACAGGGATATTTAGTTACTTTAACTGTTGTATGAATGGGACATCAAAATTATTGAAATGAAGTCTATAGTTCTCCGGGTAAAATGGGGCACATTTTAGTGAAATATTGAATGCAATTATTATGGGTGAATACGAGTTTCAGTCAATGTTCGAGTATTTCGTCCATAATGAAATGAGTGAAAGTTAACTTACTTCTGTTTTTCAGCATTTGTGAAGCTGTGATGTGATTGCGGGGAAAATATGACCATTTCTTTAAAACCATCTTCATCTTGAAATACCGCGTTGAAATACCTCGTGTCACTTGTAGCGGCCAATTTGACTTTGGTTACGCGATGAATGTAACCTTTTCCGTTGAAGAACTCTCTACTTGCCATATTGGTAAATCTAATGAGTGTAACTTTACAGCTGACAGTGAGACATACGATGCTGGCAATCTGACGGATGGTGGAACACTGGTGGACACTGTGGTGGTTTTCAGATCGAGGCGTGAGAATATGGCTCTTCTTGACCGATAGTTTTTACACACTTCGTGAAACGCAAGAGTGGTAATAAACTGTGCAGTTAGTGAGAATAAAATTAAATGGGTGTTGAATTGTCAGATAGAAATTTTAATACGGTTTTGATAGTTTTTTTTTGGGTGCATTTAAGACTTTTTTAAAGAAATGTGTTTATTTGTGGAGGGAGTGAAACAAGACAAGTTAATGGCGATAAGAACACTGTGGTTTGCAGAAAACACGATATAATTTAAATACAATGTACAAGCTGGGTGGAATAAATAAAAAAGTTGTTATCCAATGTGATTTTTTGTGCGCCACTGCAGTTTTATATTTTGTTACTACTGTAAAATATGTTTAGACATTTAGAATAGTAACAATTATCATGTCGGGCCCAGTTAGCTGTAAAATATACCACGGATATTCACTTTTCAGATTAAATAGTATGTGTTTGTTCTTAGATATTTCAGCTTCGTTGTCTTGTACTTTGTTTAATAATTTGGAATTCCCAGTTTTGCGATTTTGATACGAAAAATGCCTGTGGGAAATCATTTGTGGGGGGGGGGGGGTTACTGTGTGAATTGTAACTTGCAGGACATAGATGTGAGGCCGTTAGGGTAAACAATAATTTGTGCAGAAGTACGTTCGAGGTCTCCACTTTTTTATTGAAATAAGTTAATAAATTAAGTTAGTTAATGGAAAAGACCGGTACGTATTACATTTGAGTCGCTAAGCCCTTGAACCAATACATGTACTATGTCACGGTGGCAAGCTGGCTTTGCAAAAACGGTGACGAAATGTTTGGACAAACACCAACAGCGGCGCCTCTGAAGTTTCCCTAAGAGCGGCCCCTATGGTATCCAATTCTTCGTTTTCATTAGTAGCATTTAAAACAACGTTTTCTCTTTGTATTTTGCGTATAGGTGCATGCTGCTACCGTGGGGGAGAATTGATTTTGTCAGCGGACGAATTAAAGCGCAGAATGTCATTTTCTGCCACAAAAATACAATAAATAAATATATTTTGAGCGGTTAAACGGGAAAAGTCACGAACACAAAAATGACATCACACAGAACACGCTTGAGATGTATATCAGTAATGGTGGGTGGGAGCCTGGCTAATGACGGCTAAGCGAGTTTATAATATTTTCTGAAGTCTAATATTTTGGATTTTGACCTAATTTCAATTGGGGTAAGTAATCGCAATTTCATCAGTATGATTTTGAAATAAAGTGATAACACTTTTGAATAATCATGACAGGGAACAAAGTTTAAATAAATGGTTTGACTGTAATATGGCCACGTGATGACAAAATGATAGTTGATTAATGAGCAGTTGACTCGCGGCGTGGGAACCGTGACATTGTTTTGCATTCGTTGCTTTTGATGTCTACTTATGTTAAAATTCTCCACATGTTTCTTTGAAACATAACGTTACAGAAAACAGCTCGAACGTCACCAGAATGTTATTGTGACTCATTTTTGTAGATAGTGAACTAAATTTTGTGATAGGCAATGGAAAATGCCGTCATTGTTTTATAGTATACGTTGCAGGTCAAACCGGAGGTCATCGTGTAAACAAAGCGTGGGAACTTAACATTGTTTATAGCACTTGCTTTTGGTCCATCATTATTTTAGTTGGGCTCGTAGCGGCCGATTTGATGTAGAAAATGTACTCGTTACTGCTTCAATAGTATGAGTGTAAAATTGAAAATAAGATTGTGGTTTTCGTAGTTTATTTTCAAACATTATTGTTAAAAAGGAAATGATGCCATTGCAGGGATTGAACGGTCCGTGGCTAATGACGGCCAAGAGAATTTGTAATATTTTGTTGGAATTTAACATTTTGGTTATTGACGTAATATCAATTGATGAATTGATTCTTGAAGTTGTTTCTGTGTTGGCGAGATTCCGTTTTGAAGCATAAGATTTTGAAATGAACGGTCGAAATTGAAATGCTATTTTCTAGACTCTATGAAACGCCATTTCCTTTATTTTGAGGGGCAAATTTTTCTAACAGAAAAGGGTTCGAGCTTTATATTGGAGGCGCGACGCCCCCAATATTTTTGATTATTCTGGAGGCGGACATCCGGGCATTTTTCACCGCTTGCCAACCATTACCGTAAAAACAGAGGTCGAAAACTTTCAGAAAACGGGATGGTTGTTAAGACTCCTGTGAACAGTGAGTGTAACAAGATTGCCCCTGTATGTCCAACATATACGTGTTTCACCTGCGCGCGCATGTCGTTGTTGGGTGTAACGTAAACTTGCATGCGTGATATTGTGCTCCTTGGTGCACCAATCGATGTTACAAAAATAAAATTCGCTTATATCGATCATCAGTAAATAGACATGTTTGTATTTTCAGGTATGACAAAGCATAAGTATTTTTGCACACCAGCAACGTTACTACCGGGAAAGTCGTTTATGAGTGTGTCAATTGAAAGGAAAAGTTAACAATGGGTGTTTTACAGCATATGTGAGCAAGTGTTCACTAAATGTGAATTATTGTGAAATGCATGAAATGCATAACACATATCGAACAATGGTCTTGTAGTAGGTACACTGTTTTATTGCCGTAGCTAGCCACTGTTTGGACTATTTGTTTTATTTGTTTTGAAACAATTATTAGAACGCAGTGAAATTCACAGGCAAGCTATATATTATAAATATTGTACAAAGGGGCAGTGGGGTTAGAAATTCACGGAAAGATCAGTAAGGATACACTTTTTGGAAGAAAAGTCGCACTTGAAACAGTGAAGTATGTTTTCAGTATGGAAAAAGTGGCGATAATGTAAAAATCATATGGCCGTTGAGGGCGGGCTGTGTTCTATGATATAACGTATGTGATGCACTGGTCGGTGGGTTCTGGACGAAAAGATTTAACCGATTTGTTACAGGTGGTCGATGCGTGACAGATTTTTAGCTTTAAAGTGTGGTAGTCGTCGCGCCACGCATGGGCGAGATATATGGGTCTCATATAAACATAGATGGCGACTTTGACTGTTGCGCAGATTGACGAGTACTAACTGAGACGTTTCCAAGCTTTAATTAGGTAATTTTAGGTCGTTGGAAGGTATAGAATGAGTCATCAACGGTATTCATTGAAAGTTGCGCACAGGTTGAACCTCAAACTTGTGATTTCATTTAATGAGCGCAGTGGATTGTGGGGGAAATCTATGTTTATCAACACAAATGTAGCATATGCGCAGCGCAACGACCACCGCGCTTTAAGTGACAAGAAAGATATTTTATTGATGTACTTTGGAGACATAGATAGTATCGATTGGTGGAAGATGCATTTTTCCAGGCATATTTGTTTACTATCGAAAACTGTTGTAATTTGTGATAATATTTCTACAGATTTGAATGCATGGGCATCGTGATTTTTGAGTTATCTAAACAATATGGCAATGTAACTGAGCAGCCCATGTGATTGATTCATACTGGAAAACATTTAATGTTATTTGATTAAAGGGCGGTTGTCTTCGTGTGTTGCAATTTCACCTAAACAATGCATTGTAAACTCAGGACGGGACGCGACAAACCACGGCATTTGAAGTATGAATATATTAATTATGTCATTTAAAAAAAAAAGATGTTGTGGTTGCTGTTTTTCTTAATTTGTTGCGTATATATTATTTGGTATTTAAAAACGATGTGAAGTCAAGCGATGATTTTGTGTTTGACGGGCGTATTAGTTTTGCGACGGCCTTCTTCACTAGGCATATTACAATAGTTTGTGTTACTTGTTTTATGTTAGTTAAATAAATAATATTATTAAAAATAAAGCCTCATTTGTTTGAGTTAGCATATGTGTGGAAGGTATTTTAACTGTTTTAAACGAATCATCGGGGGCGGAGGTACGTCACAAGACGTTCGACGTTGCTAAGACGTTGCTAAGAACGCGGAGCGAAGAGCCGGTGGAAATTCTAGAAAACAACAGGAACTCTACTTTGAAGTAATCCTGAACACTCAAATTTATATGCGTTACACATGCGGAGGTAATTCTGTGACACTGTTCAGAGGAGTCTCGACAACCATCCCAAAGTACCGTTTTCTAAGAGTGTTCGGCCTTTGTTTTCATCGTGATGGTTGTCAAGCGGTGAAACTGCCCGGATGTCCGCCCCCCGAGGAGAGTAGTTTTGTGCGAAAGCGAAATAGCGCCTCCAAGTGACCATATTTGGGGTTATAGTTCATTAATATTCCAAGACGTGTCCGGTGAGTTGACTGTAAATTCAGATAAGTATATTATTGTTCGTAAAGCTCATTGTTTATACAGCTTTTCTTCATTTCGAATGAGTATAAGTAAGTGTAGCACTTTTCTGAAACTGTGAGCCATGTTTAATATGTAAATAGCCGTTTTCCGAGGTCACAAATTGTTTATTTCTAGCGACTGTTATTTTTGGCGGTCGCCATGTTTGATAATTTGATAGTGAAGCGTCGTTCACTACTTCACTTATCAGTATTTGGCTGTGTATAACTTGTCTGACATTTTATTATGTATTTTAACGAGTTTACAAAATTTAAAATCAGTTTGAATGTCGTTATGTTTTTATAATTACTAAAAGCGTTGAGTTTAGTCAGTTCTGTTGTTTTGCGTTGCGCATGTGCAGATAACAAAAACATGATTGTTGAATTTATTGTATTAGTCATAATGACCTAAGGTTCATGTCTTCAAATTGTACCTTACAATGTTTTTTTAGACTTTTCTGATGATTATTTCGTTAGATATTTTTTTATCTAATTTCTGTTATTGGGTATCATTTGTGTTGCCTGAAATGCTAAGTGTTCTGTCTTCTGTTTTTGTATTGTTGACATTATTTTGTTTTGTAGCTCTGTGTATAAATCTAAAGGTATATATATTATTTGTTTTGATATGTTGCTATGTTGTTGGTTTTATATGAATTTCCAAAACCAATATATTGATTGTTTATTACTTAGAGCTAACAAAAAGGACAAGTGAACTCACTTTGATGTCATTGTTACCATGACTTGGGCCAACTATTTAGTACAGTGATAATACTTAATATGTTTAACAGTTTTGCATTCATGACCAACAAGTCTAAACAACAACAGGAAGTGTTGGTAAACATTTGAAAGAAAGGGAATTAGCATACTGTCAACATGGCGATCATAATTTGCATAAAATTACATATTCAATTGAAGACAATTGCATGGATTGGGGTTTTTTGTAATGTTTTTTTCGTAACAAATTTTCCTAATTAATACTGTATTGTCAGGATTTGGCAGGAATCTGAACACTGAAATAAGAGAAATATATTCAGATTAAAACTACACTATGAAACCATACAAGTTCTTGTGTCACTTACACTGGGCCACTGGCAGCGATCAGGGAAAAAAACAAGGTGACTGAGATAGCCATTTGGAAGAAAAATGTCTGCAAATAAAACTAACACTGTTTAAACTATCGTAGTTCACTCATAAAAGATTCTTAGATTGTAAATCAATGTACAAAATGAACTTGTGAAACATTCCAAGATTTTGACGCCATGTTGGACATCATCACATGCAGACTTGTGATCCCCCTACTCAAACAATGAACATTTTGTACAATAACTTATTATTTAACTTACATAAATTATAACAATGTAAACTATAAATACTAATTTAACAATGTGTTATAGTAAAATATAATTCCTTTTGTTTTTCCAGCATTTTTCCCTAACTATTATGACAAACTCAGTCAAAATGGCTGGCATAATAATTGCAGTTCCACATTAACATAACCAAACACTAATGTAGTAACAAATACTAACATTTTAGATCATTTGGATTTAAGTTTTTGGGGTACAAAATGTCGTGGTAAATTTTAATTCAGAGACGGTAAATTTGTCAAGAAAAGAAAGTATCAGTATTTTAATTTTTTTTGAGAACAAGGAAACCTTGAGTATCAAACAACATTCGTACAGAAGTCACGCTTAATGAGATGGTAATGTAGATAGTAATATAAGCGATGGTTGGACATACATCAAAGTGAAGTCAATGGATAATTACCATATCTAACAATAAAGTTTCCTAATCATTCTTCTCGTAACTGTGATAGTATGTAGTATTCTTACTTCAGTGATTTTAATGAACTCTAGCACTTGTATATGAATGGTCAGTTGCATCACAGTGCCTGTATTCCCGATCTGGGAACTGCTAGCGTTTTTTTGTGTGGAATTGTGTTGTGAGAAACCAAAATGTTAACACCTGGTTTAAGGGAGTAAGGTCAGACAGATTACTATACAGTTGGTATATTTATGAGTATTAATTAAATTAATTTTTCAGTTCACATTGTGTTGGGTTGTGAACTACCTGGGCCAATGTTTTCCACAGAATTTTTCAGTACACATTGTGTTGGATTCTGGACTATCTGCGCCAATGTTTTTCATGGTATTTGTCAGTACACATTGTGTTGGATTCTGAACTACCTTGGCCAATGTTTTCTATGGTATTTCTCAGTACACATGGTGTTGGCTTCTGGACTATCTGCGCCAATGTTTTTCATGGTATTTGTCAGTACACATTGTGTTGGCTTCTGAACTATCTGGGCCAATGTTTTCCATAGTATTTCTCAGTAGACATTGTGTTGGATTCTGAACTATCTGGGTGAATGTTTTCCATGGTATTTCTCAGTACACATGGTGTTGGGTTCTGAACCACCTTGGCCAATGGTTTTTCATGGTATTTCTAAGTGCACATTATGTTGGGTTGTGAACTACGTGGGCCAATGTTTTCCATATTATTTTTCAGTACACATTGTGTTGGGTTCTTAACTATCTGTGCCAATGTTTTTCATGGTATTTTAAAGTACACATTGTGTTGGGTTCTGAACTATCTGGGCCGATGTTTTTCATGGTATTTCTCAGTACACATTTTGTTGGGTTCTGAAATATCTGGGTCAATATTTTTCATCGTATTTCTCAGTACACATTGCGTTGGGTACTGAACTACCTGGGGCAATGTTTTCCATATTATTTTTCAGTACACAAAGGGTTTGGTTCTTAACTATCTGGGCCAATGTTTTTCTTGGTCTTTTTCAGTACACATTGCGTTGGGTTCTGAACTACATGGGGCAATGTTTTCCATATTATTTTTCAGTACACATTGTGTTTGGTTCTGAACTGTCTGGGCCAATGTTTTCCACATTATTTTTCAGTACACATTGTGTTTGGTTCTTAACTATCTGGGCCAATGTTTTCCATATTATTTTTCAGTACACATTGTGTTTGGTTCTGAACTACCTGGGCCATTGTTTGTCATGGTATTTTTCAGTACACATGGTGTTGGGTTCTGAACTTCCTAGGCCAATGTTTTTCAGAGTATTGTTCAGTACACATTGTGTTGGGTTTTGAACTATATGTACCTGGGCCAATGTTTTCCATGGTATTTCTCAGTACACATGATGTTGCGTTTTGAACTATCTGGGCCAATGTTTTTTATGGTTTTTTCAGTACACAGTGTGTTGGGTTTTGAACTACCTCGGCCAATGTTTTCCATATTATTTTTCAGTATACATTGTGTTTGGTTCTCAACTACCTGGGCGATTGTTTTCTATGGTATTTCTCAGTACACATGGTGTTGGGTTTTGAACTACCTGGGCCAATGTTTGTCATGGTATTTTCCAGTGCACATTGTGTTGGGTTTTGTACTACCTGGGCCAATGTTTTGCATATTATTTTTCAGTATACATTGTGTTTGGTTCTGAACTACCTGGGCCTATGTTGTCCATGGTATTTGTCAGTACACACTTTGTTTGGATCTTAACAATCAGGGCCAATGTTTTCGATATTATTTTTGAGTACACATGGTGTCAGGTTCTTAACTACCTGGGCCAATGTTTTTTATGGTATTTTTCACTAGACATTGTGTTTGGTTCTTAACCATGAGGGCCAATGTTTTCCATATTATTTTTCAGTACACATTGTGTTTGGTTCTTAACCATGAGGGCCAATGTTTTTCATGGTATTTGTCAGTACACATTTTGTTTGGTTCTTAACTATCAGGGCCAGTGTTTTTCATGGTATTTTTAAGTACACATTGTGTTGGGTTCTGAACTGTCTGGGCCAATGTTTTTCATGGTATTTTTCAGTACACATTGTGTTGGGTTCTGAACTACCTGGGCCAATGTTTTCCATATTATTTTTCAGTACACATTGTGTTTGGTTCTTAACTACCTGGGCCAATGTTTTCCATATTATTTTTCAGTACACATTGTGTTTGGTTCTTAACTACCTGGGCCAATGTTTTCCATATCATTTTTCAGTACACATTGTGTTTGGTTCTGAACTACCTGGGCCAATGTTTTCCATATTATTTTTCAGTACACATTGTGTTTGGTTCTTAACTATCTGTGCCAATGTTTTTCATGGTATTTTTAAGTACACATTGGGTTGGGTTCTGAACTGTCTGGGCCAATGTTTTTCATGGTATATTTCAGTGCACATTGTGTTTGGTTCTCAACTACCTGGGCCAATGTTTTCCATATTATTTTTCAGTACACATTGTGTTTGGTTCTGAACTGTCTGGGCCAATGTTTTTCATGGTATATTTCAGTGCACATTGTGTCAGGTAGACTTGTCAGGCTGCTTGTTATAAATTTGCATTAATAACTTTTTCATTTTTATTCTGTAGTTGATGATAATCGTATACATGCTAAGGTAAGTGCATATTTGCTGCAGACTCTTGGTATACAATGTCGGACAAGACTATATACATAGAGAGATCCATGTGTTGTGCAGTACTCACTCCGTAGGCGGATGCACGTGTACAATTTTTTTAAGTTATGCATATATTCATACAAGTTGGTTTGAATTTTTTTTTTTTTTTAACATGATGTGAGATTCATGGCTACCAGTCGGTGATTTTGAATCTTAATTGAGAGAAAAATAAGATGCATTTCAGAATGCACATTAATCTAAAACTACTGATAATTTAGCATCATTCTAACCCCAGTAACTTCAATTTACAATTTCCAATAGATCATTGCTTTCTTCTGTAGTAATCAGTCTCTTTTATTGGATATATGGTCCGTAGCGCATAAAATATCACTCCTGGGAAATTATCATTGAGGAATATGTCACTTTAAATGTTCATTATTTTACCACTGCACAGTAACATCTCTTCAGTATTGATTAAACCTACAAAGTTAGTAGGCAGTCAGATATTGAAAACACAAAATGTTGAAGTATGGTTATTTGTAAATAGATTTTGCTGCATTTAAATAAAGTTTACCCATTTAGGCCAGTTACAATAAATGGTGTACTTCTGTATTGTGTTAGTAACTACAAAGAATCTAGACTTGATTCCAATTTAAGCCCCATTAGATTGGAAAATTTGGAAAATGATGCCAACATTATGATGTATATATACTATGAGGTGGCTTCAACGTCGTTTGTCTGTTGTAAACTTTGGGGGTTTCTTATAGAAACCATTTAATATAACTTGTTATTTATTGAATAGTCTTGAGTATGTTACCTAAGACCTTGGTAATGTATAAATATATTGAAATTATATCTTTCAGATGCCACGAAAGAAGAATTGGAAGAGAAGTGAAGCAATGAAGAGAAGATCAGCTGTGGACAAATCTGCTCCACATTCAAGCAATGTCCCATCTGTGCTGGGTGTCATCCCAGCTGAAGAGTTAAAATGGGATGTTAACGTTTCTGCAAATACTGTCCCTCAGGACGCAAATATTACTGCAAATATTGTCCCTCGGGACGTAAATACTATTGTCAATATTGTCCCTCGGGACGTAAATACTACTGCAAATATTGTCCCTCGGGACGCAAATACTACTGCAAATACTGTCCCTTGGGACGCAAATATTATTGCAAATATCGTCCCTCCGGACGCAAATACTTCAGATAATACTGTCCTTGTGAATGATGATAAAGATAACTTCTTGAAAGATGGAAATGGTTCTGTAATTGAAGAAGGCATGGTGTCTAAATTGATATTTGATACAGAAGGCACAAATAATCAGTGGACAGGTAATGATATAAATCCAATATTTTCAGTGCAAGGCAGTTTCCATCAAGGTGATTCTCAATTTCTGGATAACAGTGGCAAACAGTGTGTTGCTAACAGCCTAGTTTCTATTATATTTAGTCAAATAAGACATGTAGAATATTGGCATAAAGATGATCTTGATGTGATACTGCAAACAGGTAATGAATTATATGGGTTTTTACAGCGTTCTACAACAATGCAGTCTGCTTTTTTACTAGTGACTGAATTACCTCAGATACTAGATTTATTTGACACACAGTTTACTTTGAGTATTGGTGAATCATTAACTGGAATCATTGGGCAAACTGATAGTGAGATTTCTTTCGTAATGTCTCTTGATAATGCAATAATTTTATCATTGACTGAATATAATGCTTGTTTTATTAATTTTGGAGGTGCTGTATTTGCTGTTATCAAAAAAGATGGATACTACTGGGTATTTGACTCTCATTCAAGAGATGCTAATGGTATGGTCACACCAGATGGCACTAGTGTATTACTGCAGTTTCCAAGTATTGAGGTAGTGTATAAACAGTGTTGTAAACTTGCAGACTCTATGCATTTCAGTCAGCTTGAACAGTTTGAAGTTACAGGTATAAATATCAATGAAGATGAATGCCGTAGTGTTTGCTTTGAATCTGATAACCAGGATCAGTCTGCAGATGAAGTGCTGATTTGTGAAAGTGAGAGTACTCCACTGGTTTATCGTCCTTTGACTTTGCTACTTAGAAACAGTTTGTGTGATGAACTAAGAATTTTGAATGAAGACCTTGCTGAACACGGAAATATTAGTGTCGGTACGGAAATAGGTGATCCATGTGTTACTCAGCCTATCCAAGGTGATGGTAACTGTTTTTTTAGAGCCTTGTCATATGCCATTTCCGGTAATGAAAATAATCACAGGAAGATGAGAATGAGCATTGTACGGCACCTGATGGACAATGATTCAGCATTTTATTCCTACTTAAGACCTGGTTATGAGTCAGTTGCTGACTATGTGAGTTCATCACGTATGCGTTATTCAAGAACTTGGGCAACGGAAGTTGAAATATTTGCAGCTGCTGATTTTTTGAAGACAGATATTTGTACATTCACCCGGAATAAATGGCTAGAATATTCAAACCGTCAGATTAATAAAAATGCAGCTAATAACGGGAAAGCAATATACCTGAAACACTGCAATGAGATACATTATGAAGTTGTACAATGTGTAAAGCCACCAGGAACTGTGATATGTGAATGTTCTCATAATGTTCAACCACAAGTAAAACAATCTACTACAAGTAAGAGAACCATATACAGTACAATTAATTGTTTTTCAAGTTGTGACTTGAAAGTTGCAGATAAACAATGTATACCAGTGACCAATTCATTTGATTGTTTACCATCTACTTGTTACTCAACATTAGGTAAAAGATTAAAAAGAAAAGGCAGACGTGCAAATAATAAAACCCGTAGAGATAATTACCGGAGAAAAAAAGCTATGGATCAAAAGCTGAAATATACCGATGATGGTTGTCAAACAAAGAAATGTAAATTGCAGGATATTGTTCGATACCATACTGAAAACAGATTCCGTGAAATAAAGAAATTACAAAGTAGATCTGTATACAAAGATAATGCTACCTTAAGAAGAGCAAAGAGGGAACATAGCATTAAGAAATATGCAGAAAATGAGTCTCACAGGGAAGCTGTAAAACGACGAAGTGTTAACAAATATGGAGAGAATGAGTCCCACAGGGAAGCTGTAAAGCGACAAAGTGTTAGCAAATATGGAGAGAATGAGTCCCACAGGGAAGCTGTAAAGCGACGAAGTGTAAACAAATATGGAGAGAATGAGTCCCACAGGGAAGCTGTAAAGCGACGAAGTGTTAACAAATATGGAGAGAATGAGTCCCACAGGGAAGCTGTGAAGCGACAAAGTGTTAACAAATATGGAGAGAATGAATCCCACAGGGAAGCTGTGAAGCGACGAAGTGTTAACAAATATGGAGAGAATGAATCCCACAGGGAAGTTGTAAAGCGACAAAGTGTTAACAAATATGGAGAGAATGAGTCCCACAGGGAAGCTGTAAAGCGACGAAGTGTAAACAAATATGGAGAGAATGAGTCCCACAGGGAAGCTGTGAAGCGACAAAGTGTTAACAAATATGGAGAGAATGAGTCCCACAGGGAAGCTGTAAAGACACGCAGTATTAAAAAATATAAAGATAATGAATCACACAAAGAAATAGTTAAATCTAAAGTGACTGCTTTTAGGTTATCACAAATGAATAAGAAGAAAATCATAGATACAGTTATAAATGAATTCCGTAGTGAAACTAAAGATGGTCCAGAGTACGTCTGTTCTGTATGCCATCGTCGTCTTTTCAAAAATCAAGTTCTTGAATGTAAAAAAGAAATGTATTCAAGAAGAATAAATAGTGTGTCAAGTGTTGCTGAGAAATGTATTACTGAAGACTATCTTCATAAGTGTACTATGACATGCAATAATGATTGTGTCTCTTCTAGAAGTTCTGAAACAAAATTATGGATATGTTATACCTGTCATCGTAAAATTCTGAATGGGAATATGCCTGCTGAAGCAGTTGCCAATAACCTCCATCTGAATCCTATTCCTGAAGAATTATGCTGCTTAAACTCACTTGAACAACACCTCATTTGTTTGCATATTCCATTTATGAAGATGTTGGCTTTACCTAAAGGTGGTCAAAATGGTGTCCATGGACCTGTGGTTTGCGTTCCATCTAGCATCGATAAAGCGATATCTGTTTTACCAAGATGCGAGGTGGATGATCAAATGATTAGAGTAAAATTAAAGAGAAAATTGTCATATAAAGGCCATTATCAATATCAGTTTGTCAATGATTCTCATATTAAAACTGCTTTAGAATATCTGCATGTCAACAATAAGTGGTATAATAATGTGCGTTTCAATGAAACTTGGACAAATCCGCTAGCAAGAATTGATGAAGAGGTGGAAGAAGTATGTGATGCAGATGATAGCTTATCACCACTTGCCAATTCAAATTCTGAATCACACGACAATGAAGATCATGAGAAAGAGCGACATGGAATGTTTCATGATACATGTTTGCAACCTGTTGACATAGCACAGGAAGTTCTTGATCAGCATTTTGATAACATTGCTTGTGTTGCTCCTGCTGAGGGAAATAGTCCAGTAAAAATGTTGGAAGATGAAGGCAATGAAGCTAAATCATTTCCTGTATTGTATCCTTCAGGGTCACCAACTTTTCATGATAAGCGTGAGGAAAGGATTACACTTGCACGATATCTACATGGTCGTTTAATGAATGCAGATGGTAGATTTGCCAGAAATACTGATTTTATATTTTATGCGCAGTATTTATCAGAGGTACAGCAGGTTATTTCTAATGTGTCGATTGCATTACGAAAAGGTTCTGGTAAAGCTTGTGACAAAAGTGTCACTGCATCGACTTTGATAGATACACAGTCACTGAAAAAACTTCTGGAATATGATGAAGGTTATAAATTTATGAAACCCATCCGAGGTACACCACCTTTTTGGCAGAGTGCACAGAAGGATCTATTTGCAATGATAAGACAATTAGGCATACCTACTTGGTTCTGCTCATTTTCATCAGCTGACATGAGATGGCCTGAAATGATTGAAAGTATTCTCCGAGAAGAAGGTGATAGTCGTTTTGCTGAAGATCTTGATTGGTCTGAAAAGTGTGCGCTATTGAAGAAGAATCCTGTAACAGCTGCCCGAATGTTTGACCGTAGATTTCATTGTTTTTTGAAAAAGATTATTTTATCACCTGCAGAGCCTATTGGAAAGATTAAAGATTATTTTCATAGAGTTGAGTTTCAACAGCGTGGCTCACCTCATACTCACTGTCTATTTTGGGTTGAAGATGCGCCTACTATTGATAAAGACCCTGATGAACAGGTGACAGAGTTTGTAGATAAATATGTAACCTGTGAAATACCGTCTCAGGAACATGATGAAGAGCTATATGAAATTGTGAATAGTGTTCAGAAACACAGTACAAGGCATTCTAAAAGTTGTAGAAAACAAGGTACTGAATGTCGGTTCAATTTTCCACGTCCACCTTCCAAAGGAACATTCATCTCTCGAGCTAATGGTCTTAATGGTAGCGAGGATAATGACAAGGATAATATTGAATCTGAGGACGTAGATGATATTGATATAGAAAGTGATGAACATGATGCAGCACCTTTGCCAAAGGAAATGACTAATGCTGAAGCAAAGTCAATTTTGACCAAGATTTGGAATGCACTTTTACATTCTGAAATTGAGTTTTATACAGTAGACGACTTGTTCAACAACATTGGAATATCTCAAGATGTTTTTGAAAGGGCTTATAGTAAATTGACAAAGAAAACCAGTGTAGTTTTGCAAAGACAACCCAATGCTGTTTGGGTGAACCAGTATAATAAAGATCTTCTGCAATGCTGGAATGCAAACATTGACATACAATTCATAGTTGATGCTTACAGTTGTATTGTTTACATTATCAGTTACATCTCAAAAGCTGAAAGAGAAATGGGATTATTATTGGATCATGCACAGAGAGAAGCTTCAAATGAAGGAAATGTGGATGCACAATTAGCAATGAAAAAGTTGGGAGGTGTATATCTTCACAACAGAGAGCTTGGTGCTCAGGAAGCTGTATATAGGGTGTGTAATTTGAAGTTAAAAGAAGGATCAAGAAAAGTTCATTTTATTCCGACTGGAGAAAATCCAATCAAAATGAGTTTACCTTTAGAAGTTCTTCAAAAGAAATGTAAAGGTGGCAACTTGAGTAAAGATGATATTTGGATGACAAGTATGGTTGATCGTTACAAAAACAGACCAAAAGATCTTTATTTTGATATCCTGTGTCTTGCAAGTTTTGTTTCTGAATATCGTATTTTATCGACATCAGAGGCTTCAAAAAAAGGAAAAAATGCTGTTCCTTTAGAAAATGGTCTTGGCTACGTGATGAAAAGATCTCGAACAGAACCGGCAGTAGTGAGGTATCCTCGATTTTCTGTCTCAAAACATCCAGAAAAACATTATCAAAGTATTCTTCAACTTTTCCTGCCTTATCGAGCTGACTTTCAGTTGAAACCAAGAACTTTTGAGTCATTTGAAGAGTTCTATGAAAATGGTGCTGTGAAAGTCGGGGTCAATAAAGTTGAAACTGTCAAAGCCATTGTGAACAGAAACAGGGCATTGTTTGAGAAAGAAGCTGATGCAATTGAGGAAGCAGAGAAAATAATGGAAAAACATCCTTCCTTGGAAGATGCATGGGCTCAAATTCACTCAGAATCTGAGTTGCAAAGATTAGAATGTAAAGAAAATGCACCACCAGATTCTTTATCGGAGAATGGCGATATTGATGATTCAATTCCTGATTTGCTTCCAAAATCTGAAAATGGTAGTTCCTCTGATGTATATCTGCATTGTGGAATATCTAGAGATGATGCAAACATATTGATGAGGTCCTTAAATTACCAGCAGTTAGACATATTTTACACGGTCCGAGAATGGTGCTTGAATACAGTTAATGGTGAAAGCATAGACCCTTTTTACATGTTTCTAACTGGTGGAGCAGGTACTGGTAAATCTCATTTAGTCAAGGCTATATACTATGAAGCTTCACGAATTCTTGCTCGTGCTCTACCAAATCCAGATGACATATCTGTTCTATTGACAGCACCAACAGGTGTTGCCGCATTCAATATAAATGCAGGCACAATACATAGTACCTTTTCGATAGCGATTGATGCAAAATTACCATATCAACCACTTGGAGAAGAGAAAATGAACACACTGCGTTCAAAAATGGCTAGTCTTAAGATTCTCATTATTGATGAAATTTCAATGGTTGATAAGAAGCTTCTTGGATATGTGCATGGAAGATTGAGGCAGATAAAACAAACCCGTGACTATTCACCATTTGGTGGTGTTTCTGTGATTGCTGTTGGTGACTTTTACCAGTTAGCACCTGTGAAAGGTAAAGCTTTGTATGTTAACAGTGAAGGTGTTGATCTTTGGAATGATTATTTCTCCATTGCTGAATTAACTGATGTGGTAAGGCAACAGAATTTGGAATTTGTAGCAACATTAAATAACATTAGAACAAGAACAAGAGTAGAGGAATTAGAACCAGAATCTGTTAAAATGCTTCAGGACTGTGAAACTGGTGAAGATAGTGATGGAATTCATATTTTTGCCACTAATAAACAGGTTGATGAATGCAATGTCACAAAGCTGCACTTTAAATGTAATGACCCTGTATGTATTGAGGCAGAAGACTTTGGTAGAAATCCTAAAACAAAAAAAATGGAGAAACAGGATGTGCAGTTTGCTAAAGTCTACAATACAAATTTACCGAAGTCAATCACTTTGGCTATAGGTGCTCGTGTGATGTTAATTAAAAACGTTGATGTATCAGATGGTCTGGTAAATGGTGTATTTGGCACAGTAGCCCATATATGCTTAACTCCTGGTGAAAACTTTCCTTCTGGTATATATGTTGTGTTCGACAACGAGAAAATTGGAAACAATGTACGAAAACAATCAGAAGAATTTTCTTTATTACCGAAGAACAGTACATTGATAAAACCCCAGGAAGATAGAGTGAACAATGGAGGCGGTATTAGACGTCAATTTCCCTTAAAACTTGCCTATGCATGCACAGTACACAAGGTGCAAGGAATAACTGTGGAGAAAGCTGTAGTTACATTGGACAAAATGTTTGCAGGAGGACAAGCTTATGTGGCATTGAGCCGCGTGAAGACAGTAGATGGACTAATTATCAGAGGATTCAAGGAATCTGTGATATATTGCAATGACAAGATCAAAGACGCTGTTTCAACCATGCCCAAGTTTATCACCTTGTCAGAAAAAAAATCAAATATAGATTCGTCATATACCATCATGCTTCACAACATAGAGGGTATATATGCACACATTGAAGATTTGAAACATAACAAATTTTTAAATGCAGACTTTATTTGTTTGACAGAAACATGGTTGTCAAATACTGATACACTTGATATATTGCAACTACATGATTACAACTTTCAGCACAAGTCCAGATCACTATCTTATAATAATTTCAATGAGAACACAGCTGACTTGGCACAACAAGCTCATGGTGGAGTATGTGTGTATTCCAGAACAGAAAACACTGTTGAATTCCTGAATCTGCCTGTGAGCAATTTAGAATATCTGGCTTTTTATGTGACTGATGCAAGACTCGCTATCGCTGTTGTGTACAGACCTTCATCATACAAAGCTGATACATTTAGGAAAAGTCTATTGTGTTTGGTAACAGAACTGGAAAAAATCCCTGGTGGTAACATCATTCTTGGTGATTTTAATGAAAATCTCCTTCTGTGTTCTGGTGTGAGGAAGATCATGGAAGGAAGAGGATACACACAATATGTAACACAAACAACTACAGAAAGTGGAACACTATTAGACCATGTTTATGCAAAGTGGAAAGAAATTATTAGTGTGGAAGTTATGCAGACATATTATGGTTTTCATGAGGCAGTTTGTGTTAAGTTATGAGCAACCAAATTGCTGAATGAAGGTTATAGGTGGTGTGGGGGCAATTGGGATTTTTAACATTGAGTTGAAATATGCATATCATATCTGTTGACATGTCACATGATTGACTTTACTATTTTTACTATTTACATATTTGCTGCATTTTGTATATGACATCTACTCTGTAATTCACCTGTACAAGCATGTCAAAAAGTTAAGGCCACTATTTCTGATATTTCCACACATTTGTCAAGTTTGAATAATACTGAATAACAAGAAGAAGAGTGACTGCTCATCCAACGTGTGCATACAGATATAAATTGTGACAGAGAGAAGTTAATTATTTGTCACTGTCAATTCAGACCATACGGTACACATGTAATAGCTCAACTATTTACACCTGTGTAATTGTTCCAAGTTTTAGCAGATGACAAGTTTTTTATCATCAAGGATGAAATTTGTCACTCACTGAAAGTATTTAGTATTTGTTCACAAACACTTGTGAATACAAATGTAGCAAATTATACAGATTATTTTTGGAGTTTTCAACTTTCTGAAATTCTTAGATGCTTGTACAGGTGCATTTATTAACAGAGTTCTTTTATGTGATTAGCCTGCATTACATTATATCTAATTTTCATCACTAAATTTGCTACATTTATTTTCAGATTCTACTCCACATAAGATGTTATAAAGTTGAGTATATTTTGATTATGTCTGAACATATTTTCTTAATGTCAACTAACGCGACGGCATTGGGGAAAACAATTTAAATCAGCGTCTGTGTGTGTCTGTCTGTGTGTCTGTCTGTGTGTCTGTCTGTCTGTCTGTCTGTCTGTCTGTCTGTCTGTCTGTCTGTCTGTCTCTCTGTCGTCTGTCTGTCTCTCTGTCGTCTGTCTGTGTCTGTGTCTCTGTCTGTCTGTCTGTCTGTCTGTCTGTCTCTGTCTGTCTGTCTCTGTCTGTCTGTCTGTCTGTCTGTCTGTCTGTGGCACCTTGCTCACATCAGATTCAACAATGCCATTGATGTTGCTCTCAAAGTAAATATCTAACTGTCCTACTGTGCTGTGAAGTCTTGATATCAAGTACCAAGAGGCTTTTGTAATGGAATAGCATAAAAAGGTAAGGCTGTGTATTGACAAGAATTTTTTGCTCATTAGTTAAATGATGTGTAATGAAGTATGGCAATTAATATTTAATTTAACTACATGAAAAAGTTTTACAATTTCTACTTTTATTTCTAGTTATACTCTATATAGGGTAAGGCTTATTCACATTACAAATGTAATATCCCTGGTACATATTCATCATTAAATTTTGATTATTTGCCCCTTTTACATTGATTTCAAACATTCAACTGTGAAGGGCTCAGTTCACCACTTGTCAACAACAATGCAGCTTCACTATTCATATGAAATATAGGTAATGTTCATTACTTTTGCTATTGTTTTGAAATGTAATAAATGACAATGGTGTTTAAAATAATTATATGGTTCACAAATTTCCAGCATGTGTAATTTTTGTAATGATTGTTTTCTTTTACATTCCACTGGGTTAGCAGTTGAGCCAAAGGGAAAAATAATTTGAACCTGGACGTTGGTGTCTGTATGCTTGTTATACAATATATCCACTTCAATAGTGTTTGCTATTTAGAAGATTATCATACTTTCTCTCTTCTATTATATGAAGTGTTGCAACAAATAACTGATTGGTACGTACTTGGTATGTGTATTTTTTATGACCTTCTCAAAGTCCACTTGAAAATAAGTGGCGTTCATGTTACACATATTGTCACATGTTGAGAGATGAGACAATTACAATAGAGGGGCAGTACCAAAACTCAAAATCAAATCAAATCAAATCACTACGTTGGTATTAATTTCAGAGAACATACAGTGATTCATGTTTGTATTACATGGCATTGAAAGATAGTGCAGCTAGATATGGTCAGATGCTGTAGTAATAATGGAAATGAATGCACAACAATGTGGTGCATATTTATGTGCTGCTGCAACTGGGGTACCTCTTGTAGTGCTACATCAAAGTAAAAAATAACTTCTTCAATGTATTCTTTGCCATTTATGTGCATGATGACTCGTAATAAATACCATCACCCCAAATGAATATAATTTCAATAAAGTAATTATAAATGTTTATTATGTTTTCAGTTTGTATCTGATTTCAGAGATTCCACTGTGAAGGGCTCAGTTCACCACTTGTTAACAACAATGGAGCTTCACCATTCATATGAAATATAGGTAATGTTCATTACTTGTGCTATTTTTTTTGAAATGTAATAATTGACAATGGTGTTTAAAATAATTATATGGTTCACAAATTTTCAGCATGTGTAATTTTTTTTAATGATTGTTTTCTTTTAGATTCCACTGGGTTAGCAGTTGAGCCAAAGGGAAAAATAATTTGAACCTGGACGTTGGTGTCTGTATGCTTGTTATACTATATATCCACTTCAATAGTGTTTGCTATTTAGAAGATTATCATACTTTCTCTCTTCTATTATATGAAGTGTTGCAACAAATAACTGATTGGTACGTACTTGGTATGTGTATTTTTTATGACCTTCTCAAAGTCCACTTGAAAATAAGTGGCGTTCATGTTACACCTATTGTCACATGTTGAGAGATGAGACAATTACAATAGAGGGGCAGTACCAAAACTCAAAATCAAATCAAATCAAATCACTACGTTGGTATTAATTTCAGAGAACATACAGTGATTCATGTTTGTATTACATGGCATTGAAAGATAGTGCAGCTAGATATGGTCAGATGCTGTAGTAATAATGGAAATGAATGCAGAACAATGTGGTGCATATTTATGTGCTGCTGCAACTGGGGTACCTCTTGTAGTGCTACATCAAAGTAAAAAATAACTTCTTCAATGTATTCTTTGCCATTTATGTGCATGATGACTCGTAATAAATACCATCACCCCAAATGAATATAATTTCAATAAAGTAATTATAAATGTTGATTATTTTTTCTGTTTGTATCTGATTTCAGAGATTCCACTGTGAAGGGCTCAGTTCAGCACTTGTTAACAATGGAGCTTCACCATTCATATGAAATATAGGTAATGTTCATTACTTTTGCTATTGTTTTGAAATAAATGACAATGGTGTTAAAAATAATTATATGGTTCACAAATTTTCAGCATGTGTTAATTTTTGTAATGGTTGTTTTCTTTTAGATTCTACTGGGTTAGCAGTTGAGCTAAATGGAAAGATAATTTGAACCTGGACGTTGGTGTCTGTATGCTTGTTATACTATATATCCACTTCAATAGTGCTTGCTATTTAGAAGATTATCATACTTTTTCTGTTTTTACTGTTCTATCTTATAAACTGTTGTAACAATAACTATTTTATTGTATTGTAGTTAGTATGTGTATTTATTATGACCTTCTCAAAGGCTACTTGAAAATAAGTGGCGTTCATGTTACACATTTTTTTGGTTACAAAAGTTGTTTCAAACAATAGGATGATTATTTTTGTCATTTAATGTGAACTTTCCTGTGACATTAATGTATACTGTTATTTTTAGTTGTGTATATGATATTGAGTGCTATTTGCTATATGGCCACAATATTAATGGACAGAAACATTAAAACTTTCCTAGTTGCCTAAGATTTGGAAAATGTTTTTACATTTTCACATTATTTATTTATTTGTTTGAGCTATCTCACCCAAAAAGCTGCTTGTTTAATATCCTTCAAATTAAATTTCCATTTTTCACCTAAATATATTACCTCCAGTTCTCTTCTACTTTATGACATGTTTAATTTTTGGTTACAAATGTTGTTTCAAACCATAGGATGATTATTTTTGTCATTTAATGTGAACTTTCCTGTGACATTAATGTATACTGTTATTTTTAGTTGTGTATATGATATTGAGTGATATTTGCTATATGGCCACAATATTAATGGACAGAAACATTAAAACTTTCCTAGTTCCCTAAGATTTGGAAAATGTTTTTACATTTTCACATTGTTTGTTTGTTTGTTTGTTTGTTTGTTTGTTTGTTTGTTTGTTTATTTATTTATTCTCAATAACACTGCTGATCTTGGTCTTATCATTACCAAGCTTTCACATTACAGTGGGTTTAAAATGCACATGTTCCTAATGTTCCTCCTTGGCTTTTTATCTATTTTGATCAACTTTGTACACTTTCAAGAAAACGCAAATCTCATTGCTTTTATATTTGTTGTATACCCTTATAAAGATGTCAGGCTTGCCACACAGTGTTGCGGCATGTATGCCATAGTGCTACTGCAGCCACAGTTTTTGCTGTACACACACAAAATTCATCTGTGCTGTACCAGTGCAGCCTCACAAAGGTGCACTGACATTCATACTGTTACTATGTCGCACAGCTTCCATTTTCATAAGGGTATATACCTTAAGTAAACTTTTCTTAGATTTGTTCATTTCGTGATAAGTGTAATGTTTTGCTATTTTTATATTTGTAACTTCATCTTGAAAAAAGCTCATTTAATTGATTTCTTTTTGACTCCTGTATGTGAAGCACACAATGACAGTCTTTGCTGTTAGTGTGTTCGGGGGTGCATAGGTGATCTTGGGCAATGTGCAGACATGATTAGTTTCGAGTAAAAATTTATGTATATTAATTTCCCACATTGCAAATTTCCCAAATTTTCAGCTTTTCTGCTGATATTTCAAGTACCAATCATATTTCCATAAAACTTAGTACATAGATGCTCAAGGACTATACACAGAACCAATTAATTTGGAGTAAAAATCCAGGCATAAATATTCGCCTAATGTGCATACTGATTAGTCTATTTTTAACTTTTCCATTGTTATCTCAATTATTGATCAAATTCATGAAACTTATTTCACAGATACTCTAAGACAATATGGCAATTTAATTAATTACGAGTTCATATACATGCATAATAGTTTACTTTTAGACATTCCACTAATTTTTTGTAAGAATTATTGATCACATTTAATGCAACTTTGTGAAGCTATCTTAGCCAACAGGCTGCTTGTTTTTCTTTTTTCTTGTTTTTCTTTGTGTTCGGTAACTTTGTGTTAGATCTTGTATTCAAACGCAAAGTTTATAAAAAAATATTTGCTTCTAAGTCTAAATTAGATTTAACTTAAACATACATTATACACTATGTAAATATTTTATTTAAAAGCTTTATTTTATTTCACAGTTCAAGGAATTCAAGTATTCTATCATGTTCACTTTATCTTGTATTAACAGTCGTATTCGATTGATCTTTTTATACAAATGTATTAATAAAACTTCATATATTTTATTTCATTTCCCTCAAACTTTTGTAAACCATTTTCTACTCATACCAATGTAAAAAATGATCATATATATAATCAACTACATTTTTATTATTTATATCATTCTATTATGTAGTATCTCTTTTTGACAGTCTTGTAAATTTTTAATTCCCTAAAATTGTATAAAATAAATTCATCTATACACACAATATTCAATGTTTCTTCACTATTTTTAGTTTAAATTAAATATGCACATGAGACCATACATAGTCATCGGATATGTTAGTCACCTCTCTTGTGCAATAGCTTCAATATTGCACTGGTTGCATGTTCCTATCTGTAGCAGCGCTTGAGTTATTACATTTATGCATATTTAATTATGTCACATGACCATATATGGTCATCAGATATGTTAGTCACCTCTCTTGGGCAATACCTTCAATATTGCACTGGTTACATATTTCTGTCTGTAACAGTGCTTGAGTTATTACATTTATGCATAATTGATGAGTCACATGACCATATATGGTCATCACATTAGTTAGTCACATCTCTTGTCTCATAGCTTCAATATTGCACAGGTTGCATGTCCCTATCTGTAACAGTGCTTGGTATATTACATTTATGCATATTTAATGAGGTCACATGACCATATATGGTCATCTTGTTTGTTAGTAAAATTTCATGTACCATCACTTCAATATTGCACTGGTTGCATGTTCCTGTCTGTAACTGTGCTTGAGTTATTACATTTATGTATATTTGATGAAGTCACATGACCATATATGGTCATCACATTAGTTAGTCGCATCTCGTGTCTTATAGCTTCAATATTGCACAGGTTGCATGTCCCTATCTGTAACAGTGCTTGATATATTACATTTATGCATATTTAATGAGATCACATGACCATATATGGTCATCTTGTTTGTTAGTAGAATTTCATGTACCATCACTTCAATATTGCACTGGTTGCATGTTCCTATCTGTAACAGTGCTTGAGATATTGCAATTATGTCTATAAAATGAGGTCACGTGACCATATAAAAGAACAAAAAAATATGAAAAAACATTCTAAAATCTTCTTATAAAAAACGGCTTTTCGCCTGGACTTCCATATTTTGGAATTAAATACTATGTCATATGATCTTTCAAAGTTATTCAGGGTTAGTTGATTTGTCGAAAATTATGCAAATGAGATGCAAAACAAAATTTAAAAAAATTCTAAAAAAAAAAGTCACGTGACCGCTAAAGTTTTTTTTGATGAAATTTGTAGCCCTTGTCGCACTGCTACTATCATAAAAAAATTGGAGCACTCAGACCCTCAGAAAGGTGTGCAATTCGGCATTGAAAATTTCGCCTTTAATCCAAGATGGCGGCCTGGTCATGTGACCTATGTGTCTGAACTTAGGATATGCACCAGATCTCATACAGCTTTACCATTGTGGCAAGTATGGAACTGATCGATCCAACGGTGTTGACATAAAGCGTGACCAAAAATTTAGGCGGAAGAATAATAATAATAAATATAGCTGCGTTGCAGCAATGTCGGGTTTCGAGCCCACTGACTTATTAGCAGCGTTCCAAAATCAGCATCATTGACAATAATATATTAAAGGAAATTGCATGGCCATCATACTAAACATGTTGCATGTTCCTGTCTGTAACAGTGCTTAAGGTATTACAATCTTGCATATTTAATGATGTCCCATGACCATATATGGTCATCGGATGTTTTTGTCAGCTCTGTTGTGCAATAACTTCAATATTGCATTGGTTGCATTTTCCTATCTGTAACAGTGCTTGAGATGTAACATTTATGCATATTTGATGAGGTCACATGACCATATGTGGTCATCACATTAGTTAGTCACATCTCTTGTTCCATAGATTCGATATTGCACAGGTTGCATGTTCCCGTCTGTAATAGTGCTTGAGTTATACATTTATGCTTATTTGATGAGGTCACATGACCATATATGGTCATCGGATATGTTAGTGACTTTTGTTGTGCAATAGCTTCAATATTGCACTGGTTGCATGTTCCTATTTGTAACAGTGCTTGAGATATAACATTTATGCATATTTGATGAGGTCACATGACCATATATGGTCACCGGATGTGTTAGTCACTTCTGTTGTGCAATAGCTTCAATATTGCACTGGTTGCATGTTCCTATCTGTAACAGTGCTTGAGTTATTACATTTATGCATATTTGATGAAATTACATGACCATATATGGTCATCACATTAGTTAGCCACATCTCTTGTCTCATAGCTTCGATATTGCATAGGTTGCATGTCTCTATCTGTGATTCTGCTTGAGATATTACAATTATGCATATTTAATGACGTCACATGACCATATACGGTCATCACATTAGTTACTCACATCTCATGTCCCACAGCTTCGATATTGCACAGGTTGCATGTTCATGTCTGTAACAGTGCTTGAGATAATTCAATTATGCATATTTAATGAAGTCACATGACCATATATGGTCATCACATTAGTTAGTCACATCTCTTTACCCATACCTTCGATATTGCACAGGTTGCATGTCCCTAACTCTTGCAGTGCTTGATATATTACATTTATGCATATTCAATGAGGTCACATGACCATATATGGTCATCTTGTTTGTTAGTAAAATTTCATGTACCATCCCTTTAATAATGCACTGGTTGCATGTTCCCGTCTGTAACTGTGCTTGAGTTATGACATTTATGCATATTTGATGAAGTCACATGACCATATATGGTCATCACATTAGTTAGTCACATCTCTTGACCCATAGCTTCGATAGTGCACAGGTTGCATGTCCCTAACTCTTACAGTGCTTGATATATTACATTTATGCATATTTAATGAGATCACATGACCATATATGGTCATCTTGTATGTTAGTAGAATTTCATGTACCATCACTTCAATATTGCACTGGTTGCATGTTCCTATCTGTAACAGTGCTTGAGATATTGCAATTATGTCTATAAAATGAGGTCACGTGACCATATAAAAGAACAAAAAAATATGAAAAAACATTCTAAAATCTTCTTATAAAAAACGGCTTTTCGCCTGGACTTCCATATTTTGGAATTAAATACTATGTCATATGATCTTTCAAAGTTATTCAGGGTTAGTCGATTTGTCGAAAATTATGCAAATGAGATGCAAAACAAAATTTAAAAAAATTCTAAAAAAAAAAGTCATGTGACCGCTAAAGTTTTTTTTGATGAGATTTGTAGCCCTTGTCGCACTGCTACTATCATAAAAAAATTGGAGCACTCAGACCCTCAGAAAGGTGCGCAATTCGGCATTGAAAATTTCGCCTTTAATCCAAGATGGCGGCCTGGTCATGTGACCTACGTGTCTGAACTTAGGATATGCACCAGATCTCATATAGCTTTACCATTGTGGCAAGTATTGAATTGATCGGTCCAACGGCGTTGACATAAAGCGTGACCAAAAATTTAGGCGGAAGAATAATAATAATAAATATAGCTGCGTTGCAGCAATGTCGGGTTTCGAGCCCACTGACTTATTAGCAGCGTTCCAAAATCAGCATCATTGACAATAATATATTATAGGAAATTGCATGGCCTTCATACTAAACATGTTGCATGTTCCTGTCTGTAACAGTGCTTAATGTATTACAATCTTGCATATTTAATGATGTCCCATGACCATATATGGTCATCGGATGTTTTTGTCAGCTCTGTTGTGCAATAACTTCAATATTGCATTGGTTGCATTTTCCTATCTGTAACAGTGCTTGAGATATAACATTTAAGCATATTTGATGAGGTCACATGACCATATGTGGTCATCACATTAGTTAGTCACATCTCTTGTTCCATAGATTCGATATTGCACAGGTTGCATGTTCCCGTCTGTAACAGTGCTTGAGTTATTACATTTATGCATATTTAATGATGTCACATGACCGTGTATGGGCATCAGATGTGTTAGTCACATATCTTGTCTCATAGCTTCGATATTGCACAGGTTGTGTGTTTCTATCTGTTACTGTGTTTCAAATATAACATTTATGCATATTTGATGAGGTCACATGACCATATATGGTCATCACATTAGTTAGTCACATCTCTTGTCCCATAGCTTCGATATTGCACAGGTTGCATGTTCCCGTCTGTAACAGTGCTTGAGTTATTACATTTATGTATATTTGATGAAGTCACATGACCATATATGGTCATGACATTAGTTAGTCACATCTCGTGTCTTATAGCTTCGATATTGCACAGGTTGCATGTCCCTATCTGTAACAGTGCTTGATATATTACATTCATGCATATTTAATGAGATCACATGACCATATATGGTCATCTTGTTTGTTAGTAGAATTTCATGTACCATCACTTCAAAATTGCACTGGTTGCATGTTCCTATCTGTAACAGTGCTTGAGATATTGCAATTATGTCTATAAAATGAGGTCACGTGACCATATAAAAGAACAAAAAAATATGAAAAAACATTCTAAAATCTTCTTATAAAAAACGGCTTATCGCCTGGACTCGATATTTTGGAATTAAATACTATGTCATATGATCTTTCAAAGTTATTCAGGGTTAGTTGATTTGTCGAAAATTATGCAAATGAGATGCAAAACAAAATTTAAAAAAATTCTAAAAAAAAAAGTCACGTGACCGCTAAAGTTTTTTTTGATGAGATTTGTAGCCCTTGTCGCACTGCTACTATCATACAAAAATTGGAGCACTCAGACCCTCAGAAAGGTGCGCAATTCGGCATTGAAAATTTCGCCTTTAATCCAAGATGGCGGCCTGGTCATGTGACCTACGTGTCTGAACTTAGGATATGCACCAGATCTCATATAGCTTTACCATTGTGGCAAGTATTGAATTGATCGGTCCAACGGCGTTGACATAAAGCGTGACCAAAAATTTAGGCGGAAGAATAATAATAATAATAATAATAATAAATATAGCTGCGTTGCAGCAATGTCGGGTTTCGAGCCCACTGACTTATTAGCAGCGTTCCAAAATCAGCATCATTGACAATAATATATTATAGGAAATTGCATGGCCTTCATACTAAACATGTTGCATGTTCCTGTCTGTAACAGTGCTTAAGGTATTACAATCTTGCATATTTAATGATGTCTCATGACCATATATGGTCATCGGATGTTTTTGTCAGCTCTGTTGTGCAATAACTTCAATATTGCATTGGTTGCATTTTCCTATCTGTAACAGTGCTTGAGATATAACATTTATGCATATTTGATGAGGGCACATGACCATATGTGGTCATCACATTAGTTATTCACATCTCTTGTTCCATAGATTAGATATTGCACAGGTTGCATGTTCCCGTCTGTAACTGTGCTTGAGTCATTACATTTATGCATATTTCATGATGTCACATGACCGTGTATGGGCATCAGATGTGTTAGTCACATATCTTGTCTCATAGCTTCGATATTGCACAGGTTGTGTGTTTCTATCTGTTACTGTGTTTCAAATATAACATTTATGCATATTTGATGAGGTCACATGACCATATATGGTCATCACACTAGTTAGTCACATCTCTTGTCCCATAGCTTCGATATTGCACAGGTTGCATGTTCCCGTCTGTAACAGTGCTTGAGTTATTACAATTATGCATATTTGATGAAGTCACATGACCATATATGGTCATGACATTAGTTAGTCACATCTCGTGTCTTATAGCTTCGATATTGCACAGGTTGCATGTCCCTATCTGTAACAGTGCTTGATATATTACATTCATGCATATTTAATGAGATCACATGACCATATATGGTCATCTTGTTTGTTAGTAGAATTTCATGTACCATCACTTCAAAATTGCACTGGTTGCATGTTCCTATATGTAACAGTGCTTGAGATATTGCAATTATGTCTATAAAATGAGGTCACGTGACCATATAAAAGAACAAAAAAATATGAAAAAACATTCTAAAATCTTCTTCTAAAAAACGGCTTATCGCCTGGACTTCATATTTTGGAATTAAATACTATGTCATATGATCTTTCAAAGTTATTCAGGGTTAGTTGATTTGTCGAAAATTATGCAAATGAGATGCGAAACAAAATTTAAAAAAATTCTAAAAAAAAAAGTCACGTGACCGCTAAAGTTTTTTTTGATGAAATTTGTAGCCCTTGTCGCACTGCTACTATCATAAAAAAATTGGAGCACTCAGACCCTCAGAAAGGTGCGCAATTCGGCATTGAAAATTTCGCCTTTAATCCAAGATTGCGGCCTGGTCATGTGACCTATGTGTCTGAACTTAGGATATGCACCAGATGTCATACAGCTTTACCATTGTGGCAAGTATGAAACTGATCGGTCCAACGGTGTTGACATAAAGCGTGACCAAATATTTAGGCGGAAGAATAATAATAATAATAATAATAATAATAATAATAAACGGAACAATTACAAAAGGGTTTCGACCAAATGGGCTCGAAACCCTAATAATAATAATAATAATAATAAACGGAACAATTACAAAAGGGTTTCGACCAAATGGGCTCGAAACCCTAAATATAGCTGCATAGCAGCGATGACGGGTTTCGAGCCTGCGTGGCTCATGACAAATTGCACTTGCTCGATGTGATTATTTGACGAACGTTTCATGTCTAGAATGCAAGATAGCAGACAAACTACACAACATATGGATTTGATTTCACAGGAATATGATAACCTTAATGCAAGGACAAATAGTTCATGAGTTGTAGAACTTTTTCTCTTTTACTAAATCCAAGATGGCTGCCAAAGGAAGCCATTTTTAAAAATCTACTTCAGTAACTTTGTAGAGCTATCAACAGAGATACTATATGCTAAATTGCTTTTCAAACAAGCAAGCAGTTTTTAACAAGATATTTTTTTGAGGTTTTTTGAATTTTTGTGATAAATTCAACATGGCCGCCAAAACCACTTGAATCATGGGAAATATTTCCATGAACACATAATCATCTCATTGAGCGGATGTTGTATGCCAAGTTTTGTTTAAATCTGGCAAATTGTTCATAAGTTATAGCGTGCTTTCACTTTTTACTAAATCCAAGATGGCTGCCAAAGGAAGCCATTTTTCGAAAATCTGCTTCAGTAACTTTGTAGAGATATTGACAGAGATACTATATGCTGAATTGCTTTTCAAACAAGGAAGCAGTTTTTAACAAGATAATTTTTTGAGGTTTTTTGAATTTTTGTGATAAATTCAACATGGCCGCCAAAACCACTTGAATCATGGGAAATATTTCCATGAACACATAATCATCTCATTGAGCGGATGTTGTATGCCAAGTTTTGTTTAAATCTGGCAAATTGTTCATGAGTTATAGCGTACTTTCACTTTTTACTAAATCCAAGATGGCTGCCAAAGGAAGCCATTTTTCAAAAATCTGCTTCAGTCGCTTTGTGAAGCTATCAACAGAGATACTATATGCCGAATTGTTTTTCAAACAAGCAAGCAGTTTTTAAGAAGATAATTTTTTGAGTTTTTTGGCATTTTTGTGATAAATTCAACATGGCCGCCAAAACCACTTGAGTCATGGGAAATATTTTCATGAACACATAATTATCTTATTGAACGGATGTTGTATGCCAAGTTTTGTTTAAATCTGGCAAATCGTTCATAAGTTATAGTGTACTTTCACTTTTTACTAAATCCAAGATGGCTGCCAAAAGAAGCCATTTTTCGAAAATCTGCTACAGTTACTTTGTAGAGCTATCAACAGAGATACTATATGCTAAATTGATTGTCAAACAAACAAGCAGTTTTTAAGAAGATAATTTTTTGAGGTTTTTTGCAATTTTTTGATAAATTCAATATGGCCGCCAAAACCACTTGAATCATGGGAAATATTTTTATGAACACATAATCATCTTATTGAAGGGATGTTGTATGCCAACTTTGGTTTAAATCTGGCAAATTGTTCATGAGTTATAGCGTACTTTCACTTTTTATTAAATCCAAGATGGCTGCCAAAGGAAGCCATTTTTCAAAAATCTGCTTCAGTCACTTTGTAGGGCTATGGCCATAGGTGCTGCAAAGCAAATGTCTAATCACATGAATGAGCCATTTTTGAGAAGAAGATTTTAAAACTTTTTTATCAATTTTCGGAAAATCCAATATGGCGGCCAAGGTCACATGACCGCTAAAGATTTTATTGCTTATATTTGCTAGACATGAGCAAATGATGCCACACAAAAAAACCGGAAGTTCCTAGACCCTCAGAAAGTGGTGCAATTGAGTACTTCCGGTCTGTGTTCTACCTAAGATGGCGGCCAGGTCAGGTGACCTACATAGCTGGTTTTGGGATATGCACCACAACTCATGGCCCTTTATCAGAATGCGAAATGGCAAGTCAATCGCAGCATTATTTTTCAAGTTACAGTGGTTACAAAAAACGGCGGAAAAATAATAATAATAATAATAAACATAGCAATTACAATAGGGTTTCGCCCCATAGGGCTCGAAACCCTAAATATAGCTGCATAGCAGCGATGACGGGTTTCGAGCCTGCGTGGCTCATGACAAATTGCACTTGCTCGATGTGATTATTTGACGAACGTTTCATGTCTAGAATGCAAGATAGCAGACAAACTACACAACATATGGATTTGATTTCACAGGAATGTGATAAACTTAATGCAAGGACAAATAGTTCATGAGTTATAGAACTTTTTCTCTTTTACTAAATCCAAGATGGCTGCCAAAGGAAGCCATTTTTAAAAGTCTACTTCAGTAACTTTGTAGAGCTATCAACAGAGATACTATATGCTAAATTGATTGTCAAACAAACAAGCTGTTTTTAAGAAGATAATTTTTTGAGGTTTTTTGCAATTTTTTGATAAATTCAATATGGCCGCCCAAAACCACTTGAATCATGGGAAATATTTTTATGAACACATAATCATCTTATTGAAGGGATGTTGTATGCCAACTTTGGTTTAAATCTGGCAAATTGTTCATGAGTTATAGCGTACTTTCACTTTTTACTAAATCCAAGATGGCTGCCAAAGGAAGCCATTTTTCAAAAATCTGCTTCAGTCACTTTGTGAAGCTATCAACAGAGATACTATATGCCGAATTGTTTTTCAAACAAGCAAGCAGTTTTTAAGAAGATAATTTTTTGAGTTTTTTGGCATTTTTGTGATAAATTCAACATGGCCGCCAAAAACACTTGAATCATGGGAAATATTTTTATGAACACATAATCATCTTATTGAAGGGATGTTGTATGCCAACTTTGGTTTAAATCTGGCAAATTGTTCATGAGTTATAGCGTACTTTCACTTTTTACTAAATCCAAGATGGCTGCCAAAGGAAGCCATTTTTCGAAAATCTGCTTTAGTAACTTTGTAGAGCTATCGACAGAGATACTATATGCTGAATTGCTTTTCAAACAAGGAAGCAGTTTTTAACAAGATAATTTTTTGAGGTTTTTTGAATTTTTGTGATAAATTCAACATGGCCGCCAAAACCACTTGAATCATGGGAAATATTTCCATGAACACATAATCATCTCATTGAGCGGATGTTGTATGCCAAGTTTTGTTTAAATCTGGCAAATCGTTCATAAGTTATAGTGTACTTTCACTTTTTACTAAATCCAAGATGGCTGCCAAAAGAAGCCATTTTTCGAAAATATGCTACAGTAACTTTGTAGAGCTATCAACAGAGATACTATATGCTAAATTGATTGTCAAACAAACAAGCAGTTTTTAAGAAGATAATTTTTTGAGGTTTTTTGCAATTTTTTGATAAATTCAATATGGCCGCCAAAACCACTTGAATCATGGGAAATATTTTTATGAACACATGATCATCTTATTGAAGGGATGTTGTATGCCAACTTTGGTTTAAATCTGGCAAATTGTTCATAAGTTATAGCGTACTTTCACTTTTTACTAAATCCAAGATGGCTGCCAAAGGAAGCCATTTTTCAAAAATCTGCTTCAGTCACTTTGTAGAGCTATGGCCATAGGTGCTGCAAAGCAAATGTATAATCACATGAATGAGCCATTTTCGAGAAGAAGATTTTAAAAGTTTTTTGTCAATTTTCGGAAAATCCAATATGGCGGCCAAGGTCACATGACCGCTAAAGATTTTATTGCTTATATTTGCTAGACATGAGCAAATGATGCCACACAAAAAAACCGGAAGTTCCTAGACCCTCAGAAAGTGGTGCAATTGAGTACTTCCGGTCTGTGTTCTACCTAAGATGGCGGCCAGGTCAGGTGACCTACATAGCTGGTTTTGGGATATGCACCACAACTCATGGCCCTTTATCAGAATGCGAAATGGCAAGTCAATCGCAGCATTATTTTTCAAGTTACAGTGGTTACAAAAAACGGCGGAAAAATAATAATAATAAATATAGCTGCATAGCAGCGATGACGGGTTTCGAGCCTGCGTGGCTCATGACAAATTGCACTTGCTCGATGTGATTATTTGACGAACGTTTCATGTCTAGAATGCAAGATAGCAGACAAACTACACAACATATGGATTTGATTTCACAGGAATGTGATAAACTTAATGCAAGGACAAATAGTTCATGAGTTATAGAACTTTTTCTCTTTTACTAAATCCAAGATGGCTGCCAAAGGAAGCCATTTTTAAAAGTCTACTTCAGTAACTTTGTAGAGCTATCAACAGAGATACTATATGCTAAATTGATTGTCAAACAAACAAGCTGTTTTTAAGAAGATAATTTTTTGAGGTTTTTTGCAATTTTTTGATAAATTCAATATGGCCGCCCAAAACCACTTGAATCATGGGAAATATTTTTATGAACACATAATCATCTTATTGAAGGGATGTTGTATGCCAACTTTGGTTTAAATCTGGCAAATTGTTCATGAGTTATAGCGTACTTTCACTTTTTACTAAATCCAAGATGGCTGCCAAAGGAAGCCATTTTTCAAAAATCTGCTTCAGTCACTTTGTGAAGCTATCAACAGAGATACTATATGCCGAATTGTTTTTCAAACAAGCAAGCAGTTTTTAAGAAGATAATTTTTTGAGTTTTTTGGCATTTTTGTGATAAATTCAACATGGCCGCCAAAAACACTTGAATCATGGGAAATATTTTTATGAACACATAATCATCTTATTGAAGGGATGTTGTATGCCAACTTTGGTTTAAATCTGGCAAATTGTTCATGAGTTATAGCGTACTTTCACTTTTTACTAAATCCAAGATGGCTGCCAAAGGAAGCCATTTTTCGAAAATCTGCTTTAGTAACTTTGTAGAGCTATCGACAGAGATACTATATGCTGAATTGCTTTTCAAACAAGGAAGCAGTTTTTAACAAGATAATTTTTTGAGGTTTTTTGAATTTTTGTGATAAATTCAACATGGCCGCCAAAACCACTTGAATCATGGGAAATATTTCCATGAACACATAATCATCTCATTGAGCGGATGTTGTATGCCAAGTTTTGTTTAAATCTGGCAAATCGTTCATAAGTTATAGTGTACTTTCACTTTTTACTAAATCCAAGATGGCTGCCAAAAGAAGCCATTTTTCGAAAATATGCTACAGTAACTTTGTAGAGCTATCAACAGAGATACTATATGCTAAATTGATTGTCAAACAAACAAGCAGTTTTTAAGAAGATAATTTTTTGAGGTTTTTTGCAATTTTTTGATAAATTCAATATGGCCGCCAAAACCACTTGAATCATGGGAAATATTTTTATGAACACATGATCATCTTATTGAAGGGATGTTGTATGCCAACTTTGGTTTAAATCTGGCAAATTGTTCATAAGTTATAGCGTACTTTCACTTTTTACTAAATCCAAGATGGCTGCCAAAGGAAGCCATTTTTCAAAAATCTGCTTCAGTCACTTTGTAGAGCTATGGCCATAGGTGCTGCAAAGCAAATGTATAATCACATGAATGAGCCATTTTCGAGAAGAAGATTTTAAAAGTTTTTTGTCAATTTTCGGAAAATCCAATATGGCGGCCAAGGTCACATGACCGCTAAAGATTTTATTGCTTATATTTGCTAGACATGAGCAAATGATGCCACACAAAAAAACCGGAAGTTCCTAGACCCTCAGAAAGTGGTGCAATTGAGTACTTCCGGTCTGTGTTCTACCTAAGATGGCGGCCAGGTCAGGTGACCTACATAGCTGGTTTTGGGATATGCACCACAACTCATGGCCCTTTATCAGAATGCGAAATGGCAAGTCAATCGCAGCATTATTTTTCAAGTTACAGTGGTTACAAAAAACGGCGGAAAAATAATAATAATAATAAATATAGCTGCAGAGCAGCTATTAACGGCTTTCAAGAAAAAAGGATTCATAACACCATTAAATTTGGAAAAAAAGGTTTGAAGATTTGACTTGTGTAATGTATATACATGTAGGTTACACGACGTTTTGGCCCAATGCCTGCATTATAGCGCTATTTCCATGTCTCTAACTTCAATAGTGCTCGAGATATTATATATATGCATATCTAATGAGTTCTATGACCATATATGGTCAACGGATATGTTGGCCAATTCTCTTTTCCATTGCCTTCAATATAGCGTTGGTACCCTGTCTGTACATGCAATACTGCTTGAAATATTAGAGACATGCATATTTAATGAGATCTATGACCATATATGGTCAACGGATATGTTGGCCAATTCTCTTTTCTATTTCCTTCAATATAGTGTTTGTTCCATGTTTGTACATGGAATAGCGCTTGAGATATTAGAGACATGCATATTAAATGAGTTATATGACCATATATGGTCAACGAACATGTTGGCCAATTGTCTTTCCCATTGCCTTCGGTATACCATTAGTTCCATGTTTGTACATGCAATAGTGCTTGAGATATTGGAGACATGCATATTTAATGAGTTATATGACCATATATGGTCATTAAAGATGTTGACTATTTCTCTTGTCCAAAGCCTTCAATATAGCAATAATTCCATGTCTGTATGTGCAATAGTGCCTGAGATATTATAGGTATGCATATTTAATGAGGTATATGACCTTATATGGTCATCGAATATGTTGGCTCATTCTCTTGATCATTTCCTTCAATATAGCGTCAGTTTCACGTTTGTACATGCAATAGTGCTTGAGATATAAGAGACATGCATATTTAATGAGTTCTATGACCATATATGGTCAACGAATATTTTGGCCAATTCTTTTGTCCGTTGCCTTCAATATACCGTTAGTTCCATGTTTGTGCATGCAATAGATTTTGAGATACAATAGACACGCATATTTAATGAGTTCTATGTCCATATATGGTCAACGAATATTTTGGCCAATTCGCTTGTCCGTTGCCTTTAATATACCGTTGGTTCCATGTTTGTACATGTAATAGTTTTTGAGATACAAGAGACATGCATATTTAATGAGTTCCAAGATGGCGGCCGAACCACGTGACTAATCGAAAATCTGTTTCAGTCACTTTTAATGGCATGACATGTAGAAGGTATATACAAATTTTCAGGCAAAACGGTCCAGCCGTTTCAGAGAAGAAGTCGTTTGAAGTTGGCGGAATAATAATAATAATAATAATAATAATAAATATAGCTGCATAGCAGCGATGACGGGTTTCGAGCCTGCGTGGCTCATGACAAATTGCACTTGCTTGATGTGATTATTTGACGAACGTTTCATGTCTAGAATGCAAGATAGCAGACAAACTACACAACATATGGATTTGATTTCACAGGAATGTGATAAACTTAATGCAAGGACAAATAGTTCATGAGTTATAGAACTTTTTCTCTTTTACTAAATCCAAGATGGCTGCCAAAGGAAGCCATTTTTAAAAATCTACTTCAGTAACTTTGTAGAGCTATCAACAGAGATACTATATGCTAAATTGCTTTTCAAACAAGCAAGCAGTTTTTAACAAGATATTTTTTTGAGGTTTTTTGAATTTTTGTGATAAATTCAACATGGCCGCCAAAACCACTTGAATCATGGGAAATATTTCCATGAACACATAATCATCTCATTGAGCGGATGTTGTATGCCAAGTTTTGTTTAAATCTGGCAAATCGTTCATAAGTTATAGCGTGCTTTCACTTTTTACTAAAACCAAGATGGCTGCCAAAGGAAACCATTTTTCAAAAATCTGCTTCAGTAACTTTGTAGAGCTATCAACAGAGATACTATATGCTGAATTGCTTTTCAAACAAGGAAGCAGTTTTTAACAAGATAATTTTTTGAGGTTTTTTGAATTTTTGTGATAAATTCAACATGGCCGCCAAAACCACTTGAATCATGGGAAATAGTTCCATGAACACATAATCACCTCATTGAGCGGATGTTGTATGCCAAGTTTTGTTTAAATCTGGCAAATTGTTCATGAGTTATAGCGTACTTTCACTTTTTACTAAATCCAAGATGGCTGCCAAAGGAAGCCATTTTTCGAAAATCGGCTTCAGTAACTTTGTAGAGCTATCAACAGAGATACTATATGCTAAATAGATTGTCAAACAAGCAAGCAGTTTTTAAGATACTAATTTCTTGAGGTTTTTGGCATTTTTGTGATAAATTCAAGATGGCCGCCAAAACCACTTGAGTCATGGGGAATATTTTTATGAACACATAATCATCTTATTGAGTGGATGTTGTATGCCAAGTTTTGTCGAAATCTGGATAATTGTTCATAATTTATAGCGTAATTTCACTTTTCACTAAATCCAAGATGGCTGCCAAAGGAAGCCATTTTTCAAAAATCTGCTTCAGTACCTTTGTAGAGCTATCAACAGAGATACTATATGCTAAATTGATTGTCAACCAAGCAAGCAGTTTTTAAGAAGATAATTTTTTGAGGTTTTTCGCAATTTTTTGATAAATTCAATATGGCCGCCAATACCACTTGAATCATGGGAAATATTTTTATGAACACATAATCATCTTATCGAAGGGATGTTGTATGCCAAATTTGGTTTAAATCTGGCAAATTGTTCATGAGTTATAGCGTACTTTCACTTTTTACTAAATCCAAGATGGCTGCCAAAGGAAGCCATTTTTCAAAAATCTGCTTCAGTCACTTTGTAGAGCTATGGCCATAGGTGCTGCAAAGCAAATGTATAATCACATGAATGAGCCATTTTTGAGAAGAAGATTTTAAAAGTTTTTTGTCAATTTTCGGAAAATCCAATATGGCGGCCAAGGTCACATGACCGCTAAAGATTTTATTGCTGATATTTGCTAGACATGAGCTAATGATGCCACACAAAAAAACCGGAAGTTCCTAGACCCTCAGAAAGTGGTGCAATTGAGCACTTCCGGTTTGTGTTCTACCTAAGATGGCGGCCAGGTCATGTGACCTACATGGCTGGTTTTTGGGTATGCACCACAACTCATGGCCCTTCATCAGCATGCAAAATGCCTAATCAATCGCAGCATTATTTTTCAAGTTACAGTGATTTATAAAAACGGCGGAAAAATAATAATAATAATAAGAAGAAATATAGCTGCGTTGCAGCAATGTCGGGTTTCGAGCCCACTGACTTATTAGCAGCGTTCCAAAATCAGCATCATTGACAATAATATATTAAAGGAAATTGCATGGCCTTCATACTAAACATGTTGCATGTTCCTGTCTGTTACAGTGCTTAAGGTATTACAATCTTGCATATTTAATGTGTCCCATGACCATATATGGTCATCGGATGTTTTTGTCAGCTCTGTTGAGCAATAACTTCAATATTGCATTGGTTGCATTTTCCTATCTGTAACAGTGCTTGAGATATAACATTTATGCATATTTGATGAGGTCACATGACCATGTGTGGTCATCACATTAGTTAGTCACATGTCTTGTTCCATAGATTCGATATTGCACAGGTTGCATGTTCCCGTCTGTAATAGTGCTTGAGTTATTACATTTATGCTTATTTGATGAGGTCACATGATCATATATGGTCATCGGATATGTTAGTGACTTCTGTTGTGCAATAGCTTCAATATTGCACTGGTTGCATGTTCCTATCTGTAACAGTGCTTGACATATAACATTTATGCATATTTGATGAGGTCACATGACCATATATGGTCATCGGATTTGTTAGTCACTTCTGTTGTGCAATAGCTTCAATATTGCACTGGTTGCATGTTCCTATCTGTAACAGTGCTTGAGTTATTACATTTATGCATATTTGATGAAATTACATGACCATATATGGTCATCACATTAGTTAGCCACATCTCTTGTCTCATAGCTTCGATATTGCATAGGTTGCATGTCTCTATCTGTGATTCAGCTTGAGATATTACAATTATGCATATTTAATGACGTCACATGACCATATACGATAATCACATTAGTTACTCACATCTCATGTCCCACAGCTTCGATTTTGCACAGGTTGCATGTTCATGTCTGTAACAGTGCTTGAGATAATTCAATTAAGCATATTTAATGAAGTCACATGACCATATATGGTCATCACATTAGTTAGTCACATCTCTTGACCCATACCTTCGATATTGCACAGGTTGCATGTCCCTAACTCTTGCAGTGCTTGATATATTTCATTTATGCATATTCAATGAGGTCACATGACCATATATGGTCATCTTGTTTGTTAGTAAAATTTCATGTACCATCACTTCAATATTGCACTGGTTGCATGTTCCCGTCTGTAACTGTGCTTGAGTTATTACATTTATGCATATTTGATGAAGTCACATGACCATATATGGTCATCACATTAGTTAGTAACATCTCGTGTCTTATAGCTTCGATATTGCACAGGTTGCATGTCCCTATCTGTAACAGTGCTTGATATATTACATTTATGCATATTTAATGAGATCACATGACCATATATGGTCATCTTGTTTGTTAGTAGAATTTCATGTACCATCACTTCAATATTGCACTGGTTGCATGTTTCTAACTGTAACAGTGCTTAAGATATTGCAATTATGTCTATAAAATGAGGTCACGTGACCATATAAAAGAACAAAAAAATATGAAAAAAACATTCTAAAATCTTCTTATAAAAAACGGCTTTTCGCCTGGACTTCCATATTTTGGAATTAAATACTATGTCATATGATCTTTCAAGGTTATTCAGGGTTAGTTGATTTGTCGAAAATTATGCAAATGAGATGCAAAACAAAATTTCAAAAAATTCTAAAAAAAAAAGTCACGTGACCGCTAAAGTTTTTTTTGATGAAATGTGTAGCCCTTGTCGCACTGCTACTATCATAAAAAAATTGGAGCACTCAGACCCTCAGAAAGGTGCGCAATTCGGCATTGAAAATTTCGCCTTTAATCCAAGATGGCGGCCTGGTCATGTGACGTATGTGTCTGAACTTAGGATATGCACCAGATCTCATACAGCTTTACCATTGTGGCAAGTATGGAACTGATCGGTCCAACGGTGTTGACATAAAGCGTGACAAAAAATTTAGGCGGAAGAATAATAATAATAATAATAATAATAATAATAATAAACGGAACAATTACAATAGGGTTTCGACCAAATGGGCTCGAAACCCTAAATATAGCTGCGTTGCAGCAATGTCGGGTTTCGAGCCCACTGCCTTATTAGCAGCGTTCCAAAATCAGCATCATTGACAATAATATATTAAAGGAAATTGCATGGCCTTCATACTAAACATGTTACATGTTCCTGTCTGTAACAGTGCTTAAGGTATTACAATCTTGCATATTTAATGATGTCACCTGACCATATATGGTCATTACATTAGTTAGTCACATCTCTTGTTCCATAGATTCGATATTGCACAGGTTGCATGTTCCCGTCTGTAACAGTGCTTGAGTTATTACATTCATGAATATTTAATGATGTCACATGACCGTGTATGGTCATCAGATGTGTTAGTCATCTCTCTTGTGCAAGACCTTCAATATTGCACTAGTTGCATGATCCTGTCTGTAACAGTGCTTGAGTTATTACATTTATGCATATTTGATGAGGTCACATGACCAAATACGGTCATCGGATATGTTAGTTACCTCTGTTGTGCAATAATTTCAATATTGCACTGGTTACATGTTCCTATCTGTAACAGGGCTTGAGTTATTACATTTATGCATATTTGATGAGGTCACATGACCATATATGGTCATCAGATGTGTTAGTCATCTCTCTTGTGCAAGACCTTCAATATTGCACTAGTTGCATGATCCTGTCTGTAACAGTGCTTGAGTTATTACATTTATCCATATTTGATGACCTCACATGACCATATATGGTCATCACATTAGTTAGTCACATCTCTTGTCTCATAGCTTCAATATTGCACAGGTTGCATGTTCCCGTCTGTAACAGTGCTTGACTTATTACATTTACGCATATTTGATGAGGTCACATGACCATATATGGTCATCTTGTTTGTAAGTAAAATTTCTTGTACCATCACTTCAATATTGCACTAGTTGCATGTCCCTATCTGTAACAGTGCTTGATATATTACATTTATGCATTTTTAATGAGGTCACATGACCTTATATGGTCATCACAGTAGTTAGTCACATCTCTTGTCTCATAGCTTCGATATTGCACTGGTTGCATGTTCCAATCTGTAACAGTGCTTGAGATATTGCAATTATGTCTATAAAATGAGGTCACGTGACCATATAAAAGAACAAAAAAATATGAAAAAACATTCTAAAATCTTCTTCTAAAAAACGGCTTATCGCCTGGACTTCATATTTTGGAATTAAATACTATGTCATATGATCTTTCAAAGTTATTCAGGGTTAGTTGATTAGTCGAAAATTATGCAAATGAGATGCAAAACAAAATTAAAAAAATTCTAGAAAAAAATTAGTCACGTGACCGCTAAAGTTTTTTTTGATGAAATTTGTAGCCCTTATCCCACTGCTACTGCCATAAAAAAATTGGAGCACTCAGACCCTCAGAAAGGTGTGCAATTCGGCATTGAAAATTTCGTCTTTAACCCAAGATGGCGGCCTGGTCATGTGACCTATGTGTCTGAACTTAGGATATGCACCAGATCTCATCCAGCTTTACCATTGTGGCAAGTATGGAGCTGATCGGTCCAACAGCGTTGACATAAAGCGTGACCAAAAATTTAGGCGGAATCATAATAATAATAATAAACGGAACAATTACAATAGGGTTTCGACCAAATGGGCTCGAAACCCTAAATATAGCTGCGTTGCAGCAATGTCGGGTTTCGAGCCCACTGACTTATTAGCAGCGTTCCAAAATCAGCATCATTGACAATAATATATTAAAGGAAATTGCATGGCCTTCATACTAAACATGTTACATGTTCCTGTCTGTAACAGTGCTTAAGGTATTATAATCTCGCATATTTAATGATGTCCCATGACCATATATGGTCATCTGATGTTTTTGTCAGCTCTGTTGTGCAATAACTTCAATATTGCATTGGTTGCATGTTCCTATCTGTAACAGTGCTTGAGATATAACATTTATGCATATTTGATGAGGTCACATGACCATATATGGTCATCACATTAGTTAGTCACATCTCTTGTTCCATAGATTCGATATTGCACAGGTTGCATGTTCCCGTCTGTAATAGTGATTGAGTTATTACATTTATGCTTATTTGATGAGGTCACATGACCATATATGGTCATCGGATACATTAGTGACTTCTGTTGTGCAATAGCTTCAATATTGCACTGGTTGCATGTTCCTATCTGTAACAGTGCTTGAGATATAACATTTATGCATATTTGATGAGGTCACATTACCATATATGGTCATCGGATGTGTTAGTCACTTCTGTTGTGCAATAGCTTCAATATTGCACTGGTTGCATGTTCCTATCTGTAACAGTGCTTGAGTTATTACATTTATGCATATTTGATGAAATTACATGACCATATATGGTCATCACATTAGTTAGCCACATCTCTTGTCTCATAGCTTCGATATTGCATAGGTTGCATGTCTCTATCTGTGATTCTGCTTGAGATATTACAATTATGCATATTTAATGACGTCACATGACCATATACGGTCATCACATTAGTTACTCACATCTCATGTCCCACAGCTTCGATTTTGCACAGGTTGCATGTTCATGTCTGTAACAGTGCTTGAGATAATTCAATTATGCATATTTAATGAAGTCACATGACCATATATGGTCATCACATTAGTTAGCCACATCTCTTGACCATACCTTCGATATTGCACAGGTTGCATGTCCCTAACTCTTGCAGTGCTTGATATATTACATTTATGCATATTCAATGAGGTCACATGACCATATATGGTCATCTTGTTTGTTAGTAAAATTTCATGTACCATCACTTCAATATTGCACTGGTTGCATGTTCCCGTCTGTAACTGTGCTTGAGTTATTACATTTATGCATATTTGATGAAGTCACATGACCATATATGGTCATCACATTAGTTAGTCACATCTCGTGTCTTATAGCTTCGATATTGCACAGGTTGCATGTCCCTATCTGTAACAGTGCTTGATATATTACATTTATGCATATTTAATGAGATCACATGACCATATATGGTCATCTTGTTTGTTAGTAGAATTTCATGTACCATCACTTCAATATTGCACTGGTTGCATGTTCCTATCTGTAACAGTGCTTGAGATATTGCAATTATGTCTATAAAATGAGGTCACGTGACCATATAAAAGAACAAAAAAATATGAAAAAACATTCTAAAATCTTCTTATAAAAAACGGCTTTTCGCCTGGACTTCCATATTTTGGAATTAAATATTATGTCATATGATCTTTCAAAGTTATTCAGGGTTAGTTGATTTGTCGAAAAGTATGCAAATGAGATGCAAAACAAAATTTAAAAAAATTCTAAAAAAAAAAGTCACGTGACCGCTAAAGTTTTTTTTGATGAAATTTGTAGCCCTTGTCGCACTGCTACTATCATAAAAAAATTGGAGCACTCAGACCCTCAGAAAGGTGCGCAATTCGGCATTGAAAATTTCGCCTTTAATCCAAGATGGCGGCCTGGTCATGTGACCTATGTGTCTGAACTTAGGATATGCACCAGATCTCATACAGCTTTACCATTGTGGCAAGTATGAAACTGATCGGTCCAACGGTGTTGACATAAAGCGTGACCAAAAATTTAGGCGGAAGAATAATAATAATAATAATAATAAATATAGCTGCGTTGCAGCAATGTCGGGTTTCGAGCCCACTGACTTATTAGCAGCGTTCCAAAATCAGCATCATTGACAATAATATACTAAAGGAAATTGCATGGCCTTCATACTAAACATGTTACATGTTCCTGTCTGTAACAGTGCTTGAGATATTACAATTATGCATATTTAATGAAGTCACATGACCATATATGGTCATTGGATGTTTTTGTCAGCTCTGTTGTGCAATAACTTCAATATTGCATTGGTTGCATGTTCCTATCTGTAACAGTGCTTGACATATAACATTTATGCATATGTGATGAGGTCACATGACCATATATGGTCATCACATTAGTTAGTCACATCTCTTGTTCCATATATTCAATATTGCACAGGTTGCATGTTCCAGTCTGTAACAGTGCTTGAGTTATTACATTTATGAATATTTAATGATGTCACATGACCGTGTATGGTCATCAGATGTTTTAGTCATCTGTCTTGTGCAAGACCTTCAATATTGCACTAGTTGCATGTTCCTGTCTGTAACAGTGCTTGAGTTATTACATTTATGCATATTTGATGAGGTCACATGACCATATATGGTCATCACATTAGTTAGTCACATCTCTTGTCTCATAGCTTCGATATTGCACAGGTTGAATGTTCCCATCTGTAACAGTGCTTGAGTTATTACATTTATGCATATTTGATGAAGTCACATGACCATATATGGTCATCACATTAGTTAGTCACATCTCATGTCTTATAGCTTCGATATTGCACAGGTTGCATGTCCCTATCTGTAACAGTGCTTGATATATTACATTTATGCATATTTAATGAGGTCACATGACCATATATAGTCATCACATTAGTTAGTCACATCTCGTGTCTTATAGCTTCGATATTGCACAGGTTGCATGTCCCTATCTGTAACAGTGTTTGATATATTGCATTTATGCATATTTAATGTGGTCACATGACCATATATGGTCATCTTGTTCGTTAGTAAAATGTCATGTACCATCACTTCAATATTGCACTGGTTGCATGTTAGTATCTGTAACAGTGCTTGAGATATTGCAATTATGTCTATAAAATGAGGTCACGTGACCATATAAAAGAACAAAAAAAATATGAAAAAAACATTCTAAAATCTTCTTATAAAAAACGGCTTATCGCCTGGACTTCATATTTTGGAATTAAATACTATGTCATATGATCGTTCAAAGTTATTCAGGGTTAGTTGATTAGTCGAAAATTATGCAAATGAGAAGCAAAACAAAATTAAAAAAATTCTAGAAAAAAATTAGTCACGTGACCGCTAAAGTTTTTTTTGATGAAATTTGTAGCCCTTCTCCCACTGCTACTGCCATAAAAAAATTGGAGCACTCAGACCCTTAGAAAGGTGTGCAAATCGGCATTGAAAATTTCGTCTTTAATCCAAGATGGCGGCCTGGTCATGTGACCTATGTGTCTGAACTTAGGATATGCACCAGATCTCATCCAGCTTTACCATTGTGGCAAGTATGGTGCTGAACGGTCCAACAGCGTTGACATAAAGCGTGACCAAAAATTTAGGCGGAATCATAATAATAATAATAAACGGAACAATTACAATAGGGTTTCGACCAAATGGGCTCGAAACCCTAATAATAATAATAAACGGAACAATTACAATAGGGTTTCGACCAAATGGGCTCGAAACCCTAAATATAGCTGCGTTGCAGCAATGTCGGGTTTCGAGCCCACTGACTTATTAGCAGCATTCCAAAATCAGCATCATTGACAATAATATATTAAAGGAAATTGCATGGCCTTCATACTAAACATGTTGCATGTTCCTGTCTGTAACAGTGCATAAGGTATTACAATCTTGCATATTTAATGATGTCCCATGACCATATATGGTCATCGGATGTTTTTGTCAGCTCTGTTGTACAATAACTTCAATATTGCATTGGTTGCATTTTCCTATCTGTAACAGTGCTTGAGATGTAACATTTATGCATATTTGATGAGGTCACATGACCATATTTGGTCATCACATTAGTTAGTCACATCTCTTGTTCCATAGATTCGATATTGCACAGGTTGCATGTTCCCGTCTGTAATAGTGCTTGAGTTATTACATTTATGCTTATTTGATGAGGTCGCATGACCATATATGGTCATCGGATATGTTAGTGACTTCTGTTGTGCAATAGCTTCAATATTGCACTGGTTGCATGTTCCTATCTGTAACAGTGCTTGAGATATAACATTTATGCATATTTGATGAGGTCACATGACCATATATGGTCATCGGATGTGTTAGTCACTTCTGTTGTGCAATAGCTTCAATATTGCACTGGTTGCATGTTCCTATCTGTATCAGTGCTTGACATATAACATTTATGCATATTTGATGAAATTACATGACCATATATGGTCATCACATTAGTTAGTCACATCTATTGTTCCATAGATTCGATATTGCACAGGTTGCATGTTCCCGTCTGTAATAGTGCTTGAGTTATTACATTTATGCTTATTTGATGAGGTCACATGACCATATATGGTCATCGGATGTGTTAGTCACTTCTGTTGTGCAATAGCTTCAATATTGCACTGGTTGCATGTTCCTATCTGTAACAGTGATTGAGATATAACATTTATGCATATTTGATGAAGTTACATGACCATATATGGTCATCACATTAGTTAGTCACATCTCTTGTCTCATAGCTTCGATATTGCATATGTTGCATGTCTCTATTTGTGATTCTGCTTGAGATATTACAATTATGCATATTTAATGACGTCACATGACCATATACGGTCATCTCATTAGTTACTCACATCTCATGTCCCATAGCTTCGATTTTGCACAGGTTGCATTTTCATGTCTGTAACAGTGCTTGAGTTATTTCATGTATGCATATTTGATGAGATCACATGACCATATATGGTCATCACATTAGTTAGTCACATCTCTTGTCTCACAGCTTCGATATTGCACAGGTTGCATGTTTCTAACTGTAACAGTGCTTGAGATAATTCAATTATGCATATTTAATGAAGTCACATGACCATATATGGTCATCACATTAGTTAGTCACATCTCTTGACCCATACCTTCGATATTGCACAGGATGCATGTCCCTAACTCTTACAGTGCTTGATATATTACATTTAATCATATTCAATGAGGTCACATGACCATATATGGTCATCTTGTTTGTTAGTAAAATGTCATGTACCATCACTTCAATATTGCACTGGTTGCATGTTCCCGTCTGTAACTGTTCTTGAGTTATTACATTTATGCATATTTGATGAAGTCACATGACCATATATGGTCATCACATTAGTTAGTCACATCTCGTGTCTTATAGCTTCGATATTGCACAGGTTGCATGTCGCTATCTGTAACAGTGCTTGATATATTACATTTATGCATATTTAATGAGATCACATGACCATATATGGTCATCTTGTTTGTTAGTAGAATTTCATGTACCATCACTTCAATATTGCACTGGTTGTATGTTCCTATCTGTAACAGTGCTTGAGATATTGCAATTATGTCTATAAAATGAGGTCACGTGACCATATAAAAGACCAAAAAAATATGAAAAAACATTCTAAAATCTTCTTCTAAAAAACGGCTTATCGCCTGTACTTCATATTTTGGAATTAAATACTATGTCATATGATCTTTCAAAGTTATTCAGGGTTAGTTGATTTGTCGAAAATTATGCAAATGAGATGCAAAACAAAATTTAAAAAAATTCTAAAAAAAAAAGTCACATGACCGCTAAAGTTTTTTTTGATGAAATTTGTAGCCCTTGTAGCACTGCTACTATCATAAAAAAATTGGAGCACTCAGACCCTCAGAAAGGTGCGCAATTCGGCATTGAAAATTTCGCCTTTAATCCAAGATGGCGGCCTGGTCATGTGACCTATGTGTCTGAACTTAGGATATGCACCAGATCTCATACAGCTTTACCATTGTGGCAAGTACGGAACTGATCGGTCCAACAGCGTTGACATAAAGTGTGACCAAAAAACGGCGGAAGAATAATAATAATAAATATAGCTGCAGAGCAGCTATTAACGGCTTTCAAGCCTGAAGGGCCATAACACCATTAAATTTGAAAAAAAAAAGTTTGAAGATTTTATTTGTGCAATGTATATACGTGTAGGTTACACAACGTTCTGGCCCAATGCCTTCATTATAGCGCTATTTCCATGTCTCTAACTTCAATAGTGCTCGAGATATTATATATATGCATATTTAATGAGTTCTATGACCATATATGGTCAATGGATAAGTTGGCCAATTCTCATTTCCACTGCCTTCAATATAGCGTTGGTACCGTGTCTGTACATGCAATACTGCTTGAAATATTAGAGACATGCATATTAAATGAGTTCTATGACCATATATGGGCAACAGATATGTTGGCCAATTTGCTTGTCCATTGCCTTCAATATGTCATTGGTACCATGTTTATACTTGCAATGGTGCTTGAGATATTGGAGACATGCATATTTAATGAGTTCTATGACCATATATGGTCAACGAATATGTTGGTCAATTTTCTTGTCCATTGCCTTCGGCATACCGTTAGTTCCACGTTTGTACATGCAATAGTGCTTGAGATATTGGAGACATGCATATTTAATGAGTTATATGACCATATATGGTCATTGAAGATGTTGACAATTTCTCTTGTCCAATGCCTTCAATATAGCAATGGTTCCATGTCTGTATGTGCAATAGTGCCTGAGATATTATAGGTATGCATATTTAATGAGGTATATGACCTTATATGGTCAACGAATATGTTGGCTCATTCTCTTGACCATTTCCTTCAATATAGCGTCAGTTTCACGTTTGTACATGCAATAGTGCTTGAGATATAAGAGACATGCATATTTAATGAGTTTTATGACCATATATGGTCAACGAATATTTTGGCCAATTCTCTTGTCGGTTGCCTTCAATATACCGTTAGTTCCATGTTTGTACATGCAATAGTTTTTGAGATACAAGAGACATGCATATTTAATGAGTTCCAAGATGGCGGCCGAACCACGTGACTAATCGAAAATCTGTTTCAGTCACTTTTAATGGCATGACATGTAGAAGGTATATACGAATTTTCAGGCAAAACGGTCCAGCCGTTTCAGAGAAGAAGTCGTTTGAAGTTGGCGGAATAATAATAATAATAATAATAATAATAATAATAATAATAATAATAATAATAATAATAAACTTAACAAAAACAATAGGCTTTCAAGCCTGAAGGGACTTGAAAGCCTAAATATAGCTGCGTTGCAGCAATGTCGGGTTTCGAGCCCACTGACTTATTAGCAGCGTTCCAAAATCAGCATTATTGACATTAATATATTAAAGGAAATGGCATGGCCTTCATACTAAACATGTTACATGTTCCTGTCTGTAACAGTGCTTAAGGTATTACAATCTTGCATATTTAATGATGTCACATGACCATATATGGTCATCACATTAGTTAGTCACATCTCTTGTCCCATAGATTCGATATTGCACAGGTTGCATGTTCCCGTCTGTAACAGTGCTTGAGTTATTACATTTATGCATATTTGATGAGGTCACATGACCATATATGGTCATCACATTAGTTATTCACATCTCTTGTTCCATAGCTTCGATATTGCACAGGTTGCATGTTCCTATCTGTATCAGTGCTTGAGATATAACATTTATGCATATTTGATGAGGTCACATGACCATATATGGTCATCGGATGTGTTAGTCACTTCTGTTGTGCAATAGCTTCAATATTGCACTGGCTGCATGTTCCTATCTGTAACAGTGCTTGAGTTATTACATTTATGCATATTTGATGAAATTACATGACCATATATGGTCATCACATTAGTTAGCCTCATCTCTTGTCTCATAGCTTCGATATTGCATAGGTTGCATGTCTCTATCTGTGATTCTGCTTGAGATATTACAATTATGCATATTTAATGAGATCACATGACCATATACGGTCATCACATTAGTTACTCACATCTCATATCCCACAGCTTCGATTTTGCACAGGTTGCATGTTCATGTCTGTAACAGTGCTTGAGATATTGCAATTATGTCTATAAAATGAGGTCACGTGACCATATAAAAGAACAAAAAAATATGAAAAAACATTCTAAAATCTTCTTATAAAAAACGGCTTTTCGCCTGGACTTCCATATTTTTGAATTAAATACTATGTCATATGATCTTTCAAAGTTATTCAGGGTTAGTTGATTTGTCGAAAATTATGCAAATGAGATGCAAAACAAAATTTAAAAAAATTCTAAAAAAAAAAGTCACGTGACCGCTAAAGTTTTTTTTGATGAAATTTGTAGCCCTTGTCGCACTGCTACTATCATAAAAAAATTGGAGCACTCAGACCCTCAGAAAGGTGCGCAATTCGGCATTGAAAATTTCGCCTTTAATCCAAGATGGCGGCCTGGTCATGTGACCTATGTGTCTGAACTTAGGATATGCACCAGATCTCGTACAGCTTTACCATTGTGGCAAGTATGAAACTGATCGGTCCAACGGTGTTGACATAAAGCGTGACCAAAAATTTAGGCGGAAGAATAATAATAATAATAATAATAAATATAGCTGCGTTGCAGCAATGTCGGGTTTCGAGCCCACTGACTTATTAGCAGCGTTCCAAAATCAGCATCATTGACAATAATATATTAAAGGAAATTGCATGGCCTTCATACTAAACATGTTGCATGTTCCTGTCTGTAACAGTGCTTAAGGTATTACAATCTTGCATATTTAATGATGTCCCATGACCATATATGGTCATCAGATGTTTTTGTCAGCTCTGTTGTGCAATAACTTCAATATTGCATTGGTTGCATTTTCCTATCTGTAACAGTGCTTGAGATGTAACATTAATGCATATTTGATGAGGTCACATGACCATATGTGGTCATCACATTAGTTAGTCACATCTCTTGTTCCATAGATTCGATATTGCACAGGTTGCATGTTCCCGTCTGTAACAGTGCTTGAGTTATTACATTTATGCATATTTGATGAAATTACATGACCATATATGGTCATCACATTAGTTAGCCACATCTCTTGTCTCATAGCTTCGATATTGCATAGGTTGCATGTCTCTATCTGTGATTCTGCTTGAGATATTACAATTATGCATATTTAATGACGTCACATGACCATATACGGTCATCACATTAGTTACTCACATCTCATATCCCACAGCTTCGATTTTGCACAGGTTGCATGTTCATGTCTGTAACAGTGCTTGAGATAATTCAATTATGCATATTTAATGAAGTCACATGACCATATATGGTCATCACATTAGTTAGTCACATCTCTTGACCCATACCTTCGATATTGCACAGGTTGCATGTCCCTAACTCTTGCAGTGCTTAATATATTACATTTATGCATATTCAATGAGGTCACATGACCATATATGGTCATCTTGTTTGTTAGTAAAATTTCATGTACCATCACTTCAATATTGCACTGGTTGCATGTTCCCGTCTGTAACTGTGCTTGAGTTATTACATTTATGCATATTTGATGAAGTCACATGACCATATATGGTCATCACATTAGTTAGTAACATCTCGTGTCTTATAGCTTCGATATTGCACAGGTTGCATGTCCCTATCTGTAACAGTGCTTGATATATAACATTCATGCATATTTAATGAGATCACATGACCATATATGGTCATCTTGTTTGTTAGTAGAATTTCATGTACCATCACTTCAAAATTGCACTGGTTGCATGTTCCTATCTGTAACAGTGCTTGAGATATTGCAATTATGTCTATAAAATGAGGTCACGTGACCATATAAAAGAACAAAAAAAATATGAAAAAACATTCTAAAATCTTCTTATAAAATACGGCTTATCGCCTGGACTCGATATTTTGGAATTAAATACTATGTCATATGATCTTTCAAAGTTATTCAGGGTTAGTTGATTTGTCGAAAATTATGCAAATGAGATGCAAAACAAAATTTAAAAAAATTCTATAAAAAAAAGTCACGTGACCGCTAAAGTTTTTTTTGATGAAATTTGTAGCCCTTGTCGCACTGCTACTATCATAAAAAAATTGGAGCACTCAGACCCTCAGAAAGGTGCGCAATTCGGCATTGAAAATTTCGCATTTAATCCAAGATGGCGGCCTGGTCATGTGACCTATGTGTCTGAACTTAGGATATGCACCAGATCTCATACAGCTTTACCACTGTGGCAAGTATGGAACTGATCGGTCCAACGGTGTTGACATAAAGCGTGACCAAAAATTTAGGCGGAAGAATAATAATAATAATAATAATAATAATAATAATAAACGGAACAATTACAAAAGGGTTTCGACCAAATGGGCTCGAAACCCTAATAATAAATATAGCTGCGTTGCAGCAATGTCGGGTTTCGAGCCCACTGACTTATTAGCAGCGTTCCAAAATCAGCATCATTGACAATAATATATTAAAGGAAATTGCATGGCCTTCATACTAAACATGTTGCATGTTCCTGTCTGTAACAGTGCTTAAGGTTTTAGGCGGAAGAATAATAATAATAAATATATTAAAGGAAATTGCATGGCCTTCATACTAAACATGTTGCATGTTCCTGTCTGTAACAGTGCTTAATGTATTACAATCTTGCATATTTAATGATGTCCCATGACCATATATGGTCATCGAATGTTTTTGTCAGCTCTGTTGTGCAATAACTTCAATATTGCATTGGTTGCATTTTCCTATCTGTAACAGTGCTTGAGATATAACATTTATGCATATTTGATGAGGTCACATGACCATGTGTGGTCATCACATTAGTTAGTCACATCTCTTGTTCCATAGATTCGATATTGCACAGGTTGCATGTTCCCGTCTGTAACAGTGCTTGAGTTATTACATTTATGCATATTTAATGATGTCACATGACCGTGTATGGGCATCAGATGTGTTAGTCACATATCTTGTCTCATAGCTTCGATATTGCACAGGTTGTGTGTTTCTATCTGTTACTGTGTTTCAAATATAACATTTATGCATATTTGATGAGGTCACATGACCATATATGGTCATCACATTAGTTAGTCACATCTCTTGTTCCATAGATTCGATATTGCACAGGTTGCATGTTCCCGTCTGTAATAGTGCTTGAGTTATTACATTTATGCTTATTTGATGAGGTCACATGACCATATATGGTCATCGGATATGTTAGTGACTTCTGTTGTGCAATAGCTTCAATATTGCACTGGTTGCATGTTCCTATCTGTAACAGTGCTTGAGATATAACATTTATGCATATTTGATGAGGTCACATGACCATATATGGTCATCGGATGTGTTAGTCACTTCTGTTGTGCAATAGCTTCAATATTGCACTGGTTGCATGTTCCTATCTGTAACAGTGCTTGAGTTATTACATTTATGCATATTTGATGAAATTACATGACCATATATGGTCATCACATTAGTTAGCCACATCTCTTGTCTCATAGCTTCGATATTGCATAGGTTGCATGTCTCTATCTGTGATTCTGCTTGAGATATTACAATTATGCATATTTAATGACGTCACATGACCATATACGGTCATCACATTAGTTACTCACATCTCATGTCCCACAGCTTCGATTTTGCACAGGTTGCATGTTCATGTCTGTAACAGTGCTTGAGATAATTCAATTATGCATATTTAATGAGTCACATGACCATATATGGTCATCACATTAGTTAGTCACATCTCTTGACCCATACCTTCGATATTGCACAGGTTGCATGTCCCTAACTCTTGCAGTGCTTGATATATTACATTTATGCATATTCAATGAGGTCACATGACCATATATGGTCATCTTGTTTGTTAGTAAAACTTCATGTACCATCACTTCAATATTGCACTGGTTGCATGTTCCCGTCTGTAACTGTGCTTGAGTTATTACATTTATGCATATTTGATGAAGTCACATGACCATATATGGTCATCACATTAGTTAGTAACATCTCGTGTCTTATAGCTTCGATATTGCACAGGTTGCATGTCCCTATCTGTAACAGTGCTTGAGATATTGCTATTATGTCTATAAAATGAGGTCACGTGACCATATAAAAGAACAAAAAAATATGAAAAAACATTCTAAAATCTTCTTATAAAAAACGGCTTTTCGCCTGGACTTCCATATTTTGGAATTAAATACTATGTCATATGATCTTTCAAAGTTATTCAGGGTTAGTTGATTTGTCGAAAATTATGCAAATGAGATGCAAAACAAAATTTCAAAAAATTCTAAAAAAAAAAGTCACGTGACCGCTAAAGTTTTTTTTGATGAAATTTGTAGCCCTTGTCGCACTGCTACTATCATAAAAAAATTGGAGCACTCAGACCCTCGGAAAGGTGCGCAATTCGGCATTGAAAATTTCGCCTTTAATCCAAGATGGCGGCCTGGTCATGTGACCTATGTGTCTGAACTTAGGATATGCACCAGATCTCATACAGCTTTACCATTGTGGCAAGTATGGAACTGATCGGTCCAACGGTGTTGACATAAAGCGTGACCAAAAATTTAGGCGGAAGAATAATAATAATAATAATAATAATAATAATAATAAACGGAACAATTACAATAGGGTTTCGACCAAATGGGCTCGAAACCCTAATAATAAACGGAACAATTACAAAAGGGTTTCGACCAAATGGGCTCGAAACCCTAAATATAGCTGCGTTGCAGCAATGTCGGGTTTCGAGCCCACTGACTTATTAGCAGCGTTCCAAAATCAGCATCATTGACAATAATATATTAAAGGAAATTGCATGGCCTTCATACTAAACATGTTACATGTTCCTGTCTGTAACAGTGCTTAAGCTATTACAATCTCGCATATTTAAAGATGTCCCATGACCATATATGGTCATCGGATGTTTTTGTCAGCTCTGTTGTGCAATAACTTCAATATTGCATTGGTTGCATGTTCCAATCTGTAACAGTGCTTGAGATATAACATTTATGCATATTTGATGAGGTTACATGACCATATATGGTCATCACATTAGTTAGTCACATCTCTTGTTCCATAGATTCGATATTGCACAGATTGCATGTTCCCATCTGTAATAGTGCTTGATTTATTACATTTATGCTTATTTGATGAGGTATCATGACCATATATGGTCATCGGATATGTTAGTCACTTCTGTTGTGCAATAGCTTCAATATTGCACTGGTTGCATGTTCCTATCTGTAACAGTGCTTGAGTTATTACATTTATGCATATTTGATGAAATTACGTGACCATATATGGTCATCAAATTAGTTAGCCACATCTCTTGTCTCATAGCTTCGATATTGCATAGGTTGCATGTCTCTATCTGTGATTCTGCTTGAGATATTACAATTATGCATATTTAATGACGTCACATGACCATATACGGTTATCACATTAGTTACTCACATCTCGTGTCCCACAGCTTCGATTTTGCACAGGTTGCATGTTCATGTCTGTAACAGTGCTTGAGATAATTCAATTATGCATATTTAATGAAGTCACATGACCATATATGGTCATCACATTAGTTAGTCACATCTCTTGACCCATACCTTCGATATTGCACAGGTTGCATGTCCCTAACTCTTGCAGTGCTTCATATATTACACTTATGCATATTCAATGAGGTCACATGACCATATATGGTCATCTTGTTTGTTAGTAAAATTTCATGTACCATCCCTTCAATATTGCACTGGTTGCATGTTCCTGTCTGTAACTGTGCTAGAGTTATGACATTTATGCATATTTGATGAAGTCACATGACCATATATGGTCATCACATTAGTTAGTCACATCTCGTGTCTTATAGCTTCGATATTGCACAGGTTACATGTCCCTATCTGTAACAGTGCTTGATATATTACATTTATGCATATTTAATGAGATCACATGACCATATATGGTCATCTTGTTTGTTAGTAGAATTTCATGTACCATCACTTCAATATTGCACTGGTTGCATGTTCCAATCTGTAACAGTGCTTGAGATATTGCAATTATGTCTATAAAATGAGGTCACGTGACCATATAAAAGAACAAAAAAATATGAAAAAACATTCTAAAATCTTCTTATAAAAACGGCTTATCGCCTGGACTTCCATATTTCGCAATTAAATACTATGTCATATGATCTTTCAAAGTTATTCAGGGTAAGTTGATTTGTCGAAAATTATGCAAATGAGATGCAAAACAAAATTTAAAAAAATTCTAAAAAAAAAAGTCACGTGACCGCTAAAGTTTTTTTTGATGAGATTTGTAGCCCTTGTCGCACTGCTACTATCATAAAAAAATTGGAGCACTCAGACCCTCAGAAAGGTGCGCAATTCGGCATTGAAAATTTCGCCTTTAATCCAAGATGGCGGCCTGGTCATGTGACCTATGTGTCTGAACTTAGGATATGCACCAGATCTCATATAGCTTTACCATTGTGGCAAGTATTGAACTGATCGGTCCAACGGTGTTGACATAAAGCGTGACCAAAAATTTAGGCGGAAGAATAATAATAATAAATATAGCTGCGTTGCAGCAATGTCGGGTTTCGAGCCCACTGACTTATTAGCAGCGTTCCAAAACCAGCATCATCGACAAGAATATATTAATGGATTTGCATGGCCTTCATACTAAACATGTTACATGTTCCCGTCTGTAACAGTGCTTAATGTTTTACAATCATACATATTTAATGATGTCACATGACCATATATGGACATCAGATGTGTCGGTCACTTCTGTTGTGCAATAACTTCAATATTGCACTGGTTGCATGTTCCTATCTGTATCAGTGCTTGACATATAACATTTATGCATATTTGATGAGGTCACATGACCATATATGGTCATCACATTAGTTAGTCACATCTATTGTTCCATAGATTCGATATTGCACAGGTTGCATGTTCCCGTCTGTAATAGTGCTTGAGTTATTACATTTATGCTTATTTGATGAGGTCACATGACCATATATGGTCATCGGATATGTTAGTCACTTCTGTTGTGCAATAGCTTCAATATTGCACTGGTTGCATGTTCCTATCTGTAACAGTGATTGAGATATAACATTTATGCATATTTGATGAGGTCACATGACCATATATGGTCATCAGATGTGTTAGTCACTTCTGTTGTGCAATAGCTTCAATATTGCACTGGTTGCATGTTCCTATCTGTAACAGTGCTTGAGTTACTACATTTATGCATATTTGATGAAGTTACATGACCATATATGGTCATCACATTAGTTAGTCACATCTCTTGTCTCATAGCTTCGATATTGCATATGTTGCATGTCTCTATTTGTGATTCTGCTTGAGATATTACAATTATGCATATTTAATGACGTCACATGACCATATACGGTCATCTCATTAGTTACTCACATCTCATGTCCCATAGCTTCGATTTTGCACAGGTTGCATGTTCATGTCTGTAACAGTGCTTGAGTTATTTCATGTATGCATATTTGATGAAGTTACATGACCATATATGGTCATCACATTAGTTAGTCACATCTCTTGTCTCACAGCTTCGATATTGCACAGGTTGCATGTTTCTAACTGTAACAGTGCTTGAGATAATTCAATTATGCATATTTAATGAAGTCACATGACCATATATGGTCATCACATTAGTTAGTCACATCTCTTGACCCATACCTTCGATATTGCACAGGATGCATGTCCCTAACTCTTACAGTGCTTGATATATTACATTTAATCATATTCAATGAGGTCACATGACCATATATGGTCATCTTGTTTGTTAGTAAAATTTCATGTACCATCACTTCAATATTGCACTGGTTGCATGTTCCCGTCTGTAACTGTGCTTGAGTTATTACATTTATGCATATTTGATGAAGTCACATGACCATATATGGTCATCACATTAGTTAGTCACATCTCGTGTCTTATAGCTTCGATATTGCACAGGTTGCATGTCGCTATCTGTAACAGTGCTTGATATATTACATTTATGCATATTTAATGAGATCACATTACCATATATGGTCATCTTGTTTGTTAGTAGAATTTCATGTACCATCACTTCAATATTGCACTGGTTGCATGTTCCTATCTGTAACAGTGCTTGAGATATTGCAATTATGTCTATAAAATGAGGTCACGTGACCATATAAAAGAACAAAAAAAAATATGAAAAAACATTCTAAAATCTTCTTCTAAAAAACGGCTTATCGCCTGGACTTCATATTTTGGAATTAAATACTATGTCATATGATCTTTCAAAGTTATTCAGGGATAGTTGATTAGTCGAAAATTATGCAAATGAGATGCAAAAGAAAATTAAAAAAATTCTAGAAAAAAATTAGTCACGTGACCGCTAAAGTTTTTTTTGATGAAATTTGTAGCCCTTGTCGCACTGCTACTATCATAAAAAAATTGGAGCACTCAGACCCTCAGAAAGGTGCGCAATTCGGCATTGAAAATTTCGCCTTTAATCCAAGATGGCGGCCTGGTCATGTGACCTATGTGTCTGAACTTAGGATATGCACCAGATCTCATACAGCTTTACCATTGTGGCAAGTATGGTACTGATCGGTCCAACGGTGTTGACATAAAGCGTGACCAAAAATTTAGGCGGAAGAATAATAATAATAATAATAATAATAATAATAATAAACGGAACAATTACAATAGGGTTTCGACCAAATGGGCTCGAAACCCTAAATATAGCTGCGTTGCAGCAATGTCGGGTTTCGAGCCCACTGACTTATTAGCAGCGTTCCCAAATCAGCATCATTGACAATAATATATTAAAGGAAATTGCATGGCCTTCATACTAAACATGTTGCATGTTCCTGTCTGTTACAGTGCTTAAGGTATTACAATCTTGCATATTTAATGTGTCCCATGACCATATATGTTCATCGGATGTTTTTGTCAGCTCTGTTGTGCAATAACTTCAATATTGCATTGGTTGCATTTTCCTATCTGTAACAGTGCTTGAGATATAACATTTATGCATATTTGATGAGGTCACATGACCATATGTGGTCATCACATTAGTTAATCAAATCTCTTGTTCCATAGATTCGATATTGCACAGGTTGTATGTTCCCGTCTGTAACAGTGCTTGAGTTATTACATTTATGCATATTTAATGATGTCACATGACCGTGTATGGGCATCAGATATGTTAGTCACATATCTTGTCTCATAGCTTCGATATTGCACAGGTTGTGTGTTTCTATCTGTTACTGTGTTTCAAATATAACATTTATGCATATTTGATGAGGTCACATGACCATATATGGTCATCACATTAGTTAGTCACATCTCTTGTTCCATAGATTCGATATTGCACAGGTTGCATGTTCCCGTCTGTAATAGTGCTTGAGTTATTACATTTATGCTTATTTGATGAGGTCACATGACCATATATGGTCATCGGATATGTTAGTGACTTCTGTTGTGCAATAGCTTCAATATTGCACTGGTTGCATGTTCCTATCTGTAACTGTGCTTGAGATATAACATTTATGCATATTTGATGAGGTCACATGACCATATATGGTCATCGGATGTGTTAGTCACTTCTGTTGTGCAATAGCTTCAATATTGCACTGGTTGCATGTTCCTATCTGTAACAGTGCTTGAGTTATTACATTTATGCATATTTGATGAAATTACATGACCATATATGGTCATCACATTAGTTAGCCACATCTCTTGTCTCATAGCTTCGATATTGCATAGGTTGCATGGCTCTATCTGTGATTCTGCTTGAGATATTACAATTATGCATATTTAATGACGTCACATGACCATATACGGTCATCACATTAGTTACTCACATCTCATGTCCCACAGCTTCGATTTTGCACAGGTTGCATGTTCATGTCTGTAACAGTGCTTGAGATAATTCAATTATGCATATTTAATGAAGTCACATGACCATATATGGTCATCGCATTAGTTAGCCACATCTCTTGACCCATACCTTCGATATTGCACAGGTTGCATGTCCCTAACTCTTGCAGTGCTTGATATATTACATTTATGCATATTCAATGAGGTCACATGACCATATATGGTCATCTTGTTTGTTAGTAAAATTTCATGTACCATCACTTCAATATTGCACTGGTTGCATGTTCCCGTCTGTAACTGTGCTTGAGTTATTACATTTATGCATATTTGATGAAGTCACATGACCATATATGGTCATCACATTAGTTAGTCACATCTCTTGACCCATACCTTCGATATTGCACAGGTTGCATGTCCCTAACTCTTGCAGTGCTTGATATATTACATTTATGCATATTCAATGAGGTCACATGACCATATATGGTCATCTTGTTTGTTAGTAAAATTTCATGTACCATCACTTCAATATTGCACTGGTTGCATGTTTCCGTCTGTAACTGTGCTTGAGTTATTACATTTATGCATATTTGATGAAGTCACATGACCATATATGGTCATCACATTAGTTAGTAACATCTCGTGTCTTATAGCTTCGATATTGCACAGGTTGCATGTCCCTATCTGTAACAGTGCTTGATATATTACATTTATGCATATTTAATGAGATCACATGACCATATATGGTCATCTTGTTTGTTAGTAGAATTTCATGTACCATCACTTCAATATTGCACTGGTTGCATGTTCCTATCTGTAACAGTGCTTAAGATTTTGCAATTATGTCTATAAAATGAGGTCACGTGACCATATAAAAGAACAAAAAAATATGATAAAACATTCTAAAATCTTCTTATAAAAAACGGCTTATCGCCTGGACTCAATATTTTGGAATTAAATACTATGTCATATGATCTTTCAAAGTTATTCAGGGTTAGTTGATTTGTCGAAAATTATGCAAATGAGATGCAAAACAAAATTAAAAAAAATTCTTAAAAAAAAAGTCACGTGACCGCTAAAGTTTTTTTTGATGAAATTTGTAGTCCTTGTCGCACTGCTACTATCATAAAAAAATTGGAGCACTCAGACCCTCAGAAAGGTGCGCAATTCGGCATTGAATATTTCGCCTTTAATCCAAGATGGCGGCCTGGTCATGTGACCTATGTGTCTGAACTTAGGATATGCACCAGATCTCATACAGCTTTACCATTGTGGCAAGTATGGAACTGATCGGTCCAACGGTGTTCACATAAAGCGTGACCAAAAATTTAGGCGGAAGAATAATAATAATAATAATAATAAATAATAATAATAATAAACGGAACAATTACAAAAGGGTTTCGACCAAATGGGCTCGAAACCCTAATAATAATAATAATAATAATAAACGGAACAATTACAAAAGGGTTTCGACCAAATGGGCTCGAAACCCTAATAATAAACGGAACAATTTCAATAGGGTTTCGACCAAATGGGCTCGAAACCCTAATAATAATAATAATAATAATAAACGGAACAATTACAAAAGGGTTTCGACCAAATGGGCTCGAAACCCTAAATATAGCTGCGTTGCAGCAATGTCGGGTTTCGAGCCCACTGACTTATTAGCAGCGTTCCAAAACCAGCATCATCGACAAGAATATATTAATGGATTTGCATGGCCTTCATACTAAACATGTTACATGTTCCTGTCTGTAACAGTGCTTAATGTTTTACAATCATACATATTTAATGATGTCACATGACCATATATGGACATCGGATGTGTCGGTCACTTCTGTTGTGCAATAACTTCAATTTTGCACTGGTTGCATGTTCCTATCTGTATCAGTGCTTGACATATAACATTTATGCATATTTGATGAGGTCACATGACCATATATGGTCATCACATTAGTTAGTCACATCTATTGTTCCATAGATTCGATATTGCACAGGTTGCATGTTCCCGTCTGTAATAGTGCTTGAGTTATTATATTTATGCTTATTTGATGAGGTCACATGACCATATATGGTCATCGGATATGTTAGTCACTTCTGTTGTGCAATAGCTTCAATATTGCACTGGTTGCATGTTCCTATCTGTAACAGTGATTGAGATATAACATTTATGCAGATTTGATGAGGTCACATGACCATATATGGTCATCAGATGTGTTAGTCACTTCTGTTGTGCAATAGCTTCAATATTGCACTGGTTGCATGTTCCTATCTGTAACAGTGCTTGAGTTACTACATTTATGCATATTTGATGAAGTTACATGACCATATATGGTCATCACATTAGTTAGTCACATCTCTTGTCTCATAGCTTCGATATTGCATATGTTGCATGTCTCTATTTGTGATTCTGCTTGAGATATTACAATTATGCATATTTAATGACGTCACATGACCATATACGGTCATCTCATTAGTTACTCACATCTCATGTCCCATAGCTTCGATTTTGCACAGGTTGCATGTTCATGTCTGTAACAGTGCTTGAGTTATTTCATGTATGCATATTTGATGAAGTTACATGACCATATATGGTCATCACATTAGTTAGTCACATCTCTTGTCTCACAGCTTCGATATTGCACAGGTTGCATGTTTCTAACTGTAACAGTGCTTGAGATAATTCAATTATGCATATTTAATGAAGTCACATGACCATATATGGTCATCACATTAGTTAGTCACATCTCTTGACCCATACCTTCGATATTGCACAGGATGCATGTCCCTAACTCTTACAGTGCTTGATATATTACATTTAATCATATTCAATGAGGTCACATGACCATATATGGTCATCTTGTTTGTTAGTAAAATTTCATGTACCATCACTTCAATATTGCACTGGTTGCATGTTCCCGTCTGTAACTGTGCTTGAGTTATTACATTTATGCATATTTGATGAAGTCACATGACCATATATGGTCATCACATTAGTTAGTCACATCTCGTGTCTTATAGCTTCGATATTGCACAGGTTGCATGTCGCTATCTGTAACAGTGCTTGATATATTACATTTATGCATATTTAATGAGATCACATGACCATATATGGTCATCTTGTTTGTTAGTAGAATTTCATGTACCATCACTTCAATATTGCACTGGTTGCATGTTCCTATCTGTAGCAGTGCTTGAGATATTGCAATTATGTCTATAAAATGAGGTCACGTGACCATATAAAAGAACAAAAAAAATATGAAAAAACATTCTAAAATCTTCTTCTAAAAAACGGCTTATCGCCTGGACTTCATATTTTGGAATTAAATACTATGTCATATGATCTTTCAAAGTTATTCAGGGATAGTTGATTAGTCGAAAATTATGCAAATGAGATGCAAAAGAAAATTAAAAAAATTCTAGAAAAAAATTAGTCACGTGACCGCTAAAGTTTTTTTTGATGAAATTTGTAGCCCTTGTCGCACTGCTACTATCATAAAAAAATTGGAGCACTCAGACCCTCAGAAAGGTGCGCAATTCGGCATTGAAAATTTCGCCTTTAATCCAAGATGGCGGCCTGGTCATGTGACCTATGTGTCTGAACTTAGGATATGCACCAGATCTCATACAGCTTTACCATTGTGGCAAGTATGGAACTGATCGGTCCAACGGTGTTGACATAAAGCGTGACCAAAAATTTAGGCGGAAGAATAATAATAATAAATATAGCTGCGTTGCAGCAATGTCGGGTTTCGAGCCCACTGACTTATTAGCAGCGTTCCAAAATCAGCATCATTGACAATAATATATTAAAGGAAATTGCATGGCCTTCATACTAAACATGTTACATGTTCCTGTCTGTAACAGTGCTTAAGGTATTACAATCTTGCATATTTAATGATGTCACATGACCATATATGGTCATCTGATATTTTTTGTCAGCTCTGTTGTGCAATAACTTCAATATTGCATTGGTTGCATGTTCCTATCTGTAACAGTGCTTGAGATATAACATTTATGCATATTTGATGAGGTCACATGACCATATATGGTCATCACATTAGTTAGTCACATCTCTTGTTCCATAGATTCGATATTGCACAGGTTGCATGTTCCCGTCTGTAATAGTGCTTGAGTTATTACATTTATGCTTATTTGATGAGGTCACATGACCATATATGGTCATCGGATATGTTAGTCACTTCTGTTGTGCAATAGCTTCAATATTGCACTGGTTGCATGTTCCTATCTGTAACAGTGCTTGAGATAATTCAATTATGCATATTTAATGAAGTCACATGACCATATACGGTCATCACATTAGTTACTCACATCTCATGTCCCACAGCTTCGATTTTGCACAGGTTGCATGTTCATGTCAGTAACAGTGCTTCAGATAATTCAATTATGCATATTTAATGAAGTCACATGACCATATATGGTCATCACATTAGTTAGTAACATCTCGTGTCTTATAGCTTCGATATTGCACAGGTTGCATGTCCCTATCTGTAACAGTGCTTGATATATTACATTTATGCATATTTAATGAGATCACATGACCATATATGGTCATCTTGTTTGTTAGTAGAATTTCATGTACCATCACTTCAATATTGCACTGGTTGCATGTTCCTATCTGTAACAGTGCTTAAGATATTGCAATTATGTCTATAAAATGAGGTCACGTGACCATATAAAAGAACAAAAAAATATGAAAAAACATTCTAAAATCTTCTTATAAAAAACGGCTTTTCGCCTGGACTTCCATATTTTGGAATTAAATACTATGTCATATGATCTTTCAAAGTTATTCAGGGTTAGTTGATTTGTCGAAAATTATGCAAATGAGATGCAAAACAAAATTTAAAAAAATTCTAAAAAAAAAAGTCACGTGACCGCTAAAGTTTTTTTTGATGAAATTTGTAGCCCTTGTCGCACTGCTACTATCATAAAAAAATTGGAGCACTCAGACCCTCAGAAAGGTGCGCAATTCGGCATTGAAAATTTCGCCTTTAATCCAAGATGGCGGCCTGGTCATGTGACCTATGTGTCTGAACTTAGGATATGCACCAGATCTCATACAGCTTTACCATTGTGGCAAGTATGGAACTGATCGGTCCAACGGTGTTGACATAAAGCGTGACCAAAAATTTAGGCGGAAGAATAATAATAATAATAATAATAATAATAATAAATATAGCTGCGTTGCAGCAATGTCGGGTTTCGAGCCCACTGACTTATTAGCAACGTTCCAAAATCAGCATCATTGACAATAATATATTAAAGGAAATTGCATGGCCTTCATACTAAACATGTTACATGTTCCTGTCTGTAACAGTGCTTAAGGTATTATAATCTCGCATATTTAATTATGTCCCATGACCATATATGGTCATCTGATGTTTTTGTCAGCTCTGTTGTGCAATAACTTCAATATTGCATTGGTTGCATTTTCCTATCTGTAACAGTGCTTGAGATATAATATTTATGCATATTTGATGAGGTCACATGACCATATATGGTCATCACATTAGTTAGTCACATCTCTTGTTCCATAGATTCGATATTGCACAGGTTGCATGTTCCCGTCTGTAATAGTGATTGAGTTATTACATTTATGCTTATTTGATGAGGTCACATGACCATATATGGTCATCGGATATGTTAGTGACTTCTGTTGTGCAATAGCTTCAATATTGCACTGGTTGCATGTTCCTATCTGTAACAGTGCTTGAGATATAACATTTATGCATATTTGATGAGGTCACATGACCATATATGGTCATCGGATGTGTTAGTCACTTCTGTTGTGCAATAGCTTCAATATTGCACTGGTTGCATGTTCCTATCTGTAACAGTGCTTGAGTTATTACATTTATGCATATTTGATGAAATTACATGACCATATATGGTCATCACATTAGTTAGCCACATCTCTTGTCTCATAGCTTCGATATTGCATAGGTTGCATGTCTCTATCTATGATTCTGCTTGAGATATTACAGTTATGCATATTTAATGACGTCACATGACCATATACGGTCATCACATTAGTTACTCACATCTCATGTCCCACAGCTTCGATTTTGCACAGGTTGCATGTTCATGTCTGTAACAGTGCTTGAGATAATTCAATTATGCATATTTAATGAAGTCACATGACCATATATGGTCATCACATTAGTTAGCCACATCTCTTGACCCATACCTTCGATATTGCACAGGTTGCATGTCCCTATCTGTAACAGTGCTTGATATATTACATTTATGCATATTTGATGAAGTCACATGACCATATATGGTCATCACATTAGTTAGTCACATCTCGTGTCTTATAGCTTCGATATTGCACAGGTTGCATGTCCCTATCTGTAACAGTGCTTGATATATTACATTTATGCATATTTAATGAGATCACATGACCATATATGGTCATCTTGTTTGTTAGTAGCATTTCATGTACCATCACTTCAATATTGCACTGGTTGCATGTTCCTATCTGTAACAGTGCTTGAGATATTGCAATTATGTCTATAAAATGAGGTCACGTGACCATATAAAAGAACAAAAAAATATGAAAAAACATTCTAAAATCTTCTTATAAAAAACGGCTTTTCGCCTAGACTTCCATATTGTGGAATTAAATACTATGTCATATGATCTTTCAAACTTATTCAGGGTTAGTTGATTCGCCGAAAATTATGCAAATGAGATGCAAAACAAAATTTAAAAAAATTCTAAAAAAAAAAGTCACGTGACCGCTAAAGTTTTTTTTGATGAAATTTGTAGCCCTTGTCGCTCTGCTACTATCATAAAAAAATTGGAGCACTCAGACCCTCAGAAAGGTGCGTAATTCGGCATTGAAAATTTCGCCTTTAATCCAAGATGGCGGCCTGGTCATGTGACCTATGTGTCTGAACTTAGGATATGCACCAGATCTCATACAGCTTTACCATTGTGGCAAGTATGAAACTGATCGGTCCAACGGTGTTGACATAAAGCGTGACCAAAAATTTAGGCGGAAGAATAATAATAATAAATATAGCTGCATAGCAGCAATGACCGGTTTTCAAGACCATGGCACATGGCCAAGTCACATGCAATGCATGGCCAGGTATGACTGTTTGCAATAGCCCCCAAAATTAACGTTGGTCCCATGTTTGTATATGTGATAGTGTCCAAGATATTATTGCCATGCATATGTAATGAGTTATATGACCATATATAGTCATCAGGTATGTTTGTCAATTCTCTTGTCCAATGACTTCAATATAGCATTGGTTCCATGTTCCTACCTGCATCAGTGCCTAAGATATTAGAGGCATGCATATTTAATGAGTTCTATGACCATATATGGTCATCTCATATGTTGGACAATTCTCTTGTCCAATGTCTTCAGTATAGGTTTGGGTACATGTCCCTATCTTTAAAAGTGCTCGAGATATTATGGATATGCGTACTTAATGTGTTCTATGACCATATATGGTAATCGAATATGTTGGTCAATCCTTTTGTCCAATCTCTTCAATATGGTATTGGTTCCATGTTTGTGCTTACAATAGTACTCGAGATATTAGAGACATGCATATTTAATGAGTTGTATGACCATATATGGTCATCGACTGTGTTGGTCAATTATCTTGTCCAAAGTCTTCAATATAGGTTTGGGTACATGTTTCTATCTTTAAAAGTGTTCGAGATATATGGATATGCATATTTAATCAGTTCTATGACCATATATGGTCATCGAATATGTTGGTCAATTCTCTCGTCCTATGTCTTCAATATAGCGTTGATTCCATGTTTGAACTTGCAATAATGCCCGAGATATTAGAGACACGCATATTTAATGAGTTATATGACCATATATGGTCATACACTATGTTGATCAATTCTTTTGTTCAATGTCTTCAATATAGCATTGGTTCCATGTTTATACTTGCAATAGTGCCTGAGATATTAAAGACATGCATATTTAATGAGTTACATGACCATATATGGTCATCCAATATCTTGGTCAATTATCTTGTCCAATGTCTTCAATATAGCGTTAGTTCCATGTTTGTACTTGCAATAGTGCCTGAGATATTAGAGACATGCATATTTAATGAGTTGCATGACCATTTATGGTCATCCAATATTTTGGTCAATTCTCTTGTCCAATGTCTTCAATATAGCGTTAGTTCCATGTTTGTATATGCAATAGTTCTCAATATATGTCAATTCAATGTGTATCGTATATGGGCCCTCCCCCCTTTCCCATAATGCAACATTGCTGACTATTTTATATAAAATGTGAAAAATATTCATAAATCAACTGCTCCAAAACTACTGGTCGCACTTCCATGATTCTTTGATTAATCTGTAGTATGTATGATGTTCTTCAAAATTATGGCGTGGAATTTCGATACGATCAAAATTATGCAAATGAGATGCAAAACAATATTTCAGAAAATTCTAGAAAAAAAAGTCACATGACCGTTCAACTTTTTTTTTCTGATATACGTAGCTCTAGGGCCAATGCTTCTTTTAGGCGAAAGTTTGAGACTCCTAGGCCCTCAGAAAGGTGTTTAAATGAGCATGCCATTTTTTGCCTAAAATTCAAAATGGCCGCCGTACCACGTGATCAATATGCGTCATCTTAGGATATGCACTAGATCTCATCAACCTTTACAAACATATGGAAATTTTTTACAGATATGTGCAACGGTGTCGAAATGGCGCTTAGCGAAAAAATCTGGCGGAATAATAAAAAACATAACGATTACAATAGGTTTCCAAGACATGTGTCTTGAAAACCTAATAATAATAATAAAAAACATAACAATTACAAAAGGTTTCCAAGACATGTGTCTTGAAAACCTAATAATAATAATAATAATAAACGGAACAATTACAAAAGGGTTTCGACCAAATGGGCTCGAAACCCTAAATATAGCTGCATAGCAGCAATCACCGGTTTTCAAGACCATGGCACATGGCCAAGTCACATGCAATGCATGGCCATGTATGACTGTTTGCAATAGCCCTGAAAATTAACGTTGGTTCCATGTTTGTATATGTTATAGTGTCCGAGATATTATAGCCATGCATATTTAATGAGTTCCATGACCATATATAGTCATAGGGTATGTTTGTCAATTCTCTTCTCCAATGTCTTCAATATAGCATTGGTTCAATGTTCGTACTTACAACAGTGCCTAAGATATTAGAGACTTGCATATTTAATGAGTTATATGACCATATATGGTAGTTTAAAATGTTGATCAATTTCTTTGTCCAATGCCTTCAGTATAGGTTTGGGTACATGTCTCTATCTTTAAAAGTGCTCGAGATATTATGGATATGCATATTTAATGAGTTCTATAACCATATATGGTCATCGAATGTGTTGGTCAATCCTTTTGTCCAATGTCTTCAATATAACATTGGTTCCATGTTTGTGTTTGCAATAGTGCCTGAGATATTAGAGACATGCATATTTAATGAGTTCTATGACCTTATATGGTCATCGAATGTGTTGGTCAATTCTCTTGTCCAATGTCTTCAATATAGATTTGGGTACATGTCTATATCTTTAAAAGTGATCGAGATATTATGGATATGCATATTTAATGAGTTCTATGACCATATATGGTCATCGAATATGTTGGTCAATTCTTTTGTCCAATGTCTTCAATATAGCATTGGTTCCATGTTTGTACTTGCAATAGTGCCTGAGATATTAGAGACATGCATATTTAATGAGTTGCATGACCATATATGGTCATCCAATATTTTGGTCAATTCTCTTGTCCAATGTCTTCAATATAGCGTTAGTTCCATGTTTGTATATACAGTAGTTCTCAATATATGTCAATTCAATGTGTATTGTATATGGGCCCTCCCCCCTTTCCCATAATGCAACATTGCTGACTATTTTATATAAAATGTGAAAAATATTCATAAATCAACTGCTCCAAAACTACTGGTCGCACTTTCATGGTTCTTTGATTAATCTGTAGTATGTATGATGCTCTTCAAAATTATGGCGTGGAATTTTGATACGATCAAAATTATGCAAATGAGATGCAAAACAATATTTCAGAAAATTCTAGAAAAAAAAGTCACATGACCGTTCAACTTTTTTTTCATGAAATACGTAGCTCAAGGGTCAATGCTTCTTTTAAGCGAAAGTTTGAGACTCCTAGACCCTCAGAAAGGTGTTTAAATGATCATGCCATTTTTCGCCTTAAATTCAAAATGGCCGCCGTACCACGTGACCAATATGCGTCATCTTAGGATATGCACTAGATCTCATCAGACTTTACAAACATCTAAAAAAAATTTCAAGATATGTGCAACGGTGTTCGAATGGCGCTTAGCGAAAAATCTGGCGGAATAATAATAATAATAAATATAGCTGCGTTGCAGCAATGTCGGGTTTCGAGCCCACTGACTTATTAGCAGCGTTGCAAAATCAGCATCATTGACAATAATATATTAAAGGAAATTGCATGGCCTTCATACTAAACATGTTGCATGTTCCTGTCTGTAACAGTGCTTAAGGTATTACAATCTTGCATATTTAATGATGTCCCATGACCATATATGGTCATCGGATGTTTTTGTCAGCTCTGTTGTGCAATAACTTCAATATTGCATTGGTTGCATTTTCCTATCTGTAACAGTGCTTGAGATGTAACATTCATGCATATTTGATGATGTCACATGACCATATGTGGTCATCACATTAGTTAGTCACATCTCTTGTTCCGTAGATTCGATATTGCACAGGTTGCATGTTCCCGTCTGTAACAGTGCTTGAGTTATTACATTTATGCATATTTAATGATGTCACATGACCGTGTATGGGCATCAGATGTGTTAGTCACTTCTGTTGTGCAATAGCTTCGATATTGCACAGGTTGTGTGTTTCTATCTGTTACTGTGTTTCAAATATAACATTTATGCATATTTGATGAGGTCACATGACCATATATGGTCATCGGATACGTTAGTGACTTCTGTTGTGCAATAGCTTCAATATTGCACTGGTTGCATGTTCCCGTCTGTAATAGTGCTTGAGTTATTACATTTATGCTTATTTGATGAGGTCACATGAAAATATATGGTCATCGGATATGTTAGTGACTTCTGTTGTGCAATAGCTTCAATATTGCACTAGTTGCATGTTCCTATCTGTAACAGTGCTTGAGATATAACATTTATGCATATTTGATGAGGTCACATGACCATATATGGTCATCGGATGTGTTAGTCACTTCTGTTGTGCAATAGCTTCAATATTGCACTGGTTGCATGTTCGTATCTGTAACAGTGCTTGAGTTATTACATTTATGCATATTTGATGAAATTACATGACCATATATGGTCATCACATTAGTTAGCCACATCTCTTGTCTCATAGCTTCGATATTGCATAGGTTGCATGTCTCTATCTGTGATTCTGCTTGAGATATTACAATTATGCATATTTAATGACGTCACATGACCATATACGGTCATCACATTAGTTACTCACATCTCATGTCCCACAGCTTCGATTTTGCACAGGTTGCATGTTCATGTCTGTAACAGTGCTTGAGATAATTCAATTATGCATATTTAATGAAGTCACATGACCATATATGGTCATCACATTAGTTAGCCACATCTCTTGACCCATACCTTCGATATTGCACAGGTTGCATGTCCCTAACTCTTGCAGTGCTTGATATATTACATTTATGCATATTCAATGAGGTCACATGACCATATATGGTAATCTTGTTTGTTAGTAAAATTTCATGTACCATCACTTCAATATTGCACTGGTTGCATGTTCCCGCCTGTAACTGTGCTTGAGTTATGACATTTATGCATATTTGAGGAAGTCACATGACCATATATGGTCATCACATTAGTTAGTCACATCTCGTGTCTTATAGCTTCGATATTGCACAGGTTGCATGTCCCTATCTGTAACAGTGCTTGATATATTACATTCATGTATATTTAATGAGATCACATGACCATATATGGTCATCTTGTTTGTTAGTAGAATTTCATGTACCATCACTTCAATATTGCACTGGTTGCATGTTCCTATCTGTAACAGTGCTTGGGATATTGCAATTATGTCTATAAAATGAGGTCACGTGACCATATAAAAGAACAAAAAAATATGAAAAAACATTCTAAAATCTTCTTATAAAAAACGGCTTTTCGCCTGGACTTCCATATTTTTGAATTAAATACTATGTCATATGATCTTTCAAAGTTATTCAGGGTTAGTTGATTTGTCGAAAATTATGCAAATGAGATGCAAAACAAAATTTAAAAAAATTCTAAAAAAAAAAGTCACGTGACCGCTAAAGTTTTTTTTGATGAAATTTGTAGCCCTTGTCGCACCGCTACTATCATAAAAAAATTGGAGCACTCAGACCCTCAGAAAGGTGCGCAATTCGGCATTGAAAATTTCGCCTTTAATCCAAGATGGCGGCCTGGTCATGTGACCTATGTGTCTGAACTTAGGATATGCACCAGATCTCATATAGCTTTACCATTGTGGCAAGTATTGAATTGATCGGTCCAACGGCGTTGACATAAAGCGTGACCAAAAATTTAGGCGGAAGAATAATAATAATAATAATAATAATAATAATAATAAACGGAACAATTACAAAAGGGTTTCGACCAAATGGGCTCGAAACCCTAAATATAGCTGCATAGCAGCAATCACCGGTTTTCAAGACCATGGCACATGGCCAAGTCACATGCAATGCATGGCCATGTATGACTGTTTGCAATAGCCGTGAAAATTAACGTTGGTTCCATGTTTGTATATGTGATAGTGTCCCAGATATTATAGCCATGCATATTTAATGAGTTCCATGACCATATATAGTCATCGGGCATGTTTGTCAATTCTCTTGCCCAATGTCTTCAGTATAGCATTGGTTCAATGTTCCTACTTGTAACAGTGCCTAAGATATTAGAGACTTGCATATTTAATGAGTTATATGACCATATATGGATATTTAAAATATTGGTCAATTCTTTTGTCCAATGCCTTCAGTATAGGTTTGGGTACATGTCTCTATCTTTAAAAGTGCTCGAGATATTATGGATATGCATATTTAATGAGTTCTATGACCATATATGGTCATCGAATGTGTTGGTCAATCCTTTTGTCCAATGTCTTCAATATAACACTGGATTCATGTTTGTGTTTGCAATAGTGCCTGAGATATTAGAGACATGCATATTTAATGAGTTCTATGACCATATATGGTCATCGAATGTGTTGGTCAATTCTCTTGTCCAATGTCTTCAATATAGGTTTGGGTACATGTCTATATCTTTTAAAGTGATCGAGATATTATGGATATGCATATTTAATGAGTTCTATAACCATATATGGTCATCAAATATGTTGGTCAATTCTTTTGTCCAATGTCTTCAATATAGCATTGGTTTCATGTTTGTACTTGCAATAGTGCCTGAGATATTAGAGACTTGCATTTTAATGAGTTATATGACCATATATGGTCATCGAATATGTTGGTCAATTCTTTTGTCCAATGTCTTCAATATAGCATTGGTTCCATGTTTGTACTTGCAATAGTGCCTGAGATATTAGAGACATGCATATTTAATGAGTTGCATGACCATATATGGTCATCCAATATTTTGGTCAATTCTCTTGTCCAATGTCTTCAATATAGCGTTAGTTCCATGTTTGTATATACAGTAGTTTTCAATATATGTCAATTCAATGTGTATTGTATATGGGCCCTCCCCCCTTTCCCATAATGCAACATTGCTGACTATTTCATATAAAATGTGAAAAATATTCATAAATCAACTGCTCCAAAACTACTGGTCGCACTTTCATGAATCTTTGATTAATCTGTAGTATGTATGATGTTCTTCAAAATTATGGCGTGGAATTTTGATACGATCAAAATTATGCAAATGAGATGCAAAACAATATTTCAGAAAATTCTATAAAAAAAAGTCACATGACCGTTCAACTTTTTTTTCATGAAATACGTAGCTCTAGGGCCAATGCTTCTTTTAAGCGAAAGTTTGAGACTCCTAGACCCTCAGAAAGGTGTTTAAATGAGCATGCCATTTTTTGCCTAAAATTCAAAATGGCCGCCGTACCACGTGACCAATATGCGTCATCTTAGGATATGCACTAGATCTCATCAAACTTAACAAACATGTGAAAAATTTTTCCAGATATGTGCAACGGTGTTTGAATGGCGCTTAGCGAAAAATCTGGCGGAATAATAATAATAATAAATATAGCTGCATAGCAGCAATGACCGGTTTTCAAGACCATGGCACATTGCCAAGTCACATGCAATGCATGGCCATGTATAACTGTTTGCAATAGCCCTGAAAATTAACGTTGGTTCCATGTTTGTATATGTGATAGTGTCCGAGATATTATAGCCATGCATATTTAATGAGTTCCATGACCATATATAGTCATCAGGTATGTTTGTCAATTCTCTTGTTCAATGTCTTCAATGTAGCACTGGTTCCATGTTCCTACTTGCAACAGTGCCTAAGATATCAGAGACATGCATATTTAATACCATATATGGTCATCTACTATGTTGCTCAATTCTCTTGTCCAATGTCTTCAATATAGTGTTGGTTGCATGTCTATACTTGCAATAGTGTCCGAGATTTTAGGGACAAGCATATTTAATGATTTCTATGACCATATATGGTCATTGATTGTGTTGGTCAATTCTCTTGTTCAATATCTACAATATAGTGTTGGTACTATGTTTGTACTTGCAATAGTGCATGCAATATTAGGGACTTGCATATTTAATGAGTTCTATGACCATATATGGTCATTTTATATGTTGGTCAATTTTTTTGTCCAATGCCTTCAATATAGGTTTGGGTACATGTTTATATCTTTAAAAGTGATCGAGATATTATGGATATGCATATTTAATGAGTTCTATTACCTTATATGGTCATCGAATATGTTGGTCAATTCTCTCATCCAATGTCTTCAATATAGCATTGGTTGCATGTTTGTACTTGCAATAGTGCCTGAGATATTAAAAACATGCATATTTAATGAGTTCTATGACCATATATAGTCATCGATTGTGTTGGTCAATTCTCTTGTTCAATATCTACAATATAGCTTTTGTTCCATGTTTGTACTTGCAATAGTGCATGAGATATTAGAGACATGCATATTTAATGAGTTCTATGACCATATATGGTCATCAACTATGTTGATCAATTCTTTTGTTCATTGTCTTCAATATAGCATTGGTTCCATGTTTGTACTTGCAATAGTGCCTGAGATATGAAAGACATGTATATTTAATGAGTTATATGACCATATATGGTCATCCAATGTTTTGGTACATTTTCTTGTCCAATGTCTTCAATACAACGTTAGTTCCATGTTTGTACTTGCAATAGTGCCTGAGATATTAGAGACATGCATATTTAATGAGTTGCATGACCATATATGGTCATCCAATATTTTGGTAAATTCTCTTGTCCAATGTCTTCAATATAGCGTTAGTTCCATTCTTGTATGTGCAATAGTTCTCAATATATGTCAATTCAATGTGTATCGTATATGGGCCCTCCCCCCTTTCCCATAATGCAACATTGCTGACTATTTTATATAAAATGTGAAAAATATTCATAAATCAACTCCTCCAAAACTGTTGGTCGCACTTTCATGATTCTTTGATTAATCGGTAGTATGTATGATGTTCTTCAAAATTATGGCGTGGAATTTTGATACGATCAAAATTATGCAAATGAGATGCAAAACAATATTTCAGAAAATTCTAGAAAAAAAAGTCACATGACCGTTCAACTTTTTTTTCATGAAATACGTAGCTCTAGGGCCAATGCTTCTTTTAAGCGAAAGTTTGAGACTCCTAGACCCTCAGAAAGGTGTTTAAATGAGCATGCCATATTTCGTCTTAAATTCAAAATGGCCGCCGTACCACGTGACCAACATGCGTCATCTTAGGATATGCACTAGATCTCATCAACCTTTACAAACATATGAAAAATTTTTCCAGATATGTGCAACGGTGTCGAAATGGCGCTTAGCGAAAAAATCTGGCGGAATAATAAAAAACATAACGATTACAATAGGTTTCCAAGACATGTGTCTTGAAAACCTAATAATAATAATAATAATAATAAACGGAACAATTACAAAAGGGTTTCGACCAAATGGGCTCGAAACCCTAATAAACGGAACAATTTCAATAGGGTTTCGACCAAATTGGCTCGAAACCCTAATAATAATAATAATAATAAATATAGCTGCGTTGCAGCAATGTCGGGTTTCGAGCCCACTGACTTATTAGCAGCGTTCCAAAATCAGCATCATTGACAATAATATATTAAAGGAAATTGCATGGCATTCATACTAAACATGTTACATGTTCCTGTCTGTAACAGTGCTTAAGGTATTACAATCTCGCATATTTAATGATGTCCCATGACCATATATGGTCATCTGATGTTTTTGTCAGCTCTGTTGTGCAATAACTTCAATATTGCATTGGTTGCATGTTCCTATCTGTAACAGTGCTTGAGATGTAACATTTATGCATATTTGATGAGGTCACATGACCATATATGGTCATCACATTAGTTAGTCACATCTCTTGTTCCATAGATTCGATATTGCACAGATTGCATGTTCCCGTCTGTAATAGTGCTTGATTTATTACATTTATGCTTATTTGATGAGATCACATGACCATATATGGTCATCGGATGTGTTAGTCACTTCTGTTGTGCAATAGCTTCAATATTGCACTGGTTGCATGTTCCTATCTGTAACAGTGCTTTAGTTATTACATTTATGCATATTTGATGAAATTACGTGACCATATATGGTCATCACATTAGTTAGCCACATCTCTTGTCTCATAGCTTCGATATTGCATAGGTTGCATGTCTCTATCTGTGATTCTGCTTGAGATATTACAATTATGCATATTTAATGACGTCACATGACCATATACGGTTATCACATTAGTTACTCACATCTCATGTCCCACAGCTTCGATTTTGCACAGGTTGCATGTTCATGTCTGTAACAGTGCTTGAGATAATTCAATTATGCATATTTAATGAAATCACATGACCATATATGGTCATCACATTAGTTAGTCACATCTCTTGACCCATACCTTCGATATTGCACAGGTTGCATGTCCCTAACTCTTGCAGTGCTTGATATATTACATTTATGCATATTCAATGAGGTCACATGACCATATATGGTCATCTTGTTTGTTAATAAAATTTCATGTACCATCCCTTCAATATTGCACTGGTTGCATGTTCCCGTCTGTAACTGTGCTTGAGTTATGACATTTAAGCATATTTGATGAAGTCACATGACCATATATGGTCATCACATTAGTTAGTCACATCTCGTGTCTTATAGCTTCGATATTGCACAGGTTGCATGTCCCTATCTGTAACAGTGCTTGATATATTACATTTATGCATATTTAATGAGATCACATGACCATATATGGTCATCTTGTTTGTTAGTAGAATTTCATGTACCATCACTTCAATATTGCACTGGTTGCATGTTCCTATCTGTAACAGTGCTTGAGATATTGCAATTATGTCTATAAAATGAGGTCACGTGACCATATAAAAGAACCAAAAAATATGAAAAAACATTCTAAAATCTTCTTATAAAAAACGGCTTTTCGCCTGGACTTCCATATTTTGGAATTTAATACTATGTCATATGATCTTTCAAAGTTATTCAGGGTTAGTTGATTTGTCGAAAATTATGCAAATGAGATGCAAAACAAAATTTAAAAAAATTCTATAAAAAAAAGTCACGTGACCGCTAAAGTTTTTTTTGATGAAATTTGTAGCCCTTGTCGCACTGCTACTATCATAAAAAAATTGGAGCACTCAGACCCTCAGAAAGGTGCGCAATTCGGCATTGAAAATTTCGCCTTTAATCCAAGATGGCGGCCTGGTCATGTGACCTACGTGTCTGAACTTAGGATATGCACCAGATCTCATATAGCTTTACCATTGTGGCAAGTATTGAATTGATCGGTCCAACGGCGTTGACATAAAGCGTGACCAAAAATTTAGGCGGAAGAATAATAATAATAATAATAATAAATATAGCTGCGTTGCAGCAATGTCGGGTTTCGAGCCCACTGACTTATTAGCAACGTTCCAAAATCAGCATCATTGACAATAATATATTAAAGGAAATTGCATGGCCGTCATACTAAACATGTTACATGTTCCTGTCTGTAACAGTGCTTAAGGTATTATAATCTCGCATATTTAATTATGTCCCATTACCATATATGGTCATCTGATGTTTTTGTCAGCTCTGTTGTGCAATAACTTCAATATTGCATTGGTTGCATGTTCCTATCTGTAACAGTGCTTGAGATATAACATTTATGCATATTTGATGAGGTCACATGACCATATATGGTCATCACATTAGTTAGTCACATCTCTTGTTCCATAGATTCGATATTGCACAGGTTGCATGTTCCCGTCTGTAATAGTGATTGAGTTATTACATTTATGCTTATTTGATGAGGTCACATGACCATATATGGTCATCGGATATGTTAGTGACTTCTGTTGTGCAATAGCTTCAATATTGCACTGGTTGCATGTTCCTATCTGTAACAGTGCTTGAGATATAACATTTATGCATATTTGATGAGGTCACATGACCATATATGGTCATCGGATGTGTTAGTCACTTCTGTTGTGCAATAGCTTCAATATTGCACTGGTTGCATGTTCCTATCTGTAACAGTGCTTGAGTAATTACATTTATGCATATTTGATGAAATTACATGACCATATATGGTCAACACATTAGTTAGCCACATCTCTTGTCTCATAGCTTCGATATTGCATAGATTGCATGTCTCTATCTGTGATTCTGCTTGAGATATTACAATTATGCATATTTAATGACGTCACATGACCATATACGGTCATCACATTAGTTACTCACATCTCATGTCCCACAGCTTCGATTTTGCACAGGTTGCATGTTCATGTCTGTAACAGTGCTTGAGATAATTCAATTATGCATATTTAATGAAGTCACATGACCATATATGGTCATCACATTAGTTAGCCACATCTCTTGACCCATACCTTCGATATTGCACAGGTTGCATGTCCCTAACTCTTGCAGTGCTTGATATATTACATTTATGCATATTCAATGAGGTCACATGACCATATATGGTCATCTTGTTTGTTAGTAAAATTTCATGTACCATCACTTCAATATTGCACTGGTTGCCTGTTCCCGTCTGTAACTGTGCTTGAGTTATTACATTTATGCATATTTGATGAAGTCACATGACCATATATAGTCATCACATTAGTTAGTCTCATCTCGTGTCTTATAGCTTCGATATTGCACAGGTTGCATGTCCCTATCTGTAACAGTGCTTGATATATTACATTTATGCATATTTAATGAGATCACATGACCACATATGGTCATCGGATATGTTAGTGTCTTCTGTTGTGCAATAGCTTCAATATTGCACTGGTTGCATGTTCCTATCTGTAACAGTGCTTGAGATATTGCAATTATGTCTATAAAATGAGGTCACGTGACCATATAAAAGAACAAAAAAATATGAAAAAACATTCTAAAATCTTCTTATAAAAAACGGCTTTTCGCCTGGACTTCCATATTTTGGAATTAAATACTATGTCATATGATCTTTCAAAGTTATTCAGGGTTAGTTGATTTGTCGAAAATTATGCAAATGAGATGCAAAACAAAATTTAAAAAAATTCTAAAAAAAAAAGTCACGTGACCGCTAAAGTTTTTTTTGATGAAATTTGTAGCCCTTGTCGCACTGCTACTATCATAAAAAAATTGGAGCACTCAGACCCTCAGAAAGGTGCGCAATTCGGCATTGAAAATTTCGCCTTTAATCCAAGATGGCGGCCTGGTCATGTGACCTATGTGTCTGAACTTAGGATATGCACCAGATCTCATACAGCTTTACCATTGTGGCAAGTATGAAACTGATCGGTCCAACGGTGTTGACATAAAGCGTGACCAAAAATTTAGGCGGAAGAATAATAATAATAATAATAATAATAATAATAATAAACGGAACAATTACAATAGGGTTTCGACCAAATGGGCTCGAAACCCTAATAATAATAATAAACGGAACAATTACAAAAGGGTTTCGACCAAATGGGCTCGAAACCCTAATAATAATAATAAACGGAACAATTACAAAAGGGTTTCGACCAAATGGGCTCGAAACCCTAATAAACGGAACAATTACAATAGGGTTTCGACCAAATGGGCTCGAAACCCTAATAATAATAATAATAATAATAAACGGAACAATTACAAAAGGGTTTCGACCAAATGGGCTCGAAACCCTAAATATAGCTGCAGAGCAGCTATTAACGGCTTTCAAGAAAAAGAGGGCCATAACACCATTAAATTTGGAAAAAAAAAGTTTGAAGATTTGATTTGTGCAATGTATTTACTTGTAGGTTACACGACGTTCTGGCCCAATGCCTTCATTGTAGCGCTATTTCCATGTCTCTAACTTCAATAGTGCTCGAGATATTATATGCATATTAAATGAGCTCTATGACCATATATGGTCAACGGATATGTTGGCCAATTCTCTTTTCCATCGCCTTCAATATAGCGTTGGTCCCCTGTCTATACATGCAATACTGCTTGAAATATTAGAGACATGCATATTTACTGAGTTCCATGACCATATATGGTCAACGGATATGTTGGCCAATTCTCTTTTCTATTGCCTTCAATATAGTATTTGTTCCATGTTTGTACATGGAATAGCGCTTGAGAAATTAGAGACATGCATATTAAATGAGTTCTATGACCATATATGGTCAACAGATATGTTGGCCAATTTTCTTGTCCATTGCCTTCAATATATCATTGGTACCATGTTTATACTTGCAATGGTGCTTGAGATATTGGAGACATGCATATTTAATGAGTTCTATGACCATATATGGTCAACGAATATGTTGGTCAATTTTCTTGTCAATTGCCTTCGGTATACCGTTAGTTCCATGTTTGTACATGCAATAGTGCTTGAGATATTGGAGACATGCATATTTAATGAGTTATATGACCATATATGGTCATTGAAGATGTTGACAATTTCTCTTGTCCAAAGCCTTCAATATAGCAATGGTTCCATGTCTGTATGTGCAATAGTGCCTGAGATATTATAGGTATGCATATTTAATGAGGTATATGACCTTATATGGTCAACGAATATGTTGGCTCATTCTCTTGACCATTTCCTTCAATATAGCGTCAGTTTCACGTTTGTACATGCAATAGTGCTTGAGATATAAGAGAAATGCATATTTAATGAGTTCTATGACCATATATGGTCAACGAATATTTTGGCCAATTCTCTTGTCCGTTGCCTTCAATATACCGTTAGTTCCATGTTTGTACATGCAATAGTTTTTGAGATACAAGAGACATGCATATTTAATGAGTTCCAAGATGGCGGCCGAACCACGTGACTAATCGAAAATCTGTTTCAGTCACTTTTAATGGCATGACATGTAGAAGGTATATACAAATTTTCAGGAAAAACGGTCCAGCCGTTTCAGAGAAGAAGTCGTTTGAAGTTGGCGGAAGAATAATAATAATAATAATAATAATAATAATAATAATAATAATAATAAACATAACAAAAACAATAGGCTTTCAAGCCTGAAGGGACTTGAAAGCCTAATAATAATAATAAACGGAACAATTACAATAGGGTTTCGACCAAATGGGCTCGAAACCCTAATAAGAATAAATATAGCTGCAGAGCAGCTATTAACGGCTTTCAAGCGTGAAGGGCCATAACACCATTAAATTTGGAAAAAAAAAGTTTGAAGATTTGATTTGTGCAATGTATATACGTGTAGGTTACACAACGTTCTGGCCCAATGCCTTCATTATAGCGCTATTTCTATGTCTCTAACTTCAATAGTGCTCGAGATATTGTATATATGCATATTTAATGAGTTCTATGACCATAAATGGTCAACGGATATGTTGGCCAATTCTCTTTCCATTGCCTTCAATATAGCGTTGGTACCCTGTCTGTACATGCAATACTGCTTGAAATATTAGAGACATGCATATTTAATGAGTTCTATGACCATATATGGTCAACGGATATGTTGGCTAATTCTCTTTTCTATTGCCTTCAATATAGTGTTTGTTCCATGTTTGTACATGGAATAGTGCTTGAGATATTAGAGACATGCATATTAAATGAGTTCGATGACCATATATGGTCAACGGATATGTTGGCCAATTCTCTTTTCCATTGCCTTCAATATAGCGTCGGTACCCTATCTGTACATGCAATAGTGCTTGAGATATTGGAGACGTGCATATTTAATGAGTTATATGACCATATATGGCCATTGAACATGTTGACAATTTCTCTTGTCCAAAGCCTTCAATATAGCAATGGTTCCATGTCTGTATGTGCAATAGTGCCTGAGATATTATAGATATGCATATTTAATGAGGTATATGACCTTATATGGTCAACGAATATGTTGGCTCATTCTTTTGACCATTACCTTCTATATAGCTTTAGTTTCACGTTTGTACATGCAACAGTGCTTGAGATACAAGAGACATGCATATTTAATGAGTTCTATGACCATATATGGTCAACGAATATTTTTTTCCAATTCTCTTGTCCGTTGCCTTTAACATACCGTTCGTTCCATGTTTGTACATGCAATAGTTTTTGAGATACAAAAGACATGCATATTTAATGAGTTCCAAGATGGCGGCCGAACCACGTGACTAATCGAAAATCTGTTTCAGTCACTTTTAATGGCATGACATGTAGAAGGTATATACAAATTTTCAGGCAAAATGATACAGCCGTTTCAGAGAAGAAGTCGTTTGAAGTTGGCGGAATAATAATAATAATAATAATAATAATAATAAATATAGCTGCAGAGCAGCTATTAACGGCTTTCAAGAAAAAAGGATTCATAACACCATTAAATTTGGAAAAAAAGGTTTGAAGATTTGACTTGTGTAATGTATATACATGTAGGTTACACGACGTTTTGGCCCAATGCCTGCATTATAGCGCTATTTCCATGTCTCTAACTTCAATAGTGCTCGAGATATTATATATATGCATATCTAATGAGTTCTATGACCATATATGGTCAACGGATATGTTGGCCAATTCTCTTTTCCATTGCCTTCAATATAGCGTTGGTACCCTGTCTGTACATGCAATACTGCTTGAAATATTAGAGACATGCATATTTAATGAGATCTATGACCATATATGGTCAACGGATATGTTGGCCAATTCTCTTTTCTATTTCCTTCAATATAGTGTTTGTTCCATGTTTGTACATGGAATAGCGCTTGAGATATTAGAGACATGCATATTAAATGAGTTATATGACCATATATGGTCAACGAACATGTTGGCCAATTGTCTTTCCCATTGCCTTCGGTATACCATTAGTTCCATGTTTGTACATGCAATAGTGCTTGAGATATTGGAGACATGCATATTTAATGAGTTATATGACCATATATGGTCATTAAAGATGTTGACTATTTCTCTTGTCCAAAGCCTTCAATATAGCAATAATTCCATGTCTGTATGTGCAATAGTGCCTGAGATATTATAGGTATGCATATTTAATGAGGTATATGACCTTATATGGTCATCGAATATGTTGGCTCATTCTCTTGATCATTTCCTTCAATATAGCGTCAGTTTCACGTTTGTACATGCAATAGTGCTTGAGATATAAGAGACATGCATATTTAATGAGTTCTATGACCATATATGGTCAACGAATATTTTGGCCAATTCTTTTGTCCGTTGCCTTCAATATACCGTTAGTTCCATGTTTGTGCATGCAATAGATTTTGAGATACAATAGACACGCATATTTAATGAGTTCTATGTCCATATATGGTCAACGAATATTTTGGCCAATTCGCTTGTCCGTTGCCTTTAATATACCGTTGGTTCCATGTTTGTACATGTAATAGTTTTTGAGATACAAGAGACATGCATATTTAATGAGTTCCAAGATGGCGGCCGAACCACGTGACTAATCGAAAATCTGTTTCAGTCACTTTTAATGGCATGACATGTAGAAGGTATATACAAATTTTCAGGCAAAACGGTCCAGCCGTTTCAGAGAAGAAGTCGTTTGAAGTTGGCGGAATAATAATAATAATAATAAATATAGCTGCAGAGCAGCTATTAACGGCTTTCAAGAAAAAAGGGCCATAACACCATTAAATTTGGAAAAAAAAGTTTGAAGATTTGATTTGTGCAATGTATATACGTGTAGGTTACACGACGTTCTGACTCAATGCCTTCATTATAGCGCTATTTCCATGTCTCTAACCTCAAAAGTGCTCGATATATTATATATATGCATAACTAATGAGTTCTATGGCCATATATGGTCAACGGATATGTTGGCCAATTCTCTTTTCCATTGCCTTCAATATAGCGTTGATACCCTGTCTGTACATGCAATACTGCTTGAAATATTAGAGACATGCATATTTAATGAGATCTATGACCATATATGGTCAACAGATATGTTGGCCAATTTTCTTTTCTATTTCCTTCAATATAGTGTTTGTTCCATGTTTGTACATGGAATAGCGCTCGAGATATTGGAGACATGCATATTTAATGAGTTCTATGACCATATATGGTCAACGGATATGTTGGCCAATTCTCTTTTCTATTTCCTTCAATATAGTGTTTGTTCCATGTTTGTACATGGAATAGTGCTTCAGATATTAGAGACATGCATATTAAATGAGTTCTATGACCATATATGGTCAACGGATATGTTGGCCAATTTTCTTTCCCAGTTCCTTCAATATAGCATTGGTACCATGTTTATACATGCAACAGTGCTTGAGATATTGGAGACATGCATATTTAATGAGTTATATGACCATATATGGTCAACGAATATGTTGGCCAATTCTCTTTGCTATTGCCTTCAATATAGTGTTAGTTCCATGTTTGTACATGAAATAGCGCTTGAGATATTAGAGACATGCATATTAAATGAGTTCTATGACCATATATGGTCAACGGATATGTTGGCCAATTTTCTTTCTCAGTTCCTTCAATATAGCATTGGTACCATGTTTATACATGCAATAGTGCTTGAGATATTGGAGACATGCATATTTAATGAGTTATATGACCATATATGGTCATGGAACATGTTGACAATTTCTCTTGTCCAAAGCCTTCAATATAGCTATTGTTCCATGTCTGCATGTGCAATAGTGCCTGAGATATTATAGATATGCATATTTAATGAGGTATATGACCTTATATGGTCAACGAATATGTTGGCTCATTCTCTTGACCATTACCTTCAATATAGCCTTAGTTTCACGTTTGTACATGCAATAGTGCTTGAGATATAAGAGACATGCATATTTAATGAGTTCTATGACCATATATGGTCAACGAATATTTTGGCCAATTCTCTTGTCCGTTGCCTTTAATATACTGTTAGTTCCATGTTGGTACATGCAATAGTTTTTGAAATACAAGAGACATGCATATTTAATGAGTTTCAAGATGGCGGCCGAACCACGTGACTAATCGAAAATCTGTTTCAGTCACTTTTAATGGCATGACATGTAGAAGGTATATACAAATTTTCAGGCAAAACGGTCCAGCCGTTTCAGAGAAGAAGTCGTTTGAAGTTGGCGGAAGAATAATAATAATAATAATAATAATAATAATAATAATAATAATAATAATAATAATAAACTTAACAAAAACAATAGGCTTTCAAGCCTGAAGGGACTTGAAAGCCTAAATATAGCTGCAGAGCAGCTATTAACGGCTTTCAAGAAAAGGGACCATAACACTATTAAATTTGGAAAAAAAAGTTTGAAGATTTGATTTGTGCAATGTATATACGTGTAGGTTACATGACGTTCTGGCCCAATGCCTTCATTATAGCGGTATTTCTATGTCTCTAACTTCAATAGTGCTCGAGATATTGTATATATGCATATTGAATGAGTTCTATGACCATATATGGTCAACGGATATGTTGGCCAATTCTCTTTCCATTGCCTTCAATATAGCGTTGGTACCCTGTCTGTACATGCAATACTGCTTGAAATATTAGAGACATGCATATTTAATGAGATCTATGACCATATATGGTCAACGGATATGTTTGCCAATTCTCTTGTCCATTGCCTTCAATATATCATTGGTACCATGTTTATACTTGCAATGGTGCTTGAGATATTGGAGACATGCATATTTAATGAGTTCTATGACCATATATGGTCAACGAATATGTTGGTCAATTTTCTTGTCCATTGCCTTCGGTATACCGTTAGTTCCATGTTTGTACATGCAATAGTGCTTGAGATATTGGAGACATGCATATTTAATGAGTTATATGACCATATATGGTCATTGAAGATGTTGACAATTTCTCTTGTCCAAAGCCTTCAATATAGCAATGGTTCCATGTCTGTATGTGCAATAGTCCCTGAGATATTATAGGTATGCATATTTAATGAGGTATATGACCTTATATGGTCAACGAATATGTTGGCTCATTCTCTTGACCATTTCCTTCAATATAGCGTCAGTTTCACGTTTGTACATGCAATAGTGCTTGAGATATAAGAGACATGCATATTTAATGAGTTCTATGACCATATATGGTCAACGAATATTTTGGCCAATTCTCTTGTCCGTTGCCTTCAATATACCGTTAGTTCCATATTTGTACATGCAATAGTTTTTGAGATACAAGAGACATGCATATTTAATGAGTTCCAAGATGGCGGCCGAACCACGTGACTAATCGAAAATCTGTTTCAGTCACTTTTAATGGCATGACATGTAGAAGGTATATACAAATTTTCAGGCAAAACGGTCCAGCCGTTTCAGAGAAGAAGTTGTTTGAAGTTGGCGGAAGAATAATAATAATAATAATAATAATAATAATAATAATAATAATAATAATAATAATAAACTTAACAAAAACAATAGGCTTTCAAGCCTGAAGGGACTTGAAAGCCTAAATATAGCTGCAGAGCAGCTATTAACGGCTTTCAAGAAAAAGGAGTCATAACACCATTAAATTTGGGGAAAAAAAGTTTGAAGATTTGATTTGTGCAATGTATATACGTGTAGGTTACAGGACGTTCTGGCCCAATGTCTTCATTATAGCGCTATTTCCATGTCTCTAACTTCAATAGTTCTCGAGATATTATAAATATGCATATTTAATGAGTTCTATGACCATATATGGTCAACGGATATGTTGGCCAATTCTCTTTTCCATTGCCTTCAATATAGCGTTGGTACCCTGTCTGTACATGCAATACTGCTTGAAATATTAGACATGCATATTTAATGAGTTCTATGACCATATATGGTCAACGGATATGTTGGCCAATTCTCTTTTCTATTGCCTTCAATATAGTGTTTGTTCCATGTTTGTACATGGAATAGCGCTTGAGATATTAGAGACATGCATATTAAATGAGTTCTATGACCATATATGGTCAACGGATATGTTGGCCAATTTTCTTGTCCATTGCCTTCAATATATCATTGGTACCATGTTTATACTTGCAATGGTGCTTGAGATATTGGAGACATGCATATTTAATGAGTTCTATGACCATATATGGTCAACGAATATGTTGGTCAATTTTCTTGTCCATTGCCTTCGGTATACCGTTAGTTCCATGTTTGTACATGCAATAGTGCTTGAGATATTGGAGACATGCATATTTAATGAGTTATATGACCATATATGGTCATTGAAGATGTTGACAATTTCTCTAGTCCAAAGCCTTCAATATAGCAATGGTTCCATGTATGTATGTGCAATAGTGCCAGAGATATTATAGGTATGCATATTTAATGAGGTATATGACCTTATATGGTCAACGAATATGTTGGCTCATTCTCTTGACCATGTCCTTCAATATAGCGTCAGTTTCACGTTTGTACATGCAATAGTGCTTGAGATATAAGAGACATGCATATTTAATGAGTTCTATGACCATATATGGTCAACGAATATTTTGGCCAATTCTCTTGTCCGTTGCCTTCAATATACCGTTAGTTCCATGTTTGTACATGCAATAGTTTTTGAGATACAAGAGAGAATCATATTTAATGAGTTCCAAGATGGCGGCCGAACCACGTGACTAATCGAAAATCTGTTTCAGTCACTTTTAATGGCATGACATGTAGAAGGTATATACAAATTTTCAGGCAAAACGGTCCAGCCGTTTCAGAGAAGAAGTCGTTTGAAGTTGGCGGAAGAATAATAATAATAATAATAATAATAATAATAATAATAATAATAATAATAATAATAAACATAACAAAAACAATAGGCTTTCAAGCCTGAAGGGACTTGAAAGCCTAAATATAGCTGCAGAGCAGCTATTAACGGCTTTCAAGAAAAAGGGGCCATAACACCATTAAATTTGGAAAAAAAAAAGTTTGAAGATTTGATTTGTGCAATGTATATATGTTTAGGTTACACGACGTTCTGGCCCAATGTTCGAGATATTGTATATATGCATATTTAATGAGTTGTATGACCATATATGGTCAACGGATATGTTGGCCAATTCTCTTTCCTATTGCCTTCAATATAGTGTTTGTTCCATGTTTGTACATAGAATAGCGCTTGAGATATTAGAGACATGCATATTAAATGAGTTCTATGACCATATATGGTCAACGGATATGTTGGCCAATTCTCTTTTCCTCTGCCTTCAATATAGCATTGGTACCATGTTTATACATGCAACAGTGCTTGTGATATTGAAGACATGCATATTTAATGAGTTCTATGACCATATATGGTCAGCGGATATGTTGGCCAATTCTCTTTCCCAGTTTCCTCAATATAGCATTGGTACCATGTTTATACATGCAACAGTGCTTGAGATATTGGAGACATGCATATTTAATGAGTTCTATGACCATATATGGTCAGCGGATATGTTGGCCAATTCTCTTTCCCAGTTTCCTCAATATAGCATTGGTACCATGTTTATACATGCAACAGTGCTTGAGATATTGGAGACATGCATATTTAATGAGTTCTATGACCATATATGGTCAGCGGATATGTTGGCCAATTCTCTTTGCTATTGCCTTCAATATAGTGTTTGCTCCATGTTTGTACATGAAATAACGCTTGAGATATTAGAGACATGCATATTAAATGAGTTCTATGACCATATATGGTCAACGGATATGTTGGCCAATTCTCTTTCCCAGTTTCCTCAATATAGCATTGGTACCATGTTTATACATGCAACAGTGCTTGAGATATTGGAGACATGCATATTTAATGAGTTCTATGACCATATATGGTCAGCGGATATGTTGGCCAATTCTCTTTGGTATTGCCTTCAATATAGCATTGGTCCCATGTTTATACATGCAATAGTGCTTGAGATATTGGAGACATGCATATTTAACGAGTTATATGACCATATATGGTCATTGAAGATGTTGACAATTTCTTTTGTCCAAAGCCTTCAATATAGCAATGGTTCCATGTCTGTATGTGCAATAATGCCTGAGATATTATAGATATGCATATTTAATGAGGTATATGACCTTATATGGTCAACGAATATGTTGGCTCATTCTCTTGACCATTACCTTCAATATAGCGTTAGTTTCACGTTTGTACATACAATAGTGCTTGAGATATAAGAGACATGCATATTTAATGAGTTCTATAACCATATATGGTCAACAAATATTTTGGCCAATTTTCTTTCCCAGTGCCTTCAATATAGTATTGGTAACATGTTTATACTTGCAATGATGCTTGAGATATTGGAGACATGCATATTTAATGAGTTCTATGACCATATATGGTCAACGAATATGTTGGTCAATTTTCTTGTCCATTGCCTTCGGTATACCGTTAGTTCCATGTTTGTACATGCAATAGTGCTTGAGATATTGGAGACATGCATATTTAATGAGTTATATGACCATATATGGTCATTGAAGATGTTGACAATTTCTCTTGTCCAAAGCCTTCAATATAGCATTGGTTCCATGTCTGTATGTGCAATAGTGCCTGAGATATTATAGATATGCAAATTTAATGAGTTCTATGACCATATATGGTCAACGAATATTTTAGCCAATTTATTCTCTTGTGCGTTGCCTTCAATATACCGTTAGTTCCATGTTTGTACATGCAATAGTTTTTGAGATACAAGAGACATGCATATTTAATGAGTTCCAAGATGGCGGCCGAACCACGTGACTAATCGAAAATCTGTTTCAGTCATTTTTAATGGCATGACATGTAGAATGTATATACAAATTTTCAGGCAAAATGGTCCAGCCGTTTCAGAGAAGAAGTCGTTTGAAGTTGGCGGAAGAATAATAATAATAATAATAAACATAACAAAAACAATAGGCTTTCAAGCCTGAAGGGACTTGAAAGCCTAATAATAATAATAATAATAATAATAAACATAACAAAAACAATAGGCTTTCAAGCCTGAAGGGACTTGAAAGCCTAATAAACTTAACAAAAACAATAGGCTTTCAAGCCTGAAGGGACTTGAAAGCCTAATAAACATAGCAATTACAAAAGGGTTTCGCCCCATAGGGCTCGAAACCCTAATAAATATAGCTGCATAGCAGCGATGACGGGTTTCGAGCCTGCGTGGCTCATGACAAATTGCACTTGCTCGATGTGATTATTTGACGAACGTTTCATGTCTAGAATGCAAGATAGCAGACAAACTACACAACATATGGATTTGATTTCACAGGAATATGATAAACTTAATGCAAGGACAAATAGTTCATGAGTTATAGAACTTTTTCTCTTTTACTAAATCCAAGATGGCTGCCAAAGGAAGCCATTTTTAAAAATCTACTTCAGTAACTTTGTAGAGCTATCAACAGAGATACTATATGCTAAATTGCTTTTCAAACAAGCAAGCAGTTTTTAACAAGATATTTTTTTGAGGTTTTTTGAATTTTTGTGATAAATTCAACATGGCCGCCAAAACCACTTGAATCATGGGAAATATTTCCATGAACACATAATCATCTCATTGAGCGGATGTTGTATGCCAAGTTTTGTTTAAATCTGGCAAATTGTTCATAAGTTATAGCGTGCTTTCACTTTTTACTAAATCCAAGATGGCTGCCAAAGGAAGCCATTTTTCGAAAATCTGCTTCAGTAACTTTGTAGAGCTATCGACAGAGATATTATATGCTGAATTGCTTTTCAAACAAGGAAGCAGTTTTTAACAAGATAATTTTTTGAGGTTTTTTGAATTTTTGTGATAAATTCAACATGGCCGCCAAAACCACTTGAATCATGGGAAATATTTCCATGAACACATAATCATCTCATTGAGCGGATGTTGTATGCCAAGTTTTGTTTAAATCTGGCAAATCGTTCATAAGTTATAGAGTACTTTCACTTTTTACTTAATCCAAGATGGCTGCCAAAAGAAGCCATTTTTCGAAAATCTGCTACAGTTACTTTGTAGAGCTATCAACAGAGATACTATATGCTAAATTGATTGTCAAACAAACAAGCAGTTTTTAAGAAGATAATTTTTTGAGGTTTTTTGCAATTTTTTGATAAATTCAATATGGCCGCCAAAACCACTTGAATCATGGGAAATATTTTTATGAACACATAATTATCTTATTGAAGGGATGTTGTATACCAACTTTGGTTTAAATCTGGCAAATTGTTCATGAGTTATAGCGTACTTTCACTTTTTATTAAATCCAAGATGGCTGCCAAAGGAAGCCATTTTTCAAAAATCTGCTTCAGTCACTTTGTAGAGCTATGGCCATAGGTGCTGCAAAGCAAATGTATAATCACATGAATGAGCCATTTTTGAGAAGAAGATTTTAAAAGTTTTTTGTCAATTTTCGGTAAATCCAATATGGCGGCCAAGGTCACATGACCGCTAAAGATTTTATTGCTGATATTTGCTAGACATGAGCTAATGATGCCACACAAAAAAACCGGAAGTTGCTAGACCCTCAGAAAGTGGTGCAATTGAGCACTTCCGGTTTGTGTTCTACCCAAGATGGCGGCCAGGTCATGTGACCTACATGGCTGGTTTTCGGGTATGCACCACAACTCATGGCCCTTTATGAACATGGAAAATAGCAAATGAATTGCAGCATTATTTTTCAAGTTACAGTGCTTTAAAAAACGGTGGAAAAATAATAAGAATAAATATAGCTGCATAGCAGCGATGACGGGTTTCGAGCCTGCGTGGCTCATGACAAATTGCACTTGCTCGATGTGATTATTTGACGAACGTTTCATGTCTAGAATGCAAGATAGCAGACAAACTACACAACATATGGATTTGATTTCACAGGAATATGATAAACTTAATGCAAGGACAAATAGTTCATGAGTTATAGAACTTTTTCTCTTTTACTAAATCCAAGATGGCTGCCAAAGGAAGCCATTTTTAAAAATCTACTTCAGTAACTTTGTAGAGCTATCAACAGAGATACTATAAGCTAAATTGCTTTTCAAACAAGCAAGCAGTTTTTAACAAGATATTTTTTTGAGGTTTTTTGAATTTTTGTGATAAATTCAACATGGCCGCCAAAACCACTTGAATCATGGGAAATATTTCCATGAACACATAATCATCTCATTGAGCGGATGTTGTATGCCAAGTTTTGTTTAAATCTGGCAAATTGTTCATAAGTTATAGCGTGCTTTCACTTTTTACTAAATCCAAGATGGCTGCCAAAGGAAGCCATTTTTCGAAAATCTGCTTCAGTAACTTTGTAGAGCTATCGACAGAGATACTATATGCTGAATTGCTTTTCAAACAAGGAAGCAGTTTTTAACAAGATAATTTTTTGAGGTTTTTTGAATTTTTGTGATAAATTCAACATGGCCGCCAAAACCACTTGAATCATGGGAAATATTTCCATGAACACATAATCATCTCATTGAGCGGATGTTGTATGCCAAGTTTTGTTTAAATCTGGCAAATCGTTCATAAGTTATAGTGTACTTTCACTTTTTACTAAATCCAAGATGGCTGCCAAAAGAAGCCATTTTTCGAAAATCTGCTACAGTAACTTTGTAGAGCTATCAACAGAGATACTATATGCTAAATTGATTGTCAAACAAACAAGCAGTTTTTAAGAAGATAATTTTTTGAGGTTTTTTGCAATTTTTTGATAAATTCAATATGGCCGCCAAAACCACTTGAATCATGGGAAATATTTTTATGAACACATAATCATCTTATTGAAGGTATGTTGTATGCCAACTTTGGTTTAAATCTGGCAAATTGTTCATGAGTTATAGCGTACTTTCACTTTTTATTGAATCCAAGATGGCTGCCGAAGGAAGCCATTTTTCAAAAATCTGCTTCAGTCACTTTGTAGGGCTATGCCCATAGGTGCTGCAAAGCAAATGTATAATCACATGAATGAGCCATTTTTGAGAAGAAGATTTTAAAAGTTTTTTGTCAATTTTCGGTAAATCCAATATGGCGGCCAAGGTCACATGACCGCTAAAGATTTTATTGCTGATATTTGCTAGACATGAGCTAATGATGCCACACAAAAAAACCGGAAGTTGCTAGACCCTCAGAAAGTGGTGCAATTGAGCACTTCCGGTTTGTGTTCTACCCAAGATGGCGGCCAGGTCATGTGACCTACATGGCTGGTTTTCGGGTATGCACCACAACTCATGGCCCTTTATGAACATGGAAAATAGCAAATGAATTGCAGCATTATTTTTCAAGTTACAGTGCTTTAAAAAACGGTGGAAAAATAATAAGAATAAATATAGCTGCATAGCAGCGATGACGGGTTTCGAGCCTGCGTGGCTCATGACAAATTGCACTTGCTCGATGTGATTATTTGACGAACGTTTCATGTCTAGAATGCAAGATAGCAGACAAACTACACAACATATGGATTTGATTTCACAGGAATATGATAAACTTAATGCAAGGACAAATAGTTCATGAGTTATAGAACTTTTTCTCTTTTACTAAATCCAAGATGGCTGCCAAAGGAAGCCATTTTTAAAAATCTACTTCAGTAACTTTGTAGAGCTATCAACAGAGATACTATAAGCTAAATTGCTTTTCAAACAAGCAAGCAGTTTTTAACAAGATATTTTTTTGAGGTTTTTTGAATTTTTGTGATAAATTCAACATGGCCGCCAAAACCACTTGAATCATGGGAAATATTTCCATGAACACATAATCATCTCATTGAGCGGATGTTGTATGCCAAGTTTTGTTTAAATCTGGCAAATTGTTCATAAGTTATAGCGTGCTTTCACTTTTTACTAAATCCAAGATGGCTGCCAAAGGAAGCCATTTTTCGAAAATCTGCTTCAGTAACTTTGTAGAGCTATCGACAGAGATACTATATGCTGAATTGCTTTTCAAACAAGGAAGCAGTTTTTAACAAGATAATTTTTTGAGGTTTTTTGAATTTTTGTGATAAATTCAACATGGCCGCCAAAACCACTTGAATCATGGGAAATATTTCCATGAACACATAATCATCTCATTGAGCGGATGTTGTATGCCAAGTTTTGTTTAAATCTGGCAAATCGTTCATAAGTTATAGTGTACTTTCACTTTTTACTAAATCCAAGATGGCTGCCAAAAGAAGCCATTTTTCGAAAATCTGCTACAGTAACTTTGTAGAGCTATCAACAGAGATACTATATGCTAAATTGATTGTCAAACAAACAAGCAGTTTTTAAGAAGATAATTTTTTGAGGTTTTTTGCAATTTTTTGATAAATTCAATATGGCCGCCAAAACCACTTGAATCATGGGAAATATTTTTATGAACACATAATCATCTTATTGAAGGTATGTTGTATGCCAACTTTGGTTTAAATCTGGCAAATTGTTCATGAGTTATAGCGTACTTTCACTTTTTATTGAATCCAAGATGGCTGCCGAAGGAAGCCATTTTTCAAAAATCTGCTTCAGTCACTTTGTAGGGCTATGCCCATAGGTGCTGCAAAGCAAATGTATAATCACATGAATGAGCCATTTTTGAGAAGAAGATTTTAAAAGTTTTTTGTCAATTTTTGGAAAATCCAATATGGCGGCCAAGGTCACATGACCGCTAAAGATTTTATTGCTGATATTTGCTAGGCATGAGTCAATGATGCCACACAAAAAAACCGGAAGTTCCTAGACCCTCAGAAAGTGGTGCAATTGAGCACTTCCGGTTTGTGTTCTACCTAACATGGCGGCCAGGTCATGTGACCTACATAGCTGTTTTTTGGGTATGCACCACAACTCATGGCCCTTTATCAGCATGCAAAATAGCAAATAAATTGCAGCATTATTTTTCAAGTTACAGTGCTTAGAAAAAACGGCGGAAAAATAATAAGAATAAATATAGCTGCAGAGCAGCTATTAACGGCTTTCAAGAAAAAGGAGCCATAACACCATTAAATTTGGGGAAAAAAAGATTGAAGATTTGATTTGTGCAATGTATATAGGTGTAGGTTACACGAAGTTCTGGCCCAATGCCTTCATTGTAGCGCTATTTCCATGTCTCTAACTTCAATAGTGCTCGAGATATTATATGCATATTTAATGAGCTCTATGACCATATATAGTCAACGGATATGTTGGCCAATTCTCTTTTCTATTGCCTTCAATATAGTGTTTGTTCCATGTTTGTACATGGAATAGCGCTTGAGATATTAGAGACATGCATATTAAATGAGTTCTATGACCATATATGGTCAACGGATATGTTGGCCAATTTTCTTTCCCAGTGCCTTCAATATAGCATTGGTACCATGTTTACACTTGCAATGGTGCTTGAAATATTGGAGACATGCATATTTAATGTGTTCTATAACCATATATGGTCAACGAATATGTTGACAATTTCTCTTGTCCAAAGCCTTCAGTATACCGTTAGTTCCATGTTTGTACATGCAATGGTACATGAGATATTGGAGACATGCATATTTAATGAGTTATATGACCATATATAGTCATTGAACATGTTGACAATTTCTCTTGTCCAAAGCCTTCAATATAGCAATGGTTCCATGCCTGTATGTGCAATAGAGCCTGAGATATTATAGATATGCATATTTAATGAGGTATATGACCTTATATGGTCAACGAATATGGTGCCTCATTCTCTTGACCATTACCTTCAATATAGCGTAAGTTTCACGTTTGTACATGCAATAGTGCTTGAGATATAAGAGACATGCACATTTAATGAGTTCTATGACCATATATGGTCAACGAATATTTTGGCCAATTCTCTTGTCCATTGCCTTTAATATACCGTTAGTTTCACGTTTGTACATGCAATAGTGCTTGAGATATAAGAGACATGCATATTTAATGAGTTCTATGACCATATATGGACAACGAATATTTTGGCCAATTCTCTTGTCCGTTGCCTTTAATATACCGTTAGTTTCACGTTTGTACATGCAATAGTGCTTGAGATATAAGAGACATGCATATTTAATGAGTTCTATGACCATATATGGACAACGAATATTTTGGCCAATTCTCTTGTCCGTTGCCTTTAATATACCGTTAGTTTCACGTTTGTACATGCAATAGTGCTTGAGATATAAGAGACATGCATATTTAATGAGTTCTATGACCATATATGGTCAATGAATATTTTGGCCAATTCTCTTGTCTGTTGCCTTTAATATACCGTTAGTTCCATGTTCGTACATGCAATAGTTTTTGAGTTACAAGAGACATGCATATTTAATGAGTTCCAACATGGCGGCCGAACCACGTGACTAATCGAAAATCTGCTTCAGTCACTTTTAATGGCATGACATGTAGAAGGTATATACAAATTTTCAGGCAAAATGGTGCAGCCGTTTCAGAGAAGAAGTCGTTTGAAGTTGGCGGAAGAATAATAATAATAATAATAATAAACATAACAAAAACAATAGGCTTTCAAGCCTGAAGGGACTTGAAAGCCTAATAATAAACATAGCAATTACAATAGGGTTTCGACCCATCTGGGCTCGAAACCCTAATAATAAATATAGCTGCATAGCAGCGATGACGGGTTTCGAGCCTGCGTGGCTCATGGCAAATTGCACTTGCTCGATGTGATTATTTGACGAACGTTTCATGTCTAGAATGCAAGATAGCAGACAAACTACACAACATATGGATTTGATTTCACAGGAATATGATAAACTGCAAGGACAAATGCAAGGACAAATAGTTCGTGAGTTATAGAACTTTTTCTCTTTTACTAAATCAAAGAGGGCTGCCAAAGGAAGCCATTTTTAAAAATCAACTTCAGTAACTTTGTAGAGCTATCAACAGGGATACTATATGCCAAATTGCTTATCAAACAAGCAAGCAGTTTTTAACAAGATAATTTTTTTGAGGTTTTTTGAATTTTTTTGATAAATTCAACATGGCCGCCAAAACCACTTGAATCATGGGAAATATTTTTATGAACACATAATCATCTTATTGAAGGGATGTTGTATGCCAACTTTGGTTTCAATCTGGCAAATTGTTCATGAGTTATAGCGTAATTTCACTTTTTACTAAATCCAAGATGGCTGCCAAAGAAAGTCATTTTTCAAAAATCTGATTCAGTAATTTTGTAGAGCTACCAAGAGAGATAATATATGCTAAATTGATTGTCAAACAAGCAAGCAGTTTTTAAGAAGATATTTTTTTGAGATTTTTTGCATTTTTTTGATAAATTCAAGATGGCGGCCAAAACCACTTGAATCATGGGAAATATTTTTATGAACACATAATCAACTTATTGAAGGGATGTTGTATGCCAAGTTTTGTTTAAATCTGGCAAATCGTTCATAAGTTATAGCGTACTTTCACTTTTTACTAAATCCAAGATGGCTGCCAAAGGAAGCCAATTTTCAAAAATCTGTGTCAGTAACTTTGTAGAGCTATCAACAGAGATACTATATGCTGAATTGATTGTCAAACAAGCAAGCAGATTTCAAGAAGATAATTTTTTGAGGTTTTTTGCATTTTTTGATAAATTCAAGATGGCTGCTAAAACCACTTGAATCATGGGAAATATTTTCATGAACACATAACCATCTTATTGAAGGGATGTTGTATGCCAACTTTGGTTTCAATCTTGCAAATTGTTCATGAGTTATAGCATAATTTCACTTTTTACTAAATCCAAAATGGCTGCCAAAGGAAGCCATTTTTCAAAAATCTGTGTTAGTAACTTTGTAGAGCTATCAACAGAGATACTACATACTAAATTGATTGTCAACCAAGCAAGCAGTTTTTAAGATGATAATTTTTTGAGGTTTTTTTCAATTTTTTGATAAATTCAATATGGCCGCCAAAACCACTTGAATCATGGGAAATATTTTTATGAACGCATAATCATCTTATTGAAGGGATGTTGTATGCCAACTTTGGTTTAAATCTGGCAAATTGTTCATGAGTTATAGCGTACTTTCACTTTTTACTAAATCCAAGATGGCTGCCAAAGGAAGCCATTTTTCAAAAATCTGCTTCAGTCACTTTGTAGAGCAATGGCCATAGGTGCTGCAAAGCAAATGTGTAATCACATGAACGAGCCATTTTTGAGAAGAAGATTTTAAAAGTTTTTTGTCAATTTTCACAAAATCCAATATGGCGGCCAAGGTCACATGACCGCTAAAGATTTTATTGCTGATATTTGCTAGACATGAGCCAATGATGCCACACAAAAAAACCGGAAGTTCCTAGACCCTCAGAAAGTGGTACAATTAAGCACTTCCGGTTTGTGTTCTATCTAAGATGGCGGCCAGGTCATGTGACCTACATAGCTGGTTTTGGGGTATGCACCACAACTCATGGTCCTTTATCAGCATGCAAAATGGCAAACCAATCGCAGCATTATTTTTCAAGTTACAGAACTTACAAAAAACGGCGGAATAATAATAATAATAAATATAGCTGCGTTGCAGCAATGTCGGGTTTCGAGCCCACTGACTTATTAGCAGCGTTCCAAAATCAGCATCATTGACAATAATATATTAAAGGAAATTGCATGGCCTTCATACTAAACATGTTACATGTTCCTGTCTGTAACAGTGCTTAAGGTATTACAATCTTGCATATTTAATGAGGTCCCATGACCATATACGGTCATCGGATGTTTTTTTCAGCTCTGTTGTGCAATAACTTCAATATTGCATTGGTTGCATGTTCCTATCTGTAACAGTGCTTGAGAAATAACATTTATGCATATTTGATGAGGTCACATGACCATATATGGTCATCACATTAGTTAGTCACATCTCTTGTTCCATAGATTCGATATTGCACAGGTTGCATGTTCCCGTCTGTAATAGTGCTTGAGTTATTACATTTATGCTTATTTGATGAGGTCACATGACCATATATGGTCATCGGATATGTTAGTCACTTCTGTTGTGCAATAGCTTCAATATTGCACTTGTTGCATGTTCCTATCTGTAACAGTGCTTGAGTTACTACATTTATTCATATTTGATGAAGTTACATGACCATATATGGTCATCACATTAGTTAGTCACATCTCTTGTATCATAGCTTTGATATTGCATAGGTTGCATGTCTATATCTGTGATTCTGCTTGAGATATTACAATTATGCATAATTAATGACGTCACATGACCATATACGGTCATCTCATTAGTTACTCACATCTCATGTCCCATAGCTTCGAGTTTGCACAGGTTGCATGTTCATGTCTGTAACAGTGCTTGAGTTATTACATGTATGCATATTTGATGAAGTTACATGACCATATATGGTCATCACATTAGTTGGTCACATCTCTTGTCTCACAGCTTCGATATTGCACAGGTTGCATGTTTCTAACTGTAACAGTGCTTGAGATAATTCAATTATGCATATTTAATGAAGTCACATGACCATATATGGTCATCACATTAGTTAGTCACATCTCTTGACCCATACCTCCGATATTGCACAGGTTGCATGTAACTAACTCTTGCAGTGCTTGATATATTACATTTATGCATATTCAATGAGGTCACATGACCATATATAGTCATCTTGTTTTTTAGTAAAATTTCATGTACCATCACTTCAATATTGCACTGGTTGCATGTTCACATCTGTAACTGTGCTTGAGTTATTACATTTATGCACATTTGATGAAGTCACATGACCATATATGGTCATCACATTAGTTAGTCACATCTCGTGTCTTATAGTTTCGATATTGCACAGGTTGCATGTCCCTATCTGTAACAGTGCTTGATATATTACATTTATGCATATTTAATGAGATCACATGACCATATATGGTCATCTTGTTTGTTAGTAGAATTTCATGTACCATCATTTCAATATTGCACTGGTTGCATGTTCCTATCTGTAACAGCGCTTGAGTTATTACATTTATGCATATTTGATGAAATTACGTGACCATATATGGTCATCACATTAGTTAGCCACATCTCTTGTCTCATAGCTTCGATATTGCATAGGTTGCATGTCTCTATCTGTGATTCTGCTTGAGATATTACAATTATGCATATTTAATGACGTCACATGACCATATACGGTTATCACATTAGTTACTCACATCTCATGTCCCACAGCTTCGATTTTGCACAGGTTGCATGTTCATGTCTGTAACAGTGCTTGAGATAATTCAATTATGCATATTTAATGAAGTCACATGACCATATATGGTCATCACATTAGTTAGTCACATCTCTTGACCCATACCTCCGATATTGCACAGGTTGCATGTAACTAACTCTTGCAGTGCTTGATATATTACATTTATGCATATTCAATGAGGTCACATGACCATATATAGTCATCTTGTTTTTTAGTAAAATTTCATGTACCATCACTTCAATATTGCACTGGTTGCATGTTCACATCTGTAACTGTGCTTGAGTTATTACATTTATGCACATTTGATGAAGTCACATGACCATATATGGTCATCACATTAGTTAGTCACATCTCGTGTCTTATAGTTTCGATATTGCACAGGTTGCATGTCCCTATCTGTAACAGTGCTTGATATATTACATTTATGCATATTTAATGAGATCACATGACCATATATGGTCATCTTGTTTGTTAGTAGAATTTCATGTACCATCATTTCAATATTGCACTGGTTGCATGTTCCTATCTGTAACAGCGCTTGAGTTATTACATTTATGCATATTTGATGAAATTACGTGACCATATATGGTCATCACATTAGTTAGCCACATCTCTTGTCTCATAGCTTCGATATTGCATAGGTTGCATGTCTCTATCTGTGATTCTGCTTGAGATATTACAATTATGCATATTTAATGACGTCACATGACCATATACGGTTATCACATTAGTTACTCACATCTCATGTCCCACATCTTCGATTTTGCACAGGTTGCATGTTCATGTCTGTAACAGTGCTTGAGATAATTCAATTATGCATATTTAATGAAGTCACATGACCATATATGGTCATCACATTAGTTAGTCACATCTCTTGACCCATACCTTCGATATTGCACAGGTTGCATGTCCCTAACTCTTGCAGTGCTTGATATATTACATTTATGCATATTCAATGAGATCACATGACCATATATGGTCATCTTGTTTGTTAGTCAAATTTTATGTACCATCACTTCAATATTGCACTGGTTGCATGTTCCCGTCTGTAACTGTGCTTGAGTTATTACATTTATGCATATTTGATGAAGTCGCATGACCATATATGGTCATCACATTAGTTAGTCACATCTCGTGTCTTATAGCTTCGATATTGCACAGGTTGCATGTCCCTATCTGTAACAGTGCTTGATATATTACATTTATGCATATTTAATGAGATCACATGACCATATATGGTCATCTTGTTTGTTAGTAGAATTTCATGTACCATCACTTCAATATTGCACTGGTTGCATGTTCCTATCTGTAACAGTGCTTGAGATATTGCAATTATGTCTAAAAAATGAGGTCACGTGACCATGTAAAAGAACAAAAAAATATGGAAAAACATTCTAAAATCTTCTTATAAAAAACGGCTTATCGCCTGGACTCAATATTTTGGAATTAAATACTATGTCATATGATCTTTCAAAGTTATTCAGGGTTAGTTGATTTGTCGAAAATTATGCAAATGAGATGCAAAACAAAATTTCAAAAAATTCTAAAAAAAAAAGTCACGTGACCGCTAAAGTTTTTTTTGATGAAATTTGTAGCCCTTGTCGCAATGCTACTATCATAAAAAAATTGGAGCACTCAGACCCTCAGAAAGGTGCGCAATTCGGCATTGAAAATTTCGCCTTTAATCCAAGATGGCGGCCTGGTCATGTGACCTATGTGTCTGAACTTAGGATATGCACCAGATCTCATACAGCTTTACCATTGTGGCAAGTATGGAACTGATCGGTCCAACGGTGTTGACATAAAGCGTGACCAAAAATTTAGGCGGAAGAATAATAATAATAAATATAGCTGCATAGCAGCAATGACCGGTTTTCAAGACCATGGCACATGGCCAAGTCACATGCAATGCATGGCCAGGTATGACTGTTTGCAATAGCCCCCAAAATTAACGTTGGTCCCATGTTTGTATATGTGATAGTGTCCAAGATATTATTGCCATGCATATGTAATGAGTTATATGACCATATATAGTCATCAGGTATGTTTGTCAATTCTCTTGTCCAATGACTTCAATATAGCATTGGTTCCATGTTCCTACCTGCATCAGTGCCTAAGATATTAGAGGCATGCATATTTAATGAGTTCTATGACCATATATGGTCATCTCATATGTTGGACAATTCTCTTGTCCAATGTCTTCAGTATAGGTTTGGGTACATGTCCCTATCTTTAAAAGTGCTCGAGATATTATGGATATGCATACTTAATGTGTTCTATGACCATATATGGTAATCGAATATGTTGGTCAATCCTTTTGTCCAATGTCTTCAATATAGTATTGGTTCCATGTTTGTGCTTACAATAGTACTCGAGATATTAGAGACATGCATATTTAATGAGTTGTATGACCATATATGGTCATCGACTGTGTTGGTCAATTATCTTGTCCAAAGTCTTCAATATAGGTTTGGGTACATGTTTCTATCTTTAAAAGTGTTCGAGATATATGGATATGCATATTTAATCAGTTCTATGACCATATATGGTCATCGAATATGTTGGTCAATTCTCTCGTCCTATGTCTTCAATATAGCGTTGATTCCATGTTTGAACTTGCAATAATGCCCGAGATATTAGAGACACGCATATTTAATGAGTTATATGACCATATATGGTCATACACTATGTTGATCAATTCTTTTGTTCAATGTCTTCAATATAGCATTGGTTCCATGTTTATACTTGCAATAGTGCCTGAGATATTAAAGACATGCATATTTAATGAGTTACATGACCATATATGGTCATCCAATATCTTGGTCAATTATCTTGTCCAATGTCTTCAATATAGCGTTAGTTCCATGTTTGTACTTGCAATAGTGCCTGAGATATTAGAGACATGCATATTTAATGAGTTGCATGACCATTTATGGTCATCCAATATTTTGGTCAATTCTCTTGTCCAATGTCTTCAATATAGCGTTAGTTCCATGTTTGTATATGCAATAGTTCTCAATATATGTCAATTCAATGTGTATCGTATATGGGCCCTCCCCCTTTCCCATAATGCAACATTGCTGACTATTTTATATAAAATGTGAAAAATATTCATAAATCAACTGCTCCAAAACTACTGGTCGCACTTCCATGATTCTTTGATTAATCTGTAGTATGTATGATGTTCTTCAAAATTATGGCGTGGAATTTCGATACGATCAAAATTATGCAAATGAGATGCAAAACAATATTTCAGAAAATTCTAGAAAAAAAAGTCACATGACCGTTCAACTTTTTTTTTCTGATATACGTAGCTCTAGGGCCAATGCTTCTTTTAGGCGAAAGTTTGAGACTCCTAGGCCCTCAGAAAGGTGTTCAAATGAGCATGCCATTTTTCGCCTTAAATTCAAAATGGCCGCCGTACCACGTGATCAATATGCGTCATCTTAGGATATGCACTAGATCTCATCAACCTTTACAAACATATGAAAATTTTTTACAGATATGTGCAACGGTGTCGAAATGGCGCTTAGCGAAAAAATCTGGCGGAATAATAAAAAACATAACGATTACAATAGGTTTCCAAGACATGTGTCTTGAAAACCTAATAATAATAATAAACGGAACAATTACAATAGGGTTTCGACCAAATGGGCTCGAAACCCTAATAAGAATAATAAACATAGCAATTACAATAGGGTTTCGCCCCATAGGGCTCGAAACCCTAAATATAGCTGCATAGCAGCGATGATGGGTTTCGAGCCTGCGTGGCTCATGACAAATTGCACTTGCTCGATGTGATTATTTGACGAACGTTTCATGTCTAGAATGCAAGATAGCAGACAAACTACACAACATATGGATTTGATTTCACAGGAATATGATAAACTTAATGCAAGGACAAATAGTTCATGAGTTATAGAACTTTTTCTCTTTTACTAAATCCAAGATGGCTGCCAAAGGAAGCCATTTTTAAAAATCTACTTCAGTAACTTTGTAGAGCTATCAACAGAGATACTATATGCTAAATTGCTTTTCAAACAAGCAAGCAGTTTTTAACAAGATATTTTTTTGAGGTTTTTTGAATTTTTGTGATAAATTCAGCATGGCCGCCAAAACCACTTGAATCATGGGAAATATTTCCATGAACACATAATCATCTCATTGAGCGGATGTTGTATGCCAAGTTTTGTTTAAATCTGGCAAATCGTTCATAAGTTATAGTGTACTTTCACTTTTTACTAAATCCAAGATGGCTGCCAAAGGAAGCCATTTTTCAAAAATCTGCTTCAGTCACTTTGTGAAGCTATCAACAGAGATACTATATGCCGAATTGTTTTTCAAACAAGCAAGCAGTTTTTTAGAAGATAATTTTTTGAGTTTTTTGGCATTTTTGTTATAAATTCAACATGGCCAACAAAACCACTTGAATCATGGGAAATATTTTTATGAACACATAATCATCTTATTGAGCGGATGTTGTATGCCAAGTTTTGTTTAAATCTGGCAAATCGTTCATAAGTTATAGTGTACTTTCACTTTTTACTAAATCCAAGATGGCTGCCAAAAGAAGCCATTTTTCGAAAATCTGCTACAGTATCTTTGTAGAGCTATCAACAAAGATACTATATGCTAAATTGATTGTCAAACAAACAAGCAGTTTTTAAGAAGATAATTTTTTGAGGTTTTTTGCAATTTTTTGATAAATTCAATATGGCCGCCAAAACCACTTGAATCATGGGAAATATTTTTATGAACACATAATCATCTTATTGAAGGGATGTTGTATGCCAACTTTGGTTTAAATCTGGCAAATTGTTCATGAGTTATAGCGTACTTTCACTTTTTATTGAATCCAAGATGGCTGCCAAAGGAAGCCATTTTTCAAAAATCTGCTTCAGTCACTTTGTAGGGCTATGCCCATAGGTGCTGCAAAGCAAATGTATAATCACATGAATGAGCCATTTTTGAGAAGAAGATTTTAAAAGTTTTTTGTCAATTTTCGGAAAATCCAATATGGCGGCCAAGATCACATGACCGCTAAAGATTTTATTGCTGATATTTGCTAGACATGAGCCAATGATGCGACACAAAAAAACCGGAAGTTCCTAGACCCTCAGAAAGTGGTGCAATTGAGCACTTCCGGTTTGTGTTCTACCTAACATGGCGGCCAGGTCATGTGACCTACATAGCTGTTTTTTGGGTATGCACCACAACTCATGGCCCTTCATCAGCATGCAAAATGCCTAATCAATCGCAGCATTATTTTTCAAGTTACAGTGCTTTAAAAAACGGTGGAAAAATAATAAGAATAAATATAGCTGCATAGCAGCGATGACGGGTTTCGAGCCTGCGTGGCTCATGGCAAATTGCACTTGCTCAATGTGATTATTTGACGAATGTTTCATGTCTAGAATGAAAGATAGCAGACAAACTACACAACATATGGATTTGATTTCACAGGAATATGATAAACTTAATGCAAGGACAAATAGTTCATGAGTTATAGAACTTTTTCTCTTTTACTAAATCCAAGATGGCTGGCAAAGGAAGCCATTTTTCGATAATCTACTTTAGTAACTTTGTAGAGCTATCAACAGAGATACTATATGCTAAATTGCTTTTCAAACAAGGAAGCAGTTTTTAACAAGATAATTTTTTGAGGTTTTTTGAATTTTTGTGATAAATTCAACATGGCCGCCAAAACCACTTGAATCATGGGAAATATTTTCATGAACACATAATCATCTCATTGAGCGGATGTTGTATGCCAAGTTTTGTTTAAATCTGGCAAATCGTTCATAAGTTATAGCGTACTTTCACTTTTTTACTAAATCCAAGATGGCTGCCAAAGGAAGCCATTTTTCGAAAATCGGCTTCAGTAACTTTGTAGAGCTATCAACAGAGATACTATATGCTAAATAGATTGTCAAACAAGCAAGCAGTTTTTAAGATAATAATTTCTTGAGGTTTTTGGCATTTTTGTGATAAATTCAAGATGGCCGCCAAAACCACTTGAGTCATGGGAAATATTTTTATGAACACATAATCATCTTATTGAGTGGATGTTGTATGCCAAGTTTTGTCAAAATCTGGAAAATTGTTCATAATTTATAGCATAATTTCACTTTTCACTAAATCCAAGATGGCTGCCAAAGGAAGCCATTTTTCAAAAATCTGCTTCAGTACCTTTGTAGAGCTATCAACAGAGATACTATATGCTAAATTGATTGTCAACCAAGCAAGCAGTTTTTAAGAAGATAATTTTTTGAGGTTTTTTGCATTTTTTGATAAATTCAATATGGCCGCCAAAACCACTTGAATCATGGGAAATATTTTTATGAATACATTATCATCTTATCGAAGGGATGTTGTATGCCAACTTTGGTTTAAATCTGGCAAATTGTTCATGAGTTATAGCGTACTTTCACTTTTTACTAAATCCAAGATGGCTGCCAAAGGAAGCCATTTTTCAAAAATCTGCTTCAGTCACTTTGTAGAGCTATGGCCATAGGTGCTGCAAAGCAAATGTCTAATCACATGAACGAGCCATTTTTGAGAAGAAGATTTTAAAATTTTTTTGTCAATTTTCACAAAATCCAAAATGGCGGCCAAGGTCACATGACCGTTAAAGATTTTATTGCTGATATTTGCTAGACATGAGCCAATGATGCCACACAAAAAAACCGGAAGTTCCTAGACCCTCAGAAAGTGGTGCAATTGAGCACTTCCGGTTTGTGTTCTACCTAACATGGCGGCCAGGTCATGTGACCTACATGGCTGGTTTTTGGATATGCACCACAACTCATGGCCCTTTATGAACATGGAAAATAGCAAATGAATTGCAGCATTATTTTTCAAGTTACAGTGCTTTAAAAAACGGTGGAAAAATAATAAGAATAATAATAATAAATATAGCTGCATAGCAGCGATGACGGGTTTCGAGCCTGCGTGGCTCATGGCAAATTGCACTTGCTCGATGTGATTATTTGACGAATGTTTCATGTCTAGAATGAAAGATAGCAGACAAACTACACAACATATGGATTTGATTTCACAGGAATATGATAAACTTAATGCAAGGACAAATCGTTCATGAGTTATAGAACTTTTTCTCTTTTACTAAATCCAAGATGGCTGGCAAAGGAAGCCATTTTTCGATAATCTACTTTAGTAACTTTGTAGAGCTATCAACAGAGATACTATATGCTAAATTGCTTTTCAAACAAGGATGCAGTTTTTAACAAGATAATTTTTTGAGGTTTTTTGAATTTTTGTGATAAATTCAACATGGCCGCCAAAACCACTTGAATCATGGGAAATATTTTCATGAACACATAATCATCTCATTGAGCGGATGTTGTATGCCAAGTTTTGTTTAAATCTGGCAAATCGTTCATAAGTTATAGCGTACTTTCACTTTTTTACTAAATCCAAGATGGCTGCCAAAGGAAGCCATTTTTCGAAAATCGGCTTCAGTAACTTTGTAGAGCTATCAACAGAGATACTATATGCTAAATAGATTGTCAAACAAGCAAGCAGTTTTTAAGATAATAATTTCTTGAGGTTTTTGGCATTTTTGTGATAAATTCAAGATGGCCGCCAAAACCACTTGAGTCATGGGAAATATTTTTATGAACACATAATCATCTTATTGAGTGGATGTTGTATGCCAAGTTTTATCGAAATCTGGAAAATTGTTCATAATTTATAGCGTAATTTCACTTTTCACTAAATCCAAGATGGCTGCCAAAGCAAGCCATTTTTCTAAAATCTGCTTTAGTACCTTTGTAGAGCTATCAACAAAGATACTATATGCTAAATTGATTGTCAACCAAGCAAGCAGTTTTTAAGAAGATAATTTTTTGAGGTTTTTTGAATTTTTTGATAAATTCAATATGGCCGCCAAAACCACTTGAATCATGGGAAATATTTTTATGAACATATAATCATCTTATCGAAGGGATGTTGTATGCCAACTTTGGTTTAAATCTGGCAAATTGTTCATGAGTTATAGCGTACTTTCACTTTTTACTAAATCCAAGATGGCTGCCAAAGGAAGCCATTTTTCAAAAATCTGCTTCAGTCACTTTGTAGAGCTATGGCCATAGGTGCTGCAAAGCAAATGTCTAATCACATGAACGAGCCATTTTTGAGAAGAAGATTTTAAAATTTTTTTGTCAATTTTCACAAAATCCAATATGGCGGCCAAGGTCACATGACCGCTAAAGATTTTATTGCTGATATTTGCTAGACATGAGCCAATGATGCCACACAAAAAAACCGGAAGTTCCTAGACCCTCAGAAAGTGGTGCAATTGAGCACTTCCGGTTTGTGTTCTACCTAAGATGGCGGCCAGGTCATGTGACCTACATGGCTGGTTTTTGGATATGCACCACAACTCATGGCCCTTTATGAACATGGAAAATAGCAAATGAATTGCAGCATTATTTTTCAAGTTACAGTGCTTTAAAAAACGGTGGAAAAATAATAAGAATAATAATAATAATAAACATAGCAATTACAAAAGGGTTTCGCCCCATAGGGCTCGAAACCCTAAATATAGCTGCATAGCAGCGATGACGGGTTTCGAGCCTGCGTGGCTCATGGCAAATTGCACTTGCTCGATGTGATTATTTGGCGAATGTTTCATGTCTAGAATGAAAGATAGCAGACAAACTACACAACATATGGATTTGATTTCACAGGAATATGATAAACTTAATGCAAGGACAAATAGTTCATGAGTTATAGAACTGTTTCTCTTTTACTAAATTCAAGATGGCTGCCAAAGGAAGCCATTTTTCGATAATCTACTTTAGTAACTTTGTAGAGCTATCAACAGAGATACTATATGCTAAATTGCTTTTCAAACAAGGAAGCAGTTTTTAACAAGATAATTTTTTGAGGTTTTTTGAATTTTTGTGATAAATTCAACATGGCCGCCAAAACCACTTGAATCATGGGAAATATTTTCATGAACACATAATCATGTCATTGAGCGGATGTTGTATGCCAAGTTTTGTTTAAATCTGGCAAATCGTTCATAAGTTATAGCGTACTTTCACTTTTTTACTAAATCCAAGATGGCTGCCAAAGGAAGCCATTTTTCGAATATCGGCTTCAGTAACTTTGTAGAGCTATCAACAGAGATACTATATGCTAAATAGATTGTCAAACAAGCAAGCAGTTTTTAAGATAATAATTTCTTGAGGTTTTTGGCATTTTTGTGATAAATTCAAGATGGCCGCCAAAACCACTTGAGTCATGGGAAATATTTTTATGAACACATAATCATCTTATTGAGTGGATGTTGTATGCCAAGTTTTGTTGAAATCTGGAAAATTGTTCATAATTTATAGCATAATTTCACTTTTCACTAAATCCAAGATGGCTGCCAAAGGAAGCCATTTTTCAAAAATCTGCTTCAGTACCTTTGTAGAGCTATCAACAGAGATACTATATGCTAAATTGATTGTCAACCAAGCAAGCAGTTTTTAAGAAGATAATTTTTTGAGGTTTTTTGCAATTTTTTGATAAATTCAATATGGCCGCCAATACCACTTGAATCATGGGAAATATTTTTATGAACACATAATAATCTTATCGAAGGGATGTTGTATGCCAACTTTGGTTTAAATCTGGCAAATTGTTCATGAGTTATAGCGTACTTTCACTTTTTACTAAATCCAAGATGGCTGCCAAAGGAAGCCATTTTTCAAAAATCTGCTTCAGACACTTTGTAGAGCAATGGCCACAGGTGCTGCAAAGCAAATGTCTAATCACATGAACGAGCCATTTTTGAGAAGAAGATTTTAAAATTTTTTTGTCAATTTTCACAAAATCCAATATGGCGGCCAAGGTCACATGACCGCTAAAGATTTTATTGCTGATATTTGCTAGACATGAGCCAATGATGCCACACAAAAAAACCGGAAGTTCCTAGACCCTCAGAAAGTGGTGCAATTGAGCACTTCCGGTTTGTGTTCTACCTAAGATGGCGGCCAGGTCATGTGACCTACATGGCTGATTTTGGGGTATGCACCACAACTCATGGCCCTTCATCAGCATGCAAAATGCCTAATCAATCGCAGCATTATTTTTCAAGTTACAGTGCTTTAAAAAACGGTGGAAAAATAATAAGAATAATAATAATAAATATAGCTGCAGAGCAGCTATTAACGGCTTTCAAGAAAGAAGGGCCATAACACCATTAATTTTTGGGAAGAAAAAGTTTGAAGATTTGATTTGTGTAATGTATATACATGTAGGTTACACGACGTTCTGGCCCAATGCCTTCATTATAGCGCTATTTCCATGTCTCTAACTTCAATAGTGCTCGAGATATTATATATATGCATATCTAATGAGTTCTATGACCATATATGGTCAACGGATATGTTGGCCAATTTTCTTTTCTATTGCCTTCAATATAGTGTTTGTTCCATGTTTGTACATGGAATAGCGCTTGGGATATTAGAGACATGCATATTAAATGAGTTCTCTGACCATATATGGTCAACGGATGTGTTGGCCAATTTTCTTGTCCATTGCCTTCAATATATCATTAGTACCATGTTTATACTTGCAATGGTGCTTGAGATATCGGAGACATGCATATTTAACGAGTTCTATGACCATATATGGTCAACGAATATGTTGGTCAATTTTCTTGTCCATTGCCTTCGGTATACCGTTAGTTCCATGTTTGTACATGTAATAGTTCTTGAGATATTGGAGACATGCATATTTAATGAGTTATATGACCATATATGGTCATTGAAGATGTTGGCAATTTCTCTTGTCCAAAGCCTTCAATATAGCAATGGTTCCATGTCTGTATGTGCAATAGTGCCTGAGATATTATAGGTATGCATATTTAATGAGGTATATGACCTTATATGGTCAACGAATATGTTGGCTCATTCTCTAGACCATTTCCTTCAATATAGCATCAGTTTCACGTTTGTACATGCAATAGTGCTTGAGATATAAGAGACATGCATATTTAATGAGTTCTATGACCATATATGGTCAACGAATATTTTGGCCAATTCTCATGTCCGTTGCCTTCAACATACCGTTAGTTCCATGTTTGTACATGCAATAGTTTTTGAGATACAAGAGACATGCATATTTAATGAGTTCCAAGATGGCGGCCGAACCACGTGACTAATCGAAAATCTGTTTCAGTCACTTTTAATGGCATGACATGTAGAAGGTATATACAAATTTTCAGGCAAAACGGTCCAGCCGTTTCAGAGAAGAAGTCGTTTGAAGTTGGCGGAAGAATAATAATAATAATAATAAATATAGCTGCAGAGCAGCTATTAACGGCTTTCAAGTAAACGCCATACATAACATCATTGAATTTGAAAAAAAAACGTTTGAAGATTTGATTTGTGCAATGTATATACGTGTAGGTTACACAATGTAATGCCTTCATTATAGCACTATTTCCATATCTCTAACTTCAATAGTGCTCGAGATATTATATATATGCATATTTAATGAGTTCCATGACCATGTATGGTCAACCGATATGTTGGGCAATTCTCTTTTCTATTGCCTTCAATATACCGTTAGTTTCATGTTTGTACATGCAATAGTGCTTGAGATATTGGAGACATGCATATTTAATGAATTATATGACCATATATGGTCATTGGATATGTTGACAATTTCTCTTGTCCAAAGCCTTCTATATAACAATGGTTCCATGTCTGTATGTGCAATAGTGCTTGAAATATTAGAGACATACATATTTAATGAGTTCTATGACCATATATGGTCAACGGATATGTTGGCCAATTCTCTTTGCTATTGCCTTCAATATAGCATTGGTGCCATGTTTATACATGCAATAGTGCTTGAGATATTGGAGACATGCATATTTAATGAGTTATATGACCATATATGGCCATTGAACATGTTGACAATTTCTCTTGTCCAAAGCCTTCAATATAGCAATGGTTCCATGTCTGTATGTGCAATAGTGCCTGAGATATTATAGATATGCATATTTAATGAGGTATATGACCTTATATGGTCAACGAATATGTTGGCTCATCCTCTTGACCATTACCTTCAATATAGCGTTAGTTTCACGTTTGTACATGCAATATTGCTTGAGATATAAGAGACATGCATATTTAATGAGTTCTATGACCATATATGGTCAACGAATATTTTGGCCAATTCTCTTGTCCGTTGCCTTCAATATACCGTTAGTTCCATGTTTGTACATGCAATAGTTTTTGAGATACAAGAGACATGCATATTTAATGAGTTCCAAGATGGCGGCCGAACCACGTGACTAATCGAAAATCTGTTTCAGTCACTTTTAATGGCATGACATGTAGAAGGTATATACAAATTTCCAGGCAAAACGGAGCAGCCGTTTCAGAGAAGAAGTCGTTTGAAGTTGGCGGAAGAATAATAATAATAATAATAAACATAACTAAAACAATAGGCTTTCAAGCCTGAAGGGACTTGAAAGCCTAAATATAGCTGCGTTGCAGCAATGTCGGGTTTCGAGCCCACTGACTTATTAGCAGCGTTCCAAAATCAGCATCATTGACAATAATATATTAAAGGAAATTGCATGGCCTTCATACTAAACATGTTGCATGTTCCTGTCTGTAACAGTGCTTAAGGTATTACAATCATACATATTTAATGATGTCACATGACCATATATGGACATCGGATGTGTCGGTCACTTCTGTTGTGCAATAACTTCAATATTGCACTGGTTGCATGTTCCTATCTGTATCAGTGCTTGACATATAACATTTATGCATATTTGATGAGGTCACATGACCATATATGGTCATCACATTAGTTAGTCACATCTATTGTTCCATAGATTCGATATTGCACAGGTTGCATGTTCCCGTCTGTAATAGTGCTTGAGTTATTACATTTATGCTTATTTGATGAGGTCACATGACCATATATGGTCATCGGATATGTTAGTCACTTCTGTTGTGCAATAGCTTCAATATTGCACTGGTTGCATGTTCCTATCTGTAACAGTGATTGAGATATAACATTTATGCATATTTGATGAGGTCACATGACCATATATGGTCATCAGATGTGTTAGTCACTTCTGTTGTGCAATAGCTTCAATATTGCACTGGTTGCATGTTCCTATCTGTAACAGTGCTTAAGTTACTACATTTATGCATATTTGATGAAGTTACATGACCATATATGGTCATCACATTAGTTAGTCACATCTCTTGTCTCATAGCTTCGATATTGCATATGTTGCATGTCTCTATTTGTGATTCTGCTTGAGATATTACAATTATGCATATTTAATGACGTCACATGACCATATACGGTCATCTCATTAGTTACTCACATCTCATGTCCCATAGCTTCGATTTTGCACAGGTTGCATGTTCATGTCTGTAACAGTGCTTGAGTTATTTCATGTATGCATATTTGATGAAGTTACATGACCATATATGGTCATCACATTAGTTAGTCACATCTCTTGTCTCACAGCTTCGATATTGCACAGGTTGCATGTTTCTAACTGTAACAGTGCTTGAGATAATTCAATTATGCATATTTAATGAAGTCACATGACCATATATGGTCATCACATTAGTTAGTCACATCTCTTGGCCCATACCTTCGATATTGCACAGGATGCATGTCCCTAACTCTTACAGTGCTTGATATATTACATTTAATCATATTCAATGAGGTCACATGACCATATATGGTCATCTTGTTTGTTAGTAAAATTTCATGTACCATCACTTCAATATTGCACTGGTTGCATGTTCCCGTCTGTAACTGTGCTTGAGTTATTACATTTATGCATATTTGATGAAGTCACATGACCATATATGGTCATCACATTAGTTAGTCACATCTCGTGTCTTATAGCTTCAATATTGCACAGGTTGCATGTCGCTATCTGTAACAGTGCTTGATATATTACATTTATGCATATTTAATGAGATCACATGACCATATATGGTCATCTTGTTTGTTAGTAGAATTTCATGTACCATCACTTCAATATTGCACTGGTTGCATGTTCCTATCTGTAACAGTGCTTGAGATATTGCAATTATGTCTATAAAATGAGGTCACGTGACCATTTAAAAGAACAAAAAAAATATGAAAAAACATTCTAAAATCTTCTTCTAAAAAACGGCTTATCGCCTGGACTTCATATTTTGGAATTAAATACTATGTCATATGATCTTTCAAAGTTATTCAGGGATAGTTGATTAGTCGAAAATTATGCAAATGAGATGCAAAAGAAAATTAAAAAAATTCTAGAAAAAAATTAGTCACGTGACCGCTAAAGTTTTTTTTGATGAAATTTGTAGCCCTTGTCGCACTGCTACTATCATAAAAAAATTGGAGCACTCAGACCCTCAGAAAGGTGCGCAATTCGGCATTGAAAATTTCGCCTTTAATCCAAGATGGCGGCCTGGTCATGTGACCTATGTGTCTGAACTTAGGATATGCACCACATCTCATACAGCTTTACCATTGTGGCAAGTATGGAACTGATCGGTCCAACGGTGTTGACATAAAGCGTGACCAAAAATTTAGGCGGAAGAATAATAATAATAAATATAGCTGCGTTGCAGCAATGTCGGGTTTCGAGCCCACTGACTTATTAGCAGCGTTCCAAAATCAGCATCATTGACAATAATATATTAAAGGAAATTGCATGGCCTTCATACTAAACATGTTGCATGTTCCTGTCTGTTACAGTGCTTAAGGTATTACAATCTTGCATATTTAATGATGTCCCATGACCATATATGGTCATCGGATGTTTTTGTCAGCTCTGTTGTGCAATAACTTCAATATTGCATTGGTTGCATTTTCCTATCTGTAACAGTGCTTGAGATATAACATTTATGCATATTTGATGAGGTCACATGACCATATGTGGTCATCACATTAGTTAGTCACATCTCTTGTTCCATAGATTCGATATTGCACAGGTTGCATGTTCCCGTCTGTAACAGTGCTTGAGTTATTACATTTATGCATATTTAATGATGTCACATGACCGTGTTTGGGCATCAGATGTGTTAGTTACATATCTTGTCTCATAGCTTCGATATTGCACAGGTTGTGTGTTTCTATCTGTTACTGTGTTTCAAATATAACATTTATGCATATTTGATGAGGTCACATGACCATATATGGTCATCACATTAGTTAGTCACATCTCTTGTCCCATAGCTTTGATATTGCACAGGTTGCATGTTCCCGTCTGTAACAGTGCTTGAGTTATTACATTTATGCATATTGGATGAGGTCACATGATCATATATAGTCATCACATTAGTTAGTCACATCTCTTGTTCCATAGATTCGATATTGCACAGGTTGCATGTTCCCGTCTGTAATAGTGATTGAGTTATTACATTTATGCTTATTTGATGAGGTCACATGACCATATATGATCATCGGATATGTTAGTGACTTCTGTTGTGCAATAGCTTCAATATTGCACTGGTTGCATGTTCCTATCTGTAACAGTGCTTGAGATATAACATTTATGCATATTTGATGAGGTCACATGACCATATATGGTCATCGGATGTGTTAGTCACTTCTGTTGTGCAATAGCTTCAATATTGCACTGGTTGCATGTTCCTATCTGTAACAGTGCTTGAGTTATTACATTTATGCATATTTGATGAAATTACATGACCATATATGGTCATCACATTAGTTAGCCACATCTCTTGTCTCATAGCTTCGATATTGCATAGGTTGCATGACTCTATCTGTGATTCTGCTTGAGATATTACAATTATGCATATTTAATGACACACATGACCATATACGGTCATCACATTAGTTACTCACATCTCATGTCCCACAGCTTCGATTTTGCACAGGTTGCATGTTCATGTCTGTAACAGTTCTTGAGAGAATTCAATTATGCATATTTAATGAAGTCACATGACCATATATGGTCATCACATTAGTTAGCCACATCTCTTGACCCATACCTTCGATATTGCACAGGTTGCATGTCCCTAACTCTTGCAGTGCTTGATATATTATATTTATGCATATTCAATGAGGTCGCATGACCATATATGGTCATCTTGTTTGTTAGTAAAATTTCATGTACCATCACTTCAATATTGCACTGGTTGCATGTTCCCGTCTGTAACTGTGCTTGAGTTATTACATTTATGCATATTTGATGAAGTCACATGACCATATATGGTCATCACATTAGTTAGTCACATCTCGTGTCTTATAGCTTCGATATTGCACAGGTTGCATGTCCCTATCTGTAACAGTGCTTGATATATTACATTTATGCATATTTAATGAGATCACATGACCATATATGGTCATCTTGTTTGTTAGTAGAATTTCATGTACCATCACTTCAATATTGCACTGGTTGCATGTTCCTATCTGTAACAGTGCATGAGATATTGCAATTATGTGACCATATAAAAGAACAAACAAATATGAAAAAACATTCTAAAATCTTCTTATAAAAAACGGCTTATCGCCTGGACTCGATATTTTGGAATTAAATACTATGTCATATGATCTTTCAAAGTTATTCAGGGTTAGTTGATTTGTCGAAAATTATGCAAATGAGATGCAAAACAAAATTTAAAAAAATTCTAAAAAAAAAAGTCACGTGACCGCTAAAGTTTTTTTTGATGAGATTTGTAGCCCTTGTCGCACTGCTACTATCATAAAAAAATTGGAGCACTCAGACCCTCAGAAAGGTGCGCAATTCGTCATTGAAAATTTCGCCTTTAATCCAAGATGGCGGCCTGGTCATGTGACCTACGTGTCTGAACTTAGGATATGCACCAGATCTCATACAGCTTTACCATTGTGGCAAGTATGGAACTGATCGGTCCAACGGTGTTGACATAAAGCGTGACCAAAAATTTAGGCGGAAGAATAATAATAATAAATATAGCTGCGTTGCAGCAATGTCGGGTTTCGAGCCCACTGACTTATTAGCAGCGTTCCAAAATCAGCATCATTGACAATAATATATTAAAGGAAATTGCATGGCCTTCATACTAAACATGTTACATGTTCCTGTCTGTAACAGTGCTTAAGGTATTACAATCTTGCATATTTAATGAGGTCCCATGACCATATACGGTCATCGGATGTTTTTTTCAGCTCTGTTGTGCAATAACTTCAATATTGCATTGGTTGCATGTTCCTATCTGTAACAGTGCTTGAGAAATAACATTTATGCATATTTGATGAGGTCACATGACCATATATGGTCATCACATTAGTTAGTCACATCTCTTGTTCCATAGATTCGATATTGCACAGGTTGCATGTTCCCGTCTGTAATAGTGCTTGAGTTATTACATTTATGCTTATTTGATGAGGTCACATGACCATATATGGTCATCGGATATGTTAGTCACTTCTGTTGTGCAATAGCTTCAATATTGCACTTGTTGCATGTTCCTATCTGTAACAGTGCTTGAGTTACTACATTTATTCATATTTGATGAAGTTACATGACCATATATGGTCATCACATTAGTTAGTCACATCTCTTGTATCATAGCTTTGATATTGCATAGGTTGCATGTCTATATCTGTGATTCTGCTTGAGATATTACAATTATGCATAATTAATGACGTCACATGACCATATACGGTCATCTCATTAGTTACTCACATCTCATGTCCCATAGCTTCGAGTTTGCACAGGTTGCATGTTCATGTCTGTAACAGTGCTTGAGTTATTACATGTATGCATATTTGATGAAGTTACATGACCATATATGGTCATCACATTAGTTGGTCACATCTCTTGTCTCACAGCTTCGATATTGCACAGGTTGCATGTTTCTAACTGTAACAGTGCTTGAGATAATTCAATTATGCATATTTAATGAAGTCACATGACCATATATGGTCATCACATTAGTTAGTCACATCTCTTGACCCATACCTCCGATATTGCACAGGTTGCATGTAACTAACTCTTGCAGTGCTTGATATATTACATTTATGCATATTCAATGAGGTCACATGACCATATATAGTCATCTTGTTTTTTAGTAAAATTTCATGTACCATCACTTCAATATTGCACTGGTTGCATGTTCACATCTGTAACTGTGCTTGAGTTATTACATTTATGCACATTTGATGAAGTCACATGACCATATATGGTCATCACATTAGTTAGTCACATCTCGTGTCTTATAGTTTCGATATTGCACAGGTTGCATGTCCCTATCTGTAACAGTGCTTGATATATTACATTTATGCATATTTAATGAGATCACATGACCATATATGGTCATCTTGTTTGTTAGTAGAATTTCATGTACCATCATTTCAATATTGCACTGGTTGCATGTTCCTATCTGTAACAGCGCTTGAGTTATTACATTTATGCATATTTGATGAAATTACGTGACCATATATGGTCATCACATTAGTTAGCCACATCTCTTGTCTCATAGCTTCGATATTGCATAGGTTGCATGTCTCTATCTGTGATTCTGCTTGAGATATTACAATTATGCATATTTAATGACGTCACATGACCATATACGGTTATCACATTAGTTACTCACATCTCATGTCCCACAGCTTCGATTTTGCACAGGTTGCATGTTCATGTCTGTAACAGTGCTTGAGATAATTCAATTATGCATATTTAATGAAGTCACATGACCATATATGGTCATCACATTAGTTAGTCACATCTCTTGACCCATACCTCCGATATTGCACAGGTTGCATGTAACTAACTCTTGCAGTGCTTGATATATTACATTTATGCATATTCAATGAGGTCACATGACCATATATAGTCATCTTGTTTTTTAGTAAAATTTCATGTACCATCACTTCAATATTGCACTGGTTGCATGTTCACATCTGTAACTGTGCTTGAGTTATTACATTTATGCACATTTGATGAAGTCACATGACCATATATGGTCATCACATTAGTTAGTCACATCTCGTGTCTTATAGTTTCGATATTGCACAGGTTGCATGTCCCTATCTGTAACAGTGCTTGATATATTACATTTATGCATATTTAATGAGATCACATGACCATATATGGTCATCTTGTTTGTTAGTAGAATTTCATGTACCATCATTTCAATATTGCACTGGTTGCATGTTCCTATCTGTAACAGCGCTTGAGTTATTACATTTATGCATATTTGATGAAATTACGTGACCATATATGGTCATCACATTAGTTAGCCACATCTCTTGTCTCATAGCTTCGATATTGCATAGGTTGCATGTCTCTATCTGTGATTCTGCTTGAGATATTACAATTATGCATATTTAATGACGTCACATGACCATATACGGTTATCACATTAGTTACTCACATCTCATGTCCCACATCTTCGATTTTGCACAGGTTGCATGTTCATGTCTGTAACAGTGCTTGAGATAATTCAATTATGCATATTTAATGAAGTCACATGACCATATATGGTCATCACATTAGTTAGTCACATCTCTTGACCCATACCTTCGATATTGCACAGGTTGCATGTCCCTAACTCTTGCAGTGCTTGATATATTACATTTATGCATATTCAATGAGATCACATGACCATATATGGTCATCTTGTTTGTTAGTCAAATTTTATGTACCATCACTTCAATATTGCACTGGTTGCATGTTCCCGTCTGTAACTGTGCTTGAGTTATTACATTTATGCATATTTGATGAAGTCGCATGACCATATATGGTCATCACATTAGTTAGTCACATCTCGTGTCTTATAGCTTCGATATTGCACAGGTTGCATGTCCCTATCTGTAACAGTGCTTGATATATTACATTTATGCATATTTAATGAGATCACATGACCATATATGGTCATCTTGTTTGTTAGTAGAATTTCATGTACCATCACTTCAATATTGCACTGGTTGCATGTTCCTATCTGTAACAGTGCTTGAGATATTGCAATTATGTCTAAAAAATGAGGTCACGTGACCATGTAAAAGAACAAAAAAATATGGAAAAACATTCTAAAATCTTCTTATAAAAAACGGCTTATCGCCTGGACTCAATATTTTGGAATTAAATACTATGTCATATGATCTTTCAAAGTTATTCAGGGTTAGTTGATTTGTCGAAAATTATGCAAATGAGATGCAAAACAAAATTTCAAAAAATTCTAAAAAAAAAAGTCACGTGACCGCTAAAGTTTTTTTTGATGAAATTTGTAGCCCTTGTCGCAATGCTACTATCATAAAAAAATTGGAGCACTCAGACCCTCAGAAAGGTGCGCAATTCGGCATTGAAAATTTCGCCTTTAATCCAAGATGGCGGCCTGGTCATGTGACCTATGTGTCTGAACTTAGGATATGCACCAGATCTCATACAGCTTTACCATTGTGGCAAGTATGGAACTGATCGGTCCAACGGTGTTGACATAAAGCGTGACCAAAAATTTAGGCGGAAGAATAATAATAATAAATATAGCTGCGTTGCAGCAATGTCGGGTTTCGAGCCCACTGACTTATTAGCAGCGTTCCAAAATCAGCATCATTGACAATAATTTATTAAAGGAAATTGCATGGCCTTCATACTAAACATGTTGCATGTTCCTGTCTGTAACAGTGCTTAAGGTATTACAATTTTGCATATTTAATGATGTCCCATGACCATATATGGTCATCGGATGTTTTTGTCAGCTCTGTTGTGCAATAACTTCAATATTGCATTGGTTGCATTTTCCTATCTGTAACAGTGCTTGAGGTATAACATTTATGCATATTTGATGAGGTCACATGACCATATGTGGTCATCACATTAGTTAGTCACATCTCTTGTTCCATTGATTCGATATTGCACATGTTGCATGTTCCCATCTGTAACAGTGCTTGAGTTATTACATTTATGCATATTTAATGATGTCACATGACCGTGTATGGGCATCAGATGTGTTAGTCACATATCTTGTCTCATAGCTTCGATATTGCACAGGTTGTGTGTTTCTATCTGTTACTGTGTTTCAAATATAACATTTATGCATATTTGATGAGGTCACATGACCATATATGGTCATCACATTAGTTAGTCACATCTCTTGTCCCATAGCTTCGATATTGCACAGGTTGCATGTTCCCGTCTGTAACAGTGCTTGAGTTATTACATTTATGTATATTTGATGAAGTCACATGACCATATATGGTCATGACATTAGTTATTCACATCTCTGTCTTATAGCTTCGATACTGCACAGGTTGCATGTCCCTATCTGTAACAGTGCTTGATATATTACATTCATGCATATTTAATGAGATCACATGACCATATATGGTCATCTTGTTTGTTAGTAGAATTTCATGTACCATCACTTCAAAATTGCACTGGTTGCATGTTCCTATCTGTAACAGTGCTTGAGATATTGCAATTATGTCTATAAAATGAGGTCACGTGACCATATAAAAGAACAAAAAAATATGAAAAAAACATTCTAAAATCTTCTTATAAAAAACGGCTTATCGCCTGGACTCGATATTTTGGAATTAAATACTATGTCATATGATCTTTCAAAGTTATTCAGGGTTAGTTGATTTGTCGTAAATTATGCAAATGAGATGCAAAACAAAATTTAAAAAAATTCTTAAAAAAAAAGTCACGTGACCGCTAAAGTTTTTTTTGATGAGATTTGTAGCCCTTGTCGCACTGCTACTATCATAAAAAAATTGGAGCACTCAGACCCTCAGAAAGGTGCGCAATTCGGCATTGAAAATTTCGCCTTTAATCCAAGATGGCGGCCTGGTCATGTGACCTACGTGTCTGAACTTAGGATATGCACCAGATCTCATATAGCTTTACCATTGTGGCAAGTATTGAATTGATCGGTCCAACGGCGTTGACATAAAGCGTGACCAAAAATTTAGGCGGAAGAATAATAATAATAATAATAATAATAATAATAATAAACGGAACAATTACAAAAGGGTTTCGACCAAATGGGCTCGAAACCCTAAATATAGCTGCGTTGCAGCAATGTCGGGTTTCGAGCCCACTGACTTATTAGCAGCGTTCCAAAATCAGCATCATTGACAATAATATATTAAAGGAAATTGCACGGCCTTCATACTAAACATGTTGCATGTTCCTGTCTGTAACAGTGCTTAATGTATTACAATCTTGCATATTTAATGATGTCCCATGACCATATATGGTCATCGGATGTTTTTGTCAGCTCTGTTGTGCAATAACTTCAATATTGCATTGGTTGCATTTTCCTATCTGTAACAGTGCTTGAGATATAACATTTTTGCATATTTGATGAGGTCACATGACCATATGTGGTCATCACATTAGTTAGTCACATCTCTTGTTCCATAGATTCGATATTGCACAGGTTGCATGTTCCCGTCTGTAACAGTGCTTGAGTTATTACATTTATGCATATTTAATGATGTCACATGACCGTGTATGGGCATCAGATGTGTTAGTCACATATCTTGTCTCATAGCTTCGATATTGCACAGGTTGTGTGTTTCTATCTGTTACTGTGTTTCAAATATAACATTTATGCATATTTGATGAGGCCACATGACCATATATGGTCATCACATTAGTTAGTCACATCTCTTGTTCCATAGATTCGATATTGCACTGGTTGCATGTTCCCGTCTGTAATAGTGCTTGAGTTATTACATTTATGCTTATTTGATGAGGTCACATGACCATATATGGTCATCGGATATGTTAGTGACTTCTGTTGTGCAATAGCTTCAATATTGCACTGGTTGCATGTTCCTATCTGTAACAGTGCTTGAGATATAACATTTATGCATATTTGATGAGGTCACATGACCATATATGGTCATCGGATGTGTTAGTCACTTCTGTTGTGCAATAGCTTCAATATTGCACTGGTTGCATGTTCCTATCTGTAACAGTGCTTGAGTTATTACATTTATGCATATTTGATGAAATTACATGACCATATATGGTCATCACATAAGTTAGCCACATCTCTTGTCTCATAGCTTCGATATTGCATAGGTTGCATGTCTCTATCTGTGATTCTGCTTGAGATATTACAATTATGCATATTTAATGACGTCACATGACCATATACGGTCATCACATTAGTTACTCACATCTCATGTCCCATAGCTTCGATTTTGCACAGGTTGCATGTCTGTATCTGTGATTCTGCTTGAGATATTACAATTATGCATATTTAATGAAGTCACATGACCATATATGGTCATCACATTAGTTAGTAACATCTCGTGTCTTATAGCTTCGATATTGCACAGGTTGCATGTCCCTATCTGTAACAGTGCTTGATATATTACATTTATGCATATTTAATGAGATCACATGACCATATATGGTCATCTTGTTTGTTAGTAGAATTTCATGTACCATCACTTCAATATTGCACTGGTTGCATGTTCCTATCTGTAACAGTGCTTAAGATATTGCAATTATGTCTATAAAATGAGGTCACGTGACCATATAAAAGAACAAAAAAATATGTAAAAAACATTCTAAAATCTTCTTATAAAAAACGGCTTTTCGCCTGGACTTCCATATTTTGGAATTAAATACTATGTCATATGATCTTTCAAAGTTATTCAGGGTTAGTTGATTTGTCGAAAATTATGCAAATGAGATGCAAAACAAAATTTAAAAAAATTCTAAAAAAAAAAGTCACGTGACCGCTAAAGTTTTTTTTGATGAAATTTGTAGCCCTTGTCGCACTGCTACTATCATAAAAAAATTGGAGCACTCAGACCCTCAGAAAGGTGCGCAATTCGGCATTGAAAATTTCGCCTTTAATCCAAGATGGCGGCCTGGTCATGTGACCTATGTGTCTGAACTTAGGATATGCACCAGATCTCATACAGCTTTACCATTGTGGCAAGTATGGAACTGATCGGTCCAACGGTGTTGACATAAAGCGTGACCAAAAATTTAGGCGGAAGAATAATAATAATAATAATAATAATAATAATAATAAACGGAACAATTACAAAAGGGTTTCGACCAAATGGGCTCGAAACCCTAAATATAGCTGCATAGCAGCAATGACCGGTTTTCAAGACCATGGCACATGGCCAAGTCACATGCAATGCATGGCCAGGTATGACTGTTTGCAATAGCCCCCAAAATTAACGTTGGTCCCATGTTTGTATATGTGATAGTGTCCAAGATATTATTGCCATGCATATGTAATGAGTTATATGACCATATATAGTCATCAGGTATGTTTGTCAATTCTCTTGTCCAATGACTTCAATATAGCATTGGTTCCATGTTCCTACCTGCATCAGTGCCTAAGATATTAGAGGCATGCATATTTAATGAGTTCTATGACCATATATGGTCATCTCATATGTTGGACAATTCTCTTGTCCAATGTCTTCAGTATAGGTTTGGGTACATGTCCCTATCTTTAAAAGTGCTCGAGATATTATGGATATGCATACTTAATGTGTTCTATGACCATATATGGTAATCGAATATGTTGGTCAATCCTTTTGTCCAATGTCTTCAATATAGTATTGGTTCCATGTTTGTGCTTACAATAGTACTCGAGATATTAGAGACATGCATATTTAATGAGTTGTATGACCATATATGGTCATCGACTGTGTTGGTCAATTATCTTGTCCAAAGTCTTCAATATAGGTTTGGGTACATGTTTCTATCTTTAAAAGTGTTCGAGATATATGGATATGCATATTTAATCAGTTCTATGACCATATATGGTCATCGAATATGTTGGTCAATTCTCTCGTCCTATGTCTTCAATATAGCGTTGATTCCATGTTTGAACTTGCAATAATGCCCGAGATATTAGAGACACGCATATTTAATGAGTTATATGACCATATATGGTCATACACTATGTTGATCAATTCTTTTGTTCAATGTCTTCAATATAGCATTGGTTCCATGTTTATACTTGCAATAGTGCCTGAGATATTAAAGACATGCATATTTAATGAGTTACATGACCATATATGGTCATCCAATATCTTGGTCAATTATCTTGTCCAATGTCTTCAATATAGCGTTAGTTCCATGTTTGTACTTGCAATAGTGCCTGAGATATTAGAGACATGCATATTTAATGAGTTGCATGACCATTTATGGTCATCCAATATTTTGGTCAATTCTCTTGTCCAATGTCTTCAATATAGCGTTAGTTCCATGTTTGTATATGCAATAGTTCTCAATATATGTCAATTCAATGTGTATCGTATATGGGCCCTCCCCCTTTCCCATAATGCAACATTGCTGACTATTTTATATAAAATGTGAAAAATATTCATAAATCAACTGCTCCAAAACTACTGGTCGCACTTCCATGATTCTTTGATTAATCTGTAGTATGTATGATGTTCTTCAAAATTATGGCGTGGAATTTCGATACGATCAAAATTATGCAAATGAGATGCAAAACAATATTTCAGAAAATTCTAGAAAAAAAAGTCACATGACCGTTCAACTTTTTTTTTCTGATATACGTAGCTCTAGGGCCAATGCTTCTTTTAGGCGAAAGTTTGAGACTCCTAGGCCCTCAGAAAGGTGTTCAAATGAGCATGCCATTTTTCGCCTTAAATTCAAAATGGCCGCCGTACCACGTGATCAATATGCGTCATCTTAGGATATGCACTAGATCTCATCAACCTTTACAAACATATGAAAATTTTTTACAGATATGTGCAACGGTGTCGAAATGGCGCTTAGCGAAAAAATCTGGCGGAATAATAAAAAACATAACGATTACAATAGGTTTCCAAGACATGTGTCTTGAAAACCTAATAATAATAATAAACGGAACAATTACAATAGGGTTTCGACCAAATGGGCTCGAAACCCTAATAAGAATAATAAACATAGCAATTACAATAGGGTTTCGCCCCATAGGGCTCGAAACCCTAAATATAGCTGCATAGCAGCGATGATGGGTTTCGAGCCTGCGTGGCTCATGACAAATTGCACTTGCTCGATGTGATTATTTGACGAACGTTTCATGTCTAGAATGCAAGATAGCAGACAAACTACACAACATATGGATTTGATTTCACAGGAATATGATAAACTTAATGCAAGGACAAATAGTTCATGAGTTATAGAACTTTTTCTCTATTACTAAATCCAAGATGGCTGCCAAAGGAAGCCATTTTTAAAAATCTACTTCAGTAACTTTGTAGAGCTATCAACAGAGATACTATATGCTAAATTGCTTTTCAAACAAGCAAGCAGTTTTTAACAAGATATTTTTTTGAGGTTTTTTGAATTTTTGTGATAAATTCAGCATGGCCGCCAAAACCACTTGAATCATGGGAAATATTTCCATGAACACATAATCATCTCATTGAGCGGATGTTGTATGCCAAGTTTTGTTTAAATCTGGCAAATCGTTCATAAGTTATAGTGTACTTTCACTTTTTACTAAATCCAAGATGGCTGCCAAAGGAAGCCATTTTTCAAAAATCTGCTTCAGTCACTTTGTGAAGCTATCAACAGAGATACTATATGCCGAATTGTTTTTCAAACAAGCAAGCAGTTTTTTAGAAGATAATTTTTTGAGTTTTTTGGCATTTTTGTTATAAATTCAACATGGCCGCCAAAACCACTTGAATCATGGGAAATATTTTTATGAACACATAATCATCTTATTGAGCGGATGTTGTATGCCAAGTTTTGTTTAAATCTGGCAAATCGTTCATAAGTTATAGTGTACTTTCACTTTTTACTAAATCCAAGATGGCTGCCAAAAGAAGCCATTTTTCGAAAATCTGCTACAGTATCTTTGTAGAGCTATCAACAAAGATACTATATGCTAAATTGATTGTCAAACAAACAAGCAGTTTTTAAGAAGATAATTTTTTGAGGTTTTTTGCAATTTTTTGATAAATTCAATATGGCCGCCAAAACCACTTGAATCATGGGAAATATTTTTATGAACACATAATCATCTTATTGAAGGGATGTTGTATGCCAACTTTGGTTTAAATCTGGCAAATTGTTCATGAGTTATAGCGTACTTTCACTTTTTATTGAATCCAAGATGGCTGCCAAAGGAAGCCATTTTTCAAAAATCTGCTTCAGTCACTTTGTAGGGCTATGCCCATAGGTGCTGCAAAGCAAATGTATAATCACATGAATGAGCCATTTTTGAGAAGAAGATTTTAAAAGTTTTTTGTCAATTTTCGGAAAATCCAATATGGCGGCCAAGATCACATGACCGCTAAAGATTTTATTGCTGATATTTGCTAGACATGAGCCAATGATGCGACACAAAAAAACCGGAAGTTCCTAGACCCTCAGAAAGTGGTGCAATTGAGCACTTCCGGTTTGTGTTCTACCTAACATGGCGGCCAGGTCATGTGACCTACATAGCTGTTTTTTGGGTATGCACCACAACTCATGGCCCTTCATCAGCATGCAAAATGCCTAATCAATCGCAGCATTATTTTTCAAGTTACAGTGCTTTAAAAAACGGTGGAAAAATAATAAGAATAAATATAGCTGCATAGCAGCGATGACGGGTTTCGAGCCTGCGTGGCTCATGGCAAATTGCACTTGCTCAATGTGATTATTTGACGAATGTTTCATGTCTAGAATGAAAGATAGCAGACAAACTACACAACATATGGATTTGATTTCACAGGAATATGATAAACTTAATGCAAGGACAAATAGTTCATGAGTTATAGAACTTTTTCTCTTTTACTAAATCCAAGATGGCTGGCAAAGGAAGCCATTTTTCGATAATCTACTTTAGTAACTTTGTAGAGCTATCAACAGAGATACTATATGCTAAATTGCTTTTCAAACAAGGAAGCAGTTTTTAACAAGATAATTTTTTGAGGTTTTTTGAATTTTTGTGATAAATTCAACATGGCCGCCAAAACCACTTGAATCATGGGAAATATTTTCATGAACACATAATCATCTCATTGAGCGGATGTTGTATGCCAAGTTTTGTTTAAATCTGGCAAATCGTTCATAAGTTATAGCGTACTTTCACTTTTTTACTAAATCCAAGATGGCTGCCAAAGGAAGCCATTTTTCGAAAATCGGCTTCAGTAACTTTGTAGAGCTATCAACAGAGATACTATATGCTAAATAGATTGTCAAACAAGCAAGCAGTTTTTAAGATAATAATTTCTTGAGGTTTTTGGCATTTTTGTGATAAATTCAAGATGGCCGCCAAAACCACTTGAGTCATGGGAAATATTTTTATGAACACATAATCATCTTATTGAGTGGATGTTGTATGCCAAGTTTTGTCAAAATCTGGAAAATTGTTCATAATTTATAGCATAATTTCACTTTTCACTAAATCCAAGATGGCTGCCAAAGGAAGCCATTTTTCAAAAATCTGCTTCAGTACCTTTGTAGAGCTATCAACAGAGATACTATATGCTAAATTGATTGTCAACCAAGCAAGCAGTTTTTAAGAAGATAATTTTTTGAGGTTTTTTGCATTTTTTGATAAATTCAATATGGCCGCCAAAACCACTTGAATCATGGGAAATATTTTTATGAATACATTATCATCTTATCGAAGGGATGTTGTATGCCAACTTTGGTTTAAATCTGGCAAATTGTTCATGAGTTATAGCGTACTTTCACTTTTTACTAAATCCAAGATGGCTGCCAAAGGAAGCCATTTTTCAAAAATCTGCTTCAGTCACTTTGTAGAGCTATGGCCATAGGTGCTGCAAAGCAAATGTCTAATCACATGAACGAGCCATTTTTGAGAAGAAGATTTTAAAATTTTTTTGTCAATTTTCACAAAATCCAAAATGGCGGCCAAGGTCACATGACCGTTAAAGATTTTATTGCTGATATTTGCTAGACATGAGCCAATGATGCCACACAAAAAAACCGGAAGTTCCTAGACCCTCAGAAAGTGGTGCAATTGAGCACTTCCGGTTTGTGTTCTACCTAACATGGCGGCCAGGTCATGTGACCTACATGGCTGGTTTTTGGATATGCACCACAACTCATGGCCCTTTATGAACATGGAAAATAGCAAATGAATTGCAGCATTATTTTTCAAGTTACAGTGCTTTAAAAAACGGTGGAAAAATAATAAGAATAATAATAATAAATATAGCTGCATAGCAGCGATGACGGGTTTCGAGCCTGCGTGGCTCATGGCAAATTGCACTTGCTCGATGTGATTATTTGACGAATGTTTCATGTCTAGAATGAAAGATAGCAGACAAACTACACAACATATGGATTTGATTTCACAGGAATATGATAAACTTAATGCAAGGACAAATCGTTCATGAGTTATAGAACTTTTTCTCTTTTACTAAATCCAAGATGGCTGGCAAAGGAAGCCACTTTTCGATAATCTACTTTAGTAACTTTGTAGAGCTATCAACAGAGATACTATATGCTAAATTGCTTTTCAAACAAGGATGCAGTTTTTAACAAGATAATTTTTTGAGGTTTTTTGAATTTTTGTGATAAATTCAACATGGCCGCCAAAACCACTTGAATCATGGGAAATATTTTCATGAACACATAATCATCTCATTGAGCGGATGTTGTATGCCAAGTTTTGTTTAAATCTGGCAAATCGTTCATAAGTTATAGCGTACTTTCACTTTTTTACTAAATCCAAGATGGCTGCCAAAGGAAGCCATTTTTCGAAAATCGGCTTCAGTAACTTTGTAGAGCTATCAACAGAGATACTATATGCTAAATAGATTGTCAAACAAGCAAGCAGTTTTTAAGATAATAATTTCTTGAGGTTTTTGGCATTTTTGTGATAAATTCAAGATGGCCGCCAAAACCACTTGAGTCATGGGAAATATTTTTATGAACACATAATCATCTTATTGAGTGGATGTTGTATGCCAAGTTTTATCGAAATCTGGAAAATTGTTCATAATTTATAGCGTAATTTCACTTTTCACTAAATCCAAGATGGCTGCCAAAGCAAGCCATTTTTCTAAAATCTGCTTTAGTACCTTTGTAGAGCTATCAACAAAGATACTATATGCTAAATTGATTGTCAACCAAGCAAGCAGTTTTTAAGAAGATAATTTTTTGAGGTTTTTTGAATTTTTTGATAAATTCAATATGGCCGCCAAAACCACTTGAATCATGGGAAATATTTTTATGAACATATAATCATCTTATCGAAGGGATGTTGTATGCCAACTTTGGTTTAAATCTGGCAAATTGTTCATGAGTTATAGCGTACTTTCACTTTTTACTAAATCCAAGATGGCTGCCAAAGGAAGCCATTTTTCAAAAATCTGCTTCAGTCACTTTGTAGAGCTATGGCCATAGGTGCTGCAAAGCAAATGTCTAATCACATGAACGAGCCATTTTTGAGAAGAAGATTTTAAAATTTTTTTGTCAATTTTCACAAAATCCAATATGGCGGCCAAGGTCACATGACCGCTAAAGATTTTATTGCTGATATTTGCTAGACATGAGCCAATGATGCCACACAAAAAAACCGGAAGTTCCTAGACCCTCAGAAAGTGGTGCAATTGAGCACTTCCGGTTTGTGTTCTACCTAAGATGGCGGCCAGGTCATGTGACCTACATGGCTGGTTTTTGGATATGCACCACAACTCATGGCCCTTTATGAACATGGAAAATAGCAAATGAATTGCAGCATTATTTTTCAAGTTACAGTGCTTTAAAAAACGGTGGAAAAATAATAAGAATAATAATAATAATAAACATAGCAATTACAAAAGGGTTTCGCCCCATAGGGCTCGAAACCCTAAATATAGCTGCATAGCAGCGATGACGGGTTTCGAGCCTGCGTGGCTCATGGCAAATTGCACTTGCTCGATGTGATTATTTGGCGAATGTTTCATGTCTAGAATGAAAGATAGCAGACAAACTACACAACATATGGATTTGATTTCACAGGAATATGATAAACTTAATGCAAGGACAAATAGTTCATGAGTTATAGAACTGTTTCTCTTTTACTAAATTCAAGATGGCTGCCAAAGGAAGCCATTTTTCGATAATCTACTTTAGTAACTTTGTAGAGCTATCAACAGAGATACTATATGCTAAATTGCTTTTCAAACAAGGAAGCAGTTTTTAACAAGATAATTTTTTGAGGTTTTTTGAATTTTTGTGATAAATTCAACATGGCCGCCAAAACCACTTGAATCATGGGAAATATTTTCATGAACACATAATCATGTCATTGAGCGGATGTTGTATGCCAAGTTTTGTTTAAATCTGGCAAATCGTTCATAAGTTATAGCGTACTTTCACTTTTTTACTAAATCCAAGATGGCTGCCAAAGGAAGCCATTTTTCGAATATCGGCTTCAGTAACTTTGTAGAGCTATCAACAGAGATACTATATGCTAAATAGATTGTCAAACAAGCAAGCAGTTTTTAAGATAATAATTTCTTGAGGTTTTTGGCATTTTTGTGATAAATTCAAGATGGCCGCCAAAACCACTTGAGTCATGGGAAATATTTTTATGAACACATAATCATCTTATTGAGTGGATGTTGTATGCCAAGTTTTGTTGAAATCTGGAAAATTGTTCATAATTTATAGCATAATTTCACTTTTCACTAAATCCAAGATGGCTGCCAAAGGAAGCCATTTTTCAAAAATCTGCTTCAGTACCTTTGTAGAGCTATCAACAGAGATACTATATGCTAAATTGATTGTCAACCAAGCAAGCAGTTTTTAAGAAGATAATTTTTTGAGGTTTTTTGCAATTTTTTGATAAATTCAATATGGCCGCCAATACCACTTGAATCATGGGAAATATTTTTATGAACACATAATAATCTTATCGAAGGGATGTTGTATGCCAACTTTGGTTTAAATCTGGCAAATTGTTCATGAGTTATAGCGTACTTTCACTTTTTACTAAATCCAAGATGGCTGCCAAAGGAAGCCATTTTTCAAAAATCTGCTTCAGACACTTTGTAGAGCAATGGCCACAGGTGCTGCAAAGCAAATGTCTAATCACATGAACGAGCCATTTTTGAGAAGAAGATTTTAAAATTTTTTTGTCAATTTTCACAAAATCCAATATGGCGGCCAAGGTCACATGACCGCTAAAGATTTTATTGCTGATATTTGCTAGACATGAGCCAATGATGCCACACAAAAAAACCGGAAGTTCCTAGACCCTCAGAAAGTGGTGCAATTGAGCACTTCCGGTTTGTGTTCTACCTAAGATGGCGGCCAGGTCATGTGACCTACATGGCTGATTTTGGGGTATGCACCACAACTCATGGCCCTTCATCAGCATGCAAAATGCCTAATCAATCGCAGCATTATTTTTCAAGTTACAGTGCTTTAAAAAACGGTGGAAAAATAATAAGAATAATAATAATAAATATAGCTGCAGAGCAGCTATTAACGGCTTTCAAGAAAGAAGGGCCATAACACCATTAATTTTTGGGAAGAAAAAGTTTGAAGATTTGATTTGTGTAATGTATATACATGTAGGTTACACGACGTTCTGGCCCAATGCCTTCATTATAGCGCTATTTCCATGTCTCTAACTTCAATAGTGCTCGAGATATTATATATATGCATATCTAATGAGTTCTATGACCATATATGGTCAACGGATATGTTGGCCAATTTTCTTTTCTATTGCCTTCAATATAGTGTTTGTTCCATGTTTGTACATGGAATAGCGCTTGGGATATTAGAGACATGCATATTAAATGAGTTCTCTGACCATATATGGTCAACGGATGTGTTGGCCAATTTTCTTGTCCATTGCCTTCAATATATCATTAGTACCATGTTTATACTTGCAATGGTGCTTGAGATATCGGAGACATGCATATTTAACGAGTTCTATGACCATATATGGTCAACGAATATGTTGGTCAATTTTCTTGTCCATTGCCTTCGGTATACCGTTAGTTCCATGTTTGTACATGTAATAGTTCTTGAGATATTGGAGACATGCATATTTAATGAGTTATATGACCATATATGGTCATTGAAGATGTTGGCAATTTCTCTTGTCCAAAGCCTTCAATATAGCAATGGTTCCATGTCTGTATGTGCAATAGTGCCTGAGATATTATAGGTATGCATATTTAATGAGGTATATGACCTTATATGGTCAACGAATATGTTGGCTCATTCTCTAGACCATTTCCTTCAATATAGCATCAGTTTCACGTTTGTACATGCAATAGTGCTTGAGATATAAGAGACATGCATATTTAATGAGTTCTATGACCATATATGGTCAACGAATATTTTGGCCAATTCTCATGTCCGTTGCCTTCAACATACCGTTAGTTCCATGTTTGTACATGCAATAGTTTTTGAGATACAAGAGACATGCATATTTAATGAGTTCCAAGATGGCGGCCGAACCACGTGACTAATCGAAAATCTGTTTCAGTCACTTTTAATGGCATGACATGTAGAAGGTATATACAAATTTTCAGGCAAAACGGTCCAGCCGTTTCAGAGAAGAAGTCGTTTGAAGTTGGCGGAAGAATAATAATAATAATAATAAATATAGCTGCGTTGCAGCAATGTCGGGTTTCGAGCCCACTGACTTATTAGCAGCGTTCCAAAATCAGCATCATTGACAATAATATATTAAAGGAAATTGCATGGCCTTCATACTAAACATGTTGCATGTTCCTGTCTGTAACAGTGCTTAAGGTATTACAATCATACATATTTAATGATGTCACATGACCATATATGGACATCGGATGTGTCGGTCACTTCTGTTGTGCAATAACTTCAATATTGCACTGGTTGCATGTTCCTATCTGTATCAGTGCTTGACATATAACATTTATGCATATTTGATGAGGTCACATGACCATATATGGTCATCACATTAGTTAGTCACATCTATTGTTCCATAGATTCGATATTGCACAGGTTGCATGTTCCCGTCTGTAATAGTGCTTGAGTTATTACATTTATGCTTATTTGATGAGGTCACATGACCATATATGGTCATCGGATATGTTAGTCACTTCTGTTGTGCAATAGCTTCAATATTGCACTGGTTGCATGTTCCTATCTGTAACAGTGATTGAGATATAACATTTATGCATATTTGATGAGGTCACATGACCATATATGGTCATCAGATGTGTTAGTCACTTCTGTTGTGCAATAGCTTCAATATTGCACTGGTTGCATGTTCCTATCTGTAACAGTGCTTAAGTTACTACATTTATGCATATTTGATGAAGTTACATGACCATATATGGTCATCACATTAGTTAGTCACATCTCTTGTCTCATAGCTTCGATATTGCATATGTTGCATGTCTCTATTTGTGATTCTGCTTGAGATATTACAATTATGCATATTTAATGACGTCACATGACCATATACGGTCATCTCATTAGTTACTCACATCTCATGTCCCATAGCTTCGATTTTGCACAGGTTGCATGTTCATGTCTGTATCAGTGCTTGAGTTATTTCATGTATGCATATTTGATGAAGTTACATGACCATATATGGTCATCACATTAGTTAGTCACATCTCTTGTCTCACAGCTTCGATATTGCACAGGTTGCATGTTTCTAACTGTAACAGTGCTTGAGATAATTCAATTATGCATATTTAATGAAGTCACATGACCATATATGGTCATCACATTAGTTAGTCACATCTCTTGACCCATACCTTCGATATTGCACAGGATGCATGTCCCTAACTCTTACAGTGCTTGATATATTACATTTAATCATATTCAATGAGGTCACATGACCATATATGGTCATCTTGTTTGTTAGTAAAATTTCATGTACCATCACTTCAATATTGCACTGGTTGCATGTTCCCGTCTGTAACTGTGCTTGAGTTATTACATTTATGCATATTTGATGAAGTCACATGACCATATATGGTCATCACATTAGTTAGTCACATCTCGTGTCTTATAGCTTCAATATTGCACAGGTTGCATGTCGCTATCTGTAACAGTGCTTGATATATTACATTTATGCATATTTAATGAGATCACATGACCATATATGGTCATCTTGTTTGTTAGTAGAATTTCATGTACCATCACTTCAATATTGCACTGGTTGCATGTTCCTATCTGTAACAGTGCTTGAGATATTGCAATTATGTCTATAAAATGAGGTCACGTGACCATTTAAAAGAACAAAAAAAATATGAAAAAACATTCTAAAATCTTCTTCTAAAAAACGGCTTATCGCCTGGACTTCATATTTTGGAATTAAATACTATGTCATATGATCTTTCAAAGTTATTCAGGGATAGTTGATTAGTCGAAAATTATGCAAATGAGATGCAAAAGAAAATTAAAAAAATTCTAGAAAAAAATTAGTCACGTGACCGCTAAAGTTTTTTTTGATGAAATTTGTAGCCCTTGTCGCACTGCTACTATCATAAAAAAATTGGAGCACTCAGACCCTCAGAAAGGTGCGCAATTCGGCATTGAAAATTTCGCCTTTAATCCAAGATGGCGGCCTGGTCATGTGACCTATGTGTCTGAACTTAGGATATGCACCACATCTCATACAGCTTTACCATTGTGGCAAGTATGGAACTGATCGGTCCAACGGTGTTGACATAAAGCGTGACCAAAAATTTAGGCGGAAGAATAATAATAATAAATATAGCTGCGTTGCAGCAATGTCGGGTTTCGAGCCCACTGACTTATTAGCAGCGTTCCAAAATCAGCATCATTGACAATAATATATTAAAGGAAATTGCATGGCCTTCATACTAAACATGTTGCATGTTCCTGTCTGTTACAGTGCTTAAGGTATTACAATCTTGCATATTTAATGATGTCCCATGACCATATATGGTCATCGGATGTTTTTGTCAGCTCTGTTGTGCAATAACTTCAATATTGCATTGGTTGCATTTTCCTATCTGTAACAGTGCTTGAGATATAACATTTATGCATATTTGATGAGGTCACATGACCATATGTGGTCATCACATTAGTTAGTCACATCTCTTGTTCCATAGATTCGATATTGCACAGGTTGCATGTTCCCGTCTGTAACAGTGCTTGAGTTATTACATTTATGCATATTTAATGATGTCACATGACCGTGTTTGGGCATCAGATGTGTTAGTTACATATCTTGTCTCATAGCTTCGATATTGCACAGGTTGTGTGTTTCTATCTGTTACTGTGTTTCAAATATAACATTTATGCATATTTGATGAGGTCACATGACCATATATGGTCATCACATTAGTTAGTCACATCTCTTGTCCCATAGCTTTGATATTGCACAGGTTGCATGTTCCCGTCTGTAACAGTGCTTGAGTTATTACATTTATGCATATTGGATGAGGTCACATGATCATATATAGTCATCACATTAGTTAGTCACATCTCTTGTTCCATAGATTCGATATTGCACAGGTTGCATGTTCCCGTCTGTAATAGTGATTGAGTTATTACATTTATGCTTATTTGATGAGGTCACATGACCATATATGATCATCGGATATGTTAGTGACTTCTGTTGTGCAATAGCTTCAATATTGCACTGGTTGCATGTTCCTATCTGTAACAGTGCTTGAGATATAACATTTATGCATATTTGATGAGGTCACATGACCATATATGGTCATCGGATGTGTTAGTCACTTCTGTTGTGCAATAGCTTCAATATTGCACTGGTTGCATGTTCCTATCTGTAACAGTGCTTGAGTTATTACATTTATGCATATTTGATGAAATTACATGACCATATATGGTCATCACATTAGTTAGCCACATCTCTTGTCTCATAGCTTCGATATTGCATAGGTTGCATGACTCTATCTGTGATTCTGCTTGAGATATTACAATTATGCATATTTAATGACACACATGACCATATACGGTCATCACATTAGTTACTCACATCTCATGTCCCACAGCTTCGATTTTGCACAGGTTGCATGTTCATGTCTGTAACAGTTCTTGAGAGAATTCAATTATGCATATTTAATGAAGTCACATGACCATATATGGTCATCACATTAGTTAGCCACATCTCTTGACCCATACCTTCGATATTGCACAGGTTGCATGTCCCTAACTCTTGCAGTGCTTGATATATTATATTTATGCATATTCAATGAGGTCGCATGACCATATATGGTCATCTTGTTTGTTAGTAAAATTTCATGTACCATCACTTCAATATTGCACTGGTTGCATGTTCCCGTCTGTAACTGTGCTTGAGTTATTACATTTATGCATATTTGATGAAGTCACATGACCATATATGGTCATCACATTAGTTAGTCACATCTCGTGTCTTATAGCTTCGATATTGCACAGGTTGCATGTCCCTATCTGTAACAGTGCTTGATATATTACATTTATGCATATTTAATGAGATCACATGACCATATATGGTCATCTTGTTTGTTAGTAGAATTTCATGTACCATCACTTCAATATTGCACTGGTTGCATGTTCCTATCTGTAACAGTGCATGAGATATTGCAATTATGTGACCATATAAAAGAACAAACAAATATGAAAAAACATTCTAAAATCTTCTTATAAAAAACGGCTTATCGCCTGGACTCGATATTTTGGAATTAAATACTATGTCATATGATCTTTCAAAGTTATTCAGGGTTAGTTGATTTGTCGAAAATTATGCAAATGAGATGCAAAACAAAATTTAAAAAAATTCTAAAAAAAAAAGTCACGTGACCGCTAAAGTTTTTTTTGATGAGATTTGTAGCCCTTGTCGCACTGCTACTATCATAAAAAAATTGGAGCACTCAGACCCTCAGAAAGGTGCGCAATTCGTCATTGAAAATTTCGCCTTTAATCCAAGATGGCGGCCTGGTCATGTGACCTACGTGTCTGAACTTAGGATATGCACCAGATCTCATATAGCTTTACCATTGTGGCAAGTATTGAATTGATCGGTCCAACGGCGTTGACATAAAGCGTGACCAAAAATTTAGGCGGAAGAATAATAATAATAATAATAATAATAATAATAATAAACGGAACAATTACAAAAGGGTTTCGACCAAATGGGCTCGAAACCCTAATAATAATAATAAACGGAACAATTACAATAGGGTTTCGACCAAATGGGCTCGAAACCCTAATAATAATAATAATAATAATAATAATAATAATAATAAACATAACAAAAACAATAGGCTTTCAAGCCTGAAGGGACTTGAAAGCCTAATAAACATAGCAATTACAAAAGGGTTTCCGACCCATAGGGCTCGAAACCCTAAATATAGCTGCATAGCAGCGATGACGGGTTTCGAGCCTGCGTGGCTCATGACAAATTGCACTTGCTCGATGTGATTATTTGACGAACGTTTCATGTCTAGAATGCAAGATAGCAGACAAACTACACAACATATGGATTTGATTTCACAGGAATATGATAAACTTAATGCAAGGACAAATAGTTCATGAGTTATAGAACTTTTTCTCTTTTACTAAATCCAAGATGGCTGCCAAAGGAAGCCATTTTTAAAAATCTACTTCAGTAACTTTGTAGAGCTATCAACAGAGATACTATAAGCTAAATTGCTTTTCAAACAAGCAAGCAGTTTTTAACAAGATATTTTTTTGAGGTTTTTTGAATTTTTGTGATAAATTCAACATGGCCGCCAAAACCACTTGAATCATGGGAAATATTTCCATGAACACATAATCAGCTCATTGAGCGGATGTTGTATGCCAAGTTTAGTTTAAATCTGGCAAATTGTTCATAAGTTATAGCGTGCTTTCACTTTTTACTAAATCCAAGATGGCTGCCAAAGGAAGCCATTTTTCGAAAATCTGCTTCAGTAACTTTGTAGAGCTATCGACAGAGATACTATATGCTGAATTGCTTTTCAAACAAGGAAGCAGTTTTTAACAAGATAATTTTTTGAGGTTTTTTGAATTTTTGTGATAAATTCAACATGGCCGCCAAAACCACTTGAATCATGGGAAATATTTCCATGAACACATAATCATCTCATTGAGCGGATGTTGTATGCCAAGTTTTGTTTAAATCTGGCAAATCGTTCATAAGATATAGTGTACTTTCACTTTTTACTAAATCCAAGATGGCTGCCAAAAGAAGCCATTTTTCGAAAATCTGCTACAGTTACTTTGTAGAGCTATCAACAGAGATACTATATGCTAAATTGATTGTCAAACAAACAAGCAGTTTTTAAGAAGATAATTTTTTGAGGTTTTTTGCAATTTTTTGACAAATTCAATATGGCCGCCAAAACCACTTGAATCATGGGAAATATTTTTATGAACACATAATCATCTTATTGAAGGGATGTTGTATGCCAACTTTGGTTTAAATCTGGCAAATTGTTCATGAGTTATAGCGTACTTTCACTTTTTATTGAATCCAAGATGGCTGCCAAAGGAAGCCATTTTTCAAAAATCTGATTCAGTCACTTTGTAGGGCTATGCCCATAGGTGCTGCAAAGCAAATGTATAATCACATGAATGAGCCATTTTTGAGAAGAAGATTTTAAAAGTTTTTTGTCAATTTTTGGAAAATCCAATATGGCGGCCAAGGTCACATGACCGCTAAAGATTTTATTGCTGATATTTGCTAGACATGAGCCAATGATGCCACACAAAAAAACCGGAAGTTCCTAGACCCTCAGAAAGTGGTGCAATTGAGCACTTCCGGTTTGTGTTCTACCTAACATGGCGGCCAGGTCATGTGACCTACATAGCTGTTTTTTGGGTATGCACCACAACTCATGGCCCTTTATCAGCCTGCAAAATAGCAAATAAATTGCAGCATTATTTTTCAAGTTACAGTGCTTAGAAAAAACGGCGGAAAAATAATAAGAATAATAATAAACATAGCAATTACAATAGGGTTTCGACCCATCTGGGCTCGAAACCCTAAATATAGCTGCATAGCAGCGATGACGGGTTTCGAGCCTGCGTGGCTCATGACAAATTGCACTTGCTCGATGTGATTATTTGACGAACGTTTCATGTCTAGAATGCAAGATAGCAGACAAACTACACAACATATGGATTTGATTTCACAGGAATATGATAAACTTAATGCAAGGACAAATAGTTCATGAGTTATAGAACTTTTTCTCGTTTACTAAATCCAAGATGGCTGTCAAAGGAAGCCATTTTTAAAAATCTACTTCAGTAACTTTGTAGAGCTATCAACAGAGATACTATATGCTAAATTGCTTTTCAAACAAGCAAGCACTTTTTAACAAGATATTTTTTTGAGGTTTTTTGAATTTTTGTGATAAATTCAACATGGCCGCCAAAACCACTTGAATCATGGGAAATATTTCCATGAACACATAATCATCTCATAGAGCGGATGTTGTATCCCAAGTTTTGTTTAAATCTGGCAAATTGTTCATAAGTTATAGCGTGCTTTCACTTTTTACTAAATCCAAGATGGCTGCCAAAGGAAGCCATTTTTCGAAAATCTGCTTCAGTCACTTTGTGAAGCTATCAACAGTGATACTATATGCCGAATTGTTTTTCAAACAAGCAAGCAGTTTTTTAGAAGATAATTTTTTGAGTTTTTTGGCATTTTTGTTATAAATTCAACATGGCCGCCAAAACCACTTGAATCATGGGAAATATTTTTATGAACACATAATCATCTTATTGAAGGGATGTTGTATGCCAACTTTGGTTTAAATCTGGCAAATTGTTCATGAGTTATAGCGTACTTTCACTTTTTACTAAATCCAAGATGGCTGCCAAAGGAAGCCATTTTTCAAAAATCTGCTTCAGTCACTTTGTGAAGCTATCAACAGAGATACTATATGCCGAATTGTTTTTCAAACAAGCAAGCAGTTTTTAAGAAGATAATTTTTTGAGTTTTTTGGCATTTTTGTGATAAATTCAACATGGCCGCCAAAACCACTTGAATCATGGGAAATATTTTTATGAACACATAATCATCTTATTGAAGGGATGTTGTATGCCAACTTTGGTTTAAATCTGGCAAATTGTTCATGAGTTATAGCGTACTTTCACTTTTTTTTAAATCCAAGATGGCTGCCAAAGGAAGCCATTTTTCAAAAATCTGCTTCAGTCACTTTATAGAGCTATGGCCATAGGTGCTGCAAAGCAAATGTATAATCACATGAATGAGCCATTTTTGAGAAGAAGTGTTTAAAAGTTTTTTGTCAATTTTCGGAAAATCCAATATGGCGGCCAATGTCACATGACCGCTAAAGATTTTATTGCTGATATTTGCTAGACATGAGCCAATGATGCCACACAAAAAAACCGGAAGTTCCTAGACCCCCAAAAAGTGGTGCAATTGAGCACTTCCGGTTTGTCTTCTACCTAAGATGGCGGCCAGGTCATGTGACCTACATAACTGGTTTTGGGATATGAACCACAACTCATTGCCCTTTATCAGCATGCAAAATAGCAAATCAATCGCAGCATTATTTTTCAAGTTACAGCGGTTACAAAAAACGGCGGAAAAATAATAATAATAATAATAAATATAGCTGCGTTGCAGCAATGTCGGGTTTCGAGCCCACTGACATATTAGCAGCATTCCAAAATCAGCATCATTGACAATAATATATTAAAGGAAATTGCATGGCCTTCATACTAAACATGTTACATGTTCCTGTCTGTAACAGTGCTTAAGGTATTACAATCTTGCATATTTAATAATGTCCCATGACCATATACGGTCATCGGATGTTTTTTTCAGCTCTGTTGTGCAATAACTTCAATATTGCATTGGTTGCATGTTCCTATTTGTAACGGTGCTTGAGATATAACATTTGTGCATATTTGATGAGGTCACCTGACCATATATGGTCATCACATTAGTTAGTCACATCTCTTGTTCCATAGATTCGATATTGCACAGGTTGCATATTCCCGTCTGTAATAGTGCTTGAGTTATTACATTTATGCTTATTTGATGAGGTCACATGACCATATATGGTCAACGGATATGTTAGTCACTTCTGTTGTGCAATAGCTTCAATATTGCACTGGTTGCATTATCCTATCTGTAACAGTGCTTGAGATATAACATTTATGCATATTTGATGAGGTCACATGACCATATATGGTCATCGGATGTGTTAGTCACTTCTGTTGTGCAATAGCTTCAATATTGCACTGGTTGCATGTTCCTATCTGTAACAGTGCTTGAGTTATTACATTTATGCATATTTGATGAAGTTACATGACCATATATGGTCATCACATTAGTTAGTCATATCTCTTGTCACATAGCTTCGATATTGCATAGGTTGCATGTCTCTATCTTTGATTCTGCTTGAGATATTACTATTATGCATATTTAATGACGGCACATGACCATATACGGTCATCACATTAGTTACTCACATCTCATGTCCCATAGCTTCGATTTTGCACAGGTTGCATGTTTCTATCTGTAACAGTGCTTGAGATAATTCAATTATGCATATTTAATGAAGTCACATGACCATATATGGTCATCACATTTGTTAGTCACATCTCTTGACCCATACCTCCGATATTGCACAGGTTGCATGTAACTAACTCTTGCAGTGCTTGATATATTACATTTATGCATATTCAATGAGGTCACATGACCATATATAGTCATCTTGTTTGTTAGTAAAATTTCATGTACCATCACTTCAATATTGCACTGGTTGCATGTTCCCGTCTGTAACTGTGCTTGAGTTATTACATTTATGCATATTTGATGAAGTTACATGACCATATATGGTCATCACATTAGTTAGTCACATCTCGTGTCTTATAGCTTCGATATTGCACAGGTTACATGTCCCTATCTGTAACAGTGCTTGATATATTACATTTATGCATATTTAATGAGATCACATGACCATACATGGTCATCTTGTTTGTTAGTAGAATTTCATGTACCATCACTTCAATATTGCACTGGTTGCATGTTCCTATCTGTAACAGTGCTTGAGATATTGCAATTATGTCTAAAAAATGAGGTCACGTGACCATGTAAAAGAACAAAAAAAATATGGAAAAACATTCTAAAATCTTCTTATAAAAAACGGCTTATCGCCTGGACTCAATATTTTGGAATTAAATACTATGTCATATGATCTTTCAAAGTTATTCAGGGTTAGTTGATTTGTCGAAAATTATGCAAATGAGATGCAAAACAAAATTTAAAAAAATTCTAAAAAAAAAAGTCACGTGACCGCTAAAGTTTTTTTTGATGAAATTTGTAGCCCTTGTCGCACTGCTACTATCATAAAAAAATTGGAGCACTCAGACCCTCAGAAAGGTGCGCAATTCGGCATTGAAAATTTCGCCTTTAATCTAAGATGGCGGCCTGGTCATGTGACCTATGTGTCTGAACTTAGGATATGCACCAGATCTCATATAGCTTTACCACTGTGGCAAGTATTGAATTGATCGGTCCAACGGCGTTGACATAAAGCGTGACCAAAAATTTAGGCGGAAGAATAATAATAATAATAATAATAATAATAATAATAAACGGAACAATTACAAAAGGGTTTCGACCAAATGGGCTCGAAACCCTAATAATAATAATCAAAGCAATTACAATAGGGTTTCGCCCCATAGGGCTCGAAACCCTAATAATAAACATAGCAATTACAATAGGGTTTCGACCCATCTGGGCTCGAAACCCTAATAATAAATATAGCTGCATAGCAGCGATGACGGGTTTCGAGCCTGCGTGGCTCATGACAAATTGCACTTGCTCGATGTGATTATTTGACGAACGTTTCATGTCTAGAATGCAAGATAGCAGACAAACTACACAACATATGGATTTGATTTCACAGGAATGTGATAAACTTAATGCAAGGACAAATAGTTCATGAGTTATAGAACTTTTTCTCTTTTACTAAATCCAAGATGGCTGCCAAAGGAAGCCATTTTTAAAAGTCTACTTCAGTAACTTTGTAGAGCTATCAACAGAGATACTATATGCTAAATTGATTGTCAAACAAACAAGCTGTTTTTAAGAAGATAATTTTTTGAGGTTTTTTGCAATTTTTTGATAAATTCAATATGGCCGCCCAAAACCACTTGAATCATGGGAAATATTTTTATGAACACATAATCATCTTATTGAAGGGATGTTGTATGCCAACTTTGGTTTAAATCTGGCAAATTGTTCATGAGTTATAGCGTACTTTCACTTTTTACTAAATCCAAGATGGCTGCCAAAGGAAGCCATTTTTCAAAAATCTGCTTCAGTCACTTTGTGAAGCTATCAACAGAGATACTATATGCCGAATTGTTTTTCAAACAAGCAAGCAGTTTTTAAGAAGATAATTTTTTGAGTTTTTTGGCATTTTTGTGATAAATTCAACATGGCCGCCAAAAACACTTGAATCATGGGAAATATTTTTATGAACACATAATCATCTTATTGAAGGGATGTTGTATGCCAACTTTGGTTTAAATCTGGCAAATTGTTCATGAGTTATAGCGTACTTTCACTTTTTACTAAATCCAAGATGGCTGCCAAAGGAAGCCATTTTTCGAAAATCTGCTTTAGTAACTTTGTAGAGCTATCGACAGAGATACTATATGCTGAATTGCTTTTCAAACAAGGAAGCAGTTTTTAACAAGATAATTTTTTGAGGTTTTTTGAATTTTTGTGATAAATTCAACATGGCCGCCAAAACCACTTGAATCATGGGAAATATTTCCATGAACACATAATCATCTCATTGAGCGGATGTTGTATGCCAAGTTTTGTTTAAATCTGGCAAATCGTTCATAAGTTATAGTGTACTTTCACTTTTTACTAAATCCAAGATGGCTGCCAAAAGAAGCCATTTTTCGAAAATATGCTACAGTAACTTTGTAGAGCTATCAACAGAGATACTATATGCTAAATTGATTGTCAAACAAACAAGCAGTTTTTAAGAAGATAATTTTTTGAGGTTTTTTGCAATTTTTTGATAAATTCAATATGGCCGCCAAAACCACTTGAATCATGGGAAATATTTTTATGAACACATGATCATCTTATTGAAGGGATGTTGTATGCCAACTTTGGTTTAAATCTGGCAAATTGTTCATAAGTTATAGCGTACTTTCACTTTTTACTAAATCCAAGATGGCTGCCAAAGGAAGCCATTTTTCAAAAATCTGCTTCAGTCACTTTGTAGAGCTATGGCCATAGGTGCTGCAAAGCAAATGTATAATCACATGAATGAGCCATTTTCGAGAAGAAGATTTTAAAAGTTTTTTGTCAATTTTCGGAAAATCCAATATGGCGGCCAAGGTCACATGACCGCTAAAGATTTTATTGCTTATATTTGCTAGACATGAGCAAATGATGCCACACAAAAAAACCGGAAGTTCCTAGACCCTCAGAAAGTGGTGCAATTGAGTACTTCCGGTCTGTGTTCTACCTAAGATGGCGGCCAGGTCAGGTGACCTACATAGCTGGTTTTGGGATATGCACCACAACTCATGGCCCTTTATCAGAATGCGAAATGGCAAGTCAATCGCAGCATTATTTTTCAAGTTACAGTGGTTACAAAAAACGGCGGAAAAATAATAATAATAAATATAGCTGCATAGCAGCGATGACGGGTTTCGAGCCTGCGTGGCTCATGACAAATTGCACTTGCTCGATGTGATTATTTGACGAACGTTTCATGTCTAGAATGCAAGATAGCAGACAAACTACACAACATATGGATTTGATTTCACAGGAATATGATAAACTTAATGCAAGGACAAATAGTTCATGAGTTATAGAACTTTTTCTCTTTTACTAAATCCAAGATGGCTGCCAAAGGAAGCCATTTTTAAAAATCTACTTCAGTAACTTTGTAGAGCTATCAACAGAGATACTATATGCTAAATTGCTTTTCAAACAAGCAAGCAGTTTTTAACAAGATATTTTTTTGAGGTTTTTTGAATTTTTGTGATAAATTCAACATGGCCGCCAAAACCACTTGAATCATGGGAAATATTTCCATGAACACATAATCATCTCATTGAGCGGATGTTGTATGCCAAGTTTTGTTTAAATCTGGCAAATTGTTCACAAGTTATAGCATGCTTTCACTTTTTACTAAATCCAAGATGGCTGCCAAAGGAAGCCATTTTTCGAAAATCTGCTTCAGTAACTTTGTAGAGCTATCGACAGAGATACTATATGCTGAATTGCTTTTCAAACAAGGAAGCAGTTTTTAACAAGATAATTTTTTGAGGTTTTTTGAATTTTTGTGATAAATTCAACATGGCCGCCAAAACCACTTGAATCATGGGAAATATTTCCATGAACGCATAATCATCTCATTGAGCGGATGTTGTATGCCAAGTTTTGTTTAAATCTAGCAAATCGTTCATAAGTTATAGTGTACTTTCACTTTTTACTAAATCCAAGATGGCTGCCAAAAGAAGCCATTTTTCGAAAATCTGCTACAGTTACTTTGTAGAGCTATCAACAGAGATACTATATGCTAAATTGATTGTCAAACAAACAAGCAGTTTTTAAGAAGATAATTTTTTGAGGTTTTTTGCAATTTTTTGATAAATTCAATATGGCCGCCAAAACCACTTGAATCATGGGAAATATTTTTATGAACACATAATCATCTTATTGAAGGGATGTTGTATGCCAACTTTGGTTTAAATCTGGCAAATTGTTCATGAGTTATAGCGTACTTTCACTTTTTATTAAATCCAAGATGGCTGCCAAAGGAAGCCATTTTTCAAAAATCTGCTTCAGTCACTTTGTAGAGCTATGGCCATAGGTGCTGCAAAGCGAATGTATAATCACATGAATGAGCCATTTTTGAGAAGAAGATTTTAAAAGTTTTTTGTCAATTTTCGGAAAATCCAATATGGCGGCCAAGGTCACATGACCGCTAAAGATTTTATTGCTGATATTTACTAGACATGAGCTAATGATGCCACACAAAAAAACCGGAAGTTCCTAGACCCTCAGAAAGTGGTGCAATTGAGCACTTCCGGTTTGTTTTCTACCCAAGATGGCGGCCAGGTCATGTGACCTACATGGCTGGTTTTGGGGTATGAACCACAACTCATGGCCCTTTATCAGCATGCAAAATAGCAAATCAATCGCAGCATTATTTTTCAAGTTACAGCGGTTACAAAAAACGGCGGAAAAATAATAATAATAAATATAGCTGCATAGCAGCGATGACGGGTTTCGAGCCTGCGTGGCTCATGACAAATTGCACTTGCTCGATGTGATTATTTGACGAACGTTTCATGTCTAGAATGCAAGATAGCAGACAAACTACACAACATATGGATTTGATTTCACAGGAATGTGATAAACTTAATGCAAGGACAAATAGTTCATGAGTTATAGAACTTTTTCTCTTTTACTAAATCCAAGATGGCTGCCAAAGGAAGCCATTTTTAAAAGTCTACTTCAGTAACTTTGTAGAGCTATCAACAGAGATACTATATGCTAAATTGATTGTCAAACAAACAAGCTGTTTTTAAGAAGATAATTTTTTGAGGTTTTTTGCAATTTTTTGATAAATTCAATATGGCCGCCAAAACCACTTGAATCATGGGAAATATTTTTATGAACACATGATCATCTTATTGAAGGGATGTTGTATGCCAACTTTGGTTTAAATCTGGCAAATTGTTCATAAGTTATAGCGTACTTTCACTTTTTACTAAATCCAAGATGGCTGCCAAAAGAAGCCATTTTTCGAAAATATGCTACAGTAACTTTGTAGAGCTATCAACAGAGATACTATATGCTAAATTGATTGTCAAACAAACAAGCAGTTTTTAAGAAGATAATTTTTTGAGGTTTTTTGCAATTTTTTGATAAATTCAATATGGCCGCCAAAACCACTTGAATCATGGGAAATATTTTTATGAACACATGATCATCTTATTGAAGGGATGTTGTATGCCAACTTTGGTTTAAATCTGGCAAATTGTTCATAAGTTATAGCGTACTTTCACTTTTTACTAAATCCAAGATGGCTGCCAAAGGAAGCCATTTTTCAAAAATCTGCTTCAGTCACTTTGTAGAGCTATGGCCATAGGTGCTGCAAAGCAAATGTATAATCACATGAATGAGCCATTTTCGAGAAGAAGATTTTAAAAGTTTTTTGTCAATTTTCGGAAAATCCAATATGGCGGCCAAGGTCACATGACCGCTAAAGATTTTATTGCTTATATTTGCTAGACATGAGCAAATGATGCCACACAAAAAAACCGGAAGTTCCTAGACCCTCAGAAAGTGGTGCAATTGAGTACTTCCGGTCTGTGTTCTACCTAAGATGGCGGCCAGGTCAGGTGACCTACATAGCTGGTTTTGGGATATGCACCACAACTCATGGCCCTTTATCAGAATGCGAAATGGCAAGTCAATCGCAGCATTATTTTTCAAGTTACAGTGGTTACAAAAAACGGCGGAAAAATAATAATAATAATAAATATAGCTGCATAGCAGCGATGACGGGTTTCGAGCCTGCGTGGCTCATGACAAATTGCACTTGCTCGATGTGCTTATTTGACGAACGTTTCATGTCTAGAATGCAAGATAGCAGACAAACTACACAACATATGGATTTGATTTCACAGGAATATGATAAACTTAATGCAAGGACAAATAGTTCATGAGTTATAGAACTTTTTCTCTTTTACTAAATCCAAGATGGCTGCCAAAGGAAGCCATTTTTAAAAATCTACTTCAGTAACTTTGTAGAGCTATCAACAGAGATACTATATGCTAAATTGCTTTTCAAACAAGCAAGCAGTTTTTAACAAGATATTTTTTTGAGGTTTTTTGAATTTTTGTGATAAATTCAACATGGCCGCCAAAACCACTTGAATCATGGGAAATATTTCCATGAACACATAATCATCTCATTGAGCGGATGATGTATGCCAAGTTTTGTTTAAATCTAGCAAATCGTTCATAAGTTATAGTGTACTTTCACTTTTTACTAAATCCAAGATGGCTGCCAAAGGAAGCCATTTTTTGAAAATCTGCTTTAGTAACTTTGTAGAGCTATCGACAGAGATACTATATGCTAAATTGCTTTTCAAACAAGGAAACAGTTTTTAACAAGATAATTTTTTAAGGTTTTTTGAATTTTTGTGATAATTTCAACATGGCCGCCAAAACCACTTGAATCATGGGAAATATTTTCATGAACACATAATCATCTCATTGAGCGGATGTTGTATGCCAAGTTTTGTTTAAATCTGGCAAATTGTTCATAAGTTATAGCGTACTTTCACTTTTTACTAAATCCAAGATGGCTGCCAAAGGAAGCAATTTTTCGAAAATCGGCTTCAGTAACTTTGTAGAGCTATCAACAGAGATACTATATGCTAAATAGATTGTCAAACAAGCAAGCAGTTTTTAAGATAATAATTTCTTGAGGTTTTTGGCATTTTTGTGATAAATTCAAGATGGCCGCCAAAACCACTTGAGTCATGGGAAATATTTTTATGAACACATAATCATCTTATTGAGTGGATGTTGTATGCCAAGTTTTGTCGAAATCTGGAAAATTGTTCATAATTTATAGCGTAATTTCACTTTTCACTAAATCCAAGATGGCTGCCGAAGGAAGCCATTTTTCAAAAATCTGCTTCAGTACCTTTGTAGAGCTATCAACAGAGATACTATATGCTAAATTGATTGTCAAACAAACAAGCAGTTTTTAAGAAGATAATTTTTGATTTTTTTTGCAATTTTTTGATAAATTCAATATGGCCGCCAAAACCACTTGAATCATGGGAAATATTTTTATGAACACATAATCATCTTATTGACGGGATGTTGTATGCCAACTTTGGTTTAAATCTGGCAAATTGTTCATGAGTTATAGCGTACTTTCACTTTTTACTAAATCCAAGATGGCTGCCAAAGGAAGCCATTTTTCAAAAATCTGCTTCAGTCACTTTGTAGAGCTATGGCCATAGGTGCTGCAAAGCAAATGTCTAATCACACGAACGAGCCATTTTTGAGAAGAAGATTTTAAAAATTTTTTGTCAATTTTCACAAAATCCAATATGGCGGCCAAGGTCACATGACCGCTAAAGATTATATTGCTGATATTTGCTAGACATGAGCCAATGATGCCACACAAAAAAACCGGAAGTTCCTAGACCCTCAGAAAGTGGCGCAATTGAGCACTTCCGGTTTGTGTTCTACCTAAGATGGCGGCCAGGTCATGTGACCTACATGGCTGATTTTGGGGTATGCACCACAACTCATGGCCCTTCATCAGCATGCAAAATGCCTAATCAATCGCAGCATTATTTTTCAAGTTACAGTGCTTTAAAAAACGGTGGAAAAATAATAAGAATAAATATAGCTGCAGAGCAGCTATTAACGGCTTTCAAGAAAGAAGGGCCATAACACCACTAATTTTTGGGAAGAAAAAGTTTGAAGATTTGATTTGTGTAATGTATATACATGTAGGTTACACGACGTTCTGGCCCAATGCCTTCATTATAGCGCTATTTCCATGTCTCTAACTTCAATAGTGCTCGAGATATTATATATATGCATATCTAATGAGTTCTATGACCATATATGGTCAACGGATATGTTGGCCAATTTTCTTTTCTATTGCCTTCAATATAGTGTTTGTTCCATGTTTGTACATGGAATAGCGCTTGGGATATTAGAGACATGCATATTAAATGAGTTCTCTGACCATATATGGTCAACGGATGTGTTGGCCAATTTTCTTGTCCATTGCCTTCAATATATCATTAGTACCATGTTTATACTTGCAATGGTGCTTGAGATATCGGAGACATGCATATTTAACGAGTTCTATGACCATATATGGTCAACGAATATGTTGGTCAATTTTCTTGTCCATTGCCTTCGGTATACCGTTAGTTCCATGTTTGTACATGTAATAGTTCTTGAGATATTGGAGACATGCATATTTAATGAGTTATATGACCATATATGGTCATTGAAGATGTTGGCAATTTCTCTTGTCCAAAGCCTTCAATATAGCAATGGTTCCATGTCTGTATGTGCAATAGTGCCTGAGATATTATAGGTATGCATATTTAATGAGGTATATGACCTTATATGGTCAACGAATATGTTGGCTCATTCTCTAGACCATTTCCTTCAATATAGCATCAGTTTCACGTTTGTACATGCAATAGTGCTTGAGATATAAGAGACATGCATATTTAATGAGTTCTATGACCATATATGGTCAACGAATATTTTGGCCAATTCTCTTGTCCGTTGCCTTCAACATACCGTTAGTTCCATGTTTGTACATGCAATAGTTTTTGAGATACAAGAGACATGCATATTTAATGAGTTCCAAGATGGCGGCCGAACCACGTGACTAATCGAAAATCTGTTTCAGTCACTTTTAATGGCATGACATGTAGAAGGTATATACAAATTTTCAGGCAAAACGGTCCAGCCGTTTCAGAGAAGAAGTCGTTTGAAGTTGGCGGAAGAATAATAATAATAATAATAATAATAATAATAATAATAATAATAATAATAATAATAATAAACATAACAAAAACAATAGGCTTTCAAGCCTGAAGGGACTTGAAAGCCTAAATATAGCTGCATAGCAGCGATGACGGGTTTCGAGCCTGCGTGGCTCATGACAAATTGCACTTGCTCGATGTGATTATTTGACGAACGTTTCATGTCTAGAATGCAAGATAGCAGACAAACTACACAACATATGGATTTGATTTCACAGGAATATGATAAACTTAATGCAAGGACAAATAGTTCATGAGTTATAGAACTTTTTCTCTTTTACTAAATCCAAGATGGCTGCCAAAGGAAGCCATTTTTAAAAATCTACTTCAGTAACTTTGTAGAGCTCTCAACAGAGATACTATATGCTAAATTGCTTTTCAAACAAGCAAGCAGTTTTTAACAAGATATTTTTTTGAGGTTTTTTGAATTTTTGTGATAAATTCAACATGGCCGCCAAAACCACTTGAATCATGGGAAATATTTCCATGAACACATAATCATCTCATTGAGCGGATGTTGTATGCCAAGTTTTGTTTAAATCTGGCAAATTGTTCACAAGTTATAGCGTGCTTTCACTTTTTACTAAATCCAAGATGGCTGCCAAAGGAAGCCATTTTTCGAAAATCTGCTTCAGTAACTTTGTAGAGCTATCGACAGAGATACTATATGCTGAATTGCTTTTCAAACAAGGAAGCAGTTTTTAACAAGATAATTTTTTGAGGTTTTTTGAATTTTTGTGATAAATTCAACATGGCCGCCCAAACCACTTGAATCATGGGAAATATTTCCATGAACGCATAATCATCTCATTGAGCGGATGTTGTATGCCAAGTTTTGTTTAAATCTGGCAAATCGTTCATAAGTTATAGTGTACTTTCACTTTTTACTAAATCCAAGATGGCTGCCAAAAGAAGCCATTTTTCGAAAATCTGCTACAGTTACTTTGTAGAGCTATCAACAGAGATACTATATGCTAAATTGATTGTCAAACAAACAAGCAGTTTTTAAGAAGATAATTTTTTGAGGTTTTTTGCAATTTTTTGATAAATTCAATATGGCCGCCAAAACCATTTGAATCATGGGAAATATTTTTATGAACACATAATCATCTTATTGAAGGGATGTTGTATGCCAACTTTGGTTTAAATCTGGCAAATTGTTCATGAGTTATAGCGTACTTTCACTTTTTATTAAATCCAAGATGGCTGCCAAAGGAAGCCATTTTTCAAAAATCTGCTTCAGTCACTTTGTAGAGCTATCAACAGAGATACTATATGCTAAATAGATTGTCAAACAAGCAAGCAGTTTTTAAGATAATAATTTCTTGAGGTTTTTGGCATTTTTGTGATAAATTCAAGATGGCCGCCAAAACCACTTGAGTCATGGGAAATATTTTTATGAACACATAATCATCTTATTGAGTGGATGTTGTATGCCAAGTTTTATCGAAATCTGGAAAATTGTTCATAATTTATAGCGTAATTTCACTTTTCACTAAATCCAAGATGGCTGCCAAAGCAAGCCATTTTTCTAAAATCTGCTTTAGTACCTTTGTAGAGCTATCAACAAAGATACTATATGCTAAATTGATTGTCAACCAAGCAAGCAGTTTTTAAGAAGATAATTTTTTGAGGTTTTTTGAATTTTTTGATAAATTCAATATGGCCGCCAAAACCACTTGAATCATGGGAAATATTTTTATGAACATATAATCATCTTATCGAAGGGATGTTGTATGCCAACTTTGGTTTAAATCTGGCAAATTGTTCATGAGTTATAGCGTACTTTCACTTTTTACTAAATCCAAGATGGCTGCCAAAGGAAGCCATTTTTCAAAAATCTGCTTCAGTCACTTTGTAGAGCTATGGCCATAGGTGCTGCAAAGCAAATGTCTAATCACATGAACGAGCCATTTTTGAGAAGAAGATTTTAAAATTTTTTTGTCAATTTTCACAAAATCCAATATGGCGGCCAAGGTCACATGACCGCTAAAGATTTTATTGCTGATATTTGCTAGACATGAGCCAATGATGCCACACAAAAAAACCGGAAGTTCCTAGACCCTCAGAAAGTGGTGCAATTGAGCACTTCCGGTTTGTGTTCTACCTAAGATGGCGGCCAGGTCATGTGACCTACATGGCTGGTTTTTGGATATGCACCACAACTCATGGCCCTTTATGAACATGGAAAATAGCAAATGAATTGCAGCATTATTTTTCAAGTTACAGTGCTTTAAAAAACGGTGGAAAAATAATAAGAATAAATATAGCTGCATAGCAGCGATGACGGGTTTCGAGCCTGCGTGGCTCATGACAAATTGCACTTGCTCGATGTGATTATTTGACGAATGTTTCATGTCTAGAACGCAAGATAGCAGACAAACTACACAACATATGGATTTGATTTCACAGGAATATGATAAACTTAATGCAAGGACAAATAGTTCATGAGTTATAGAACTTTTTCTCTTTTACTAAATCCAAGATGGCTGCCAAAGGAAGCCATTTTTAAAAATCTACTTCAGTAACTTTGTAGAGCTATCAACAGAGATACTATATGCTAAATTGCTTTTCAAACAAGCAAGCAGTTTTTAACAAGATATTTTTTTGAGGTTTTTTGAATTTTTGTGATAAATTCAACATGGCCGCCAAAACAACTTGAATCATGGGAAATATTTCCATGAACACATAATCATCTCATTGAGCGGATGTTGTATGCCAAGTTTTGTTTAAATCTGGCAAATTGTTCATAAGTTATAGCGTGCTTTCACTTTTTACTAAATCCAAGATGGCTGCCAAAGGAAGCCATTTTTCGAAAATCTGCTTCAGTAACTTTGTAGAGCTATCGACAGAGATACTATATGCTGAATTGCTTTTCAAACAAGGAAGCAGTTTTTAACAAGATAATTTTTTGAGGTTTTTTGAATTTTTGTGATAAATTCAACATGGCCGCCAAAACCACTTGAATCATGGGAAATATTTCCATGAACACATAATCATCTCATTGAGCGGATGTTGTATGCCAAGTTTTGTTTAAATCTGGCAAATCGTTCATAAGTTATAGTGTACTTTCACTTTTTACTAAATCCAAGATGGCTGCCAAAAGAAGCCATTTTTCAAAAATCTGCTACAGTTACTTTGTAGAGCTATCAACAGAGATACTGTATGCTAAATTGATTGTCAAACAAACAAGCAGTTTTTAAGAAGATAATTTTTTGAGGTTTTTTGCAATTTTTTGATAAATTCAATATGGCCGCCAAAACCACTTGAATCATGGGAAATATTTTTATGAACACATAATCATCTTATTGCAGGGATGTTGTATGCCAACTTTGGTTTAAATCTGGCAAATTGTTCATGAGTTATAGCGTACTTTCACTTTTTTTAAAATCCAAGATGGCTGCCAAAGGAAGCCATTTTTCAAAAATCTGCTTCAGTCACTTTGTAGGGCTATGGCCATAGGTGCTGCAAAGCAAATGTATAATCACATGAATGAGCCATTTTTGAGAAGAAGATTTTAAAAGTTTTTTGTCAATTTTCGGAAAATCCAATATGGCGGCCAAGGTCACATGACCGCTAAAGATGTTATTGCTGATATTTGCTAGACATGAGCCAATGATGCCACACAAAAAAACCGGAAGTTCCTAGACCCTCAGAAAGTGGTGCAATTGAGCACTTCCGGTTTGTGTTCTACCTAAGATGGCGGCCAGGTCATGTGATCTACATAGCTGGTTTTGGGATATGAACCACAACTCATTGCCCTTCATCAGCATGCAAAATGCCTAATCAATCGCAGCATTATTTTTCAAGTTACAGCGGTTACAAAAAACGGCGGAAAAATAATAATAATAAATATAGCTGCATAGCAGCGATGACGGGTTTCGAGCCTGCGTGGCTCATGACAAATTGCACTTGCTCGATGTGATTATTTGACGAACGTTTCATGTCTAGAATGCAAGATAGCAGACAAACTACACAACATATGGATTTGATTTCACAGGAATATGATAAACTTAATGCAAGGACAAATAGTTCATGAGTTATAGAACTTTTTCTCTTTTACTAAATCCAAGATGGCTGCCAAAGGAAGCCATTTTTAAAAATCTACTTCAGTAACTTTGTAGAGCTATCAACAGAGATACTATATGCTAAATTGCTTTTCAAACAAGCAAGCAGTTTTTAACAAGATATTTTTTTGAGGTTTTTTGAATTTTTGTGATAAATTCAACATGGCCGCCAAAACCACTTGAATCATGGGAAATATTTCCATGAACACATAATCATCTCATTGAGCGGATGTTGTATGCCAAGTTTTGTTTAAATCTGGCAAATCGTTCATAAGTTATAGTGTACTTTCACTTTTTACTAAATCCAAGATGGCTGCCAAAGGAAGCCATTTTTCAAAAATCTGCTTCAGTCACTTTGTGAAGCTATCAACAGAGATACTATATGCCGAATTGTTTTTCAAACAAGCAAGCAGTTTATTAGAAGATAATTTTTTGAGTTTTTTGGCATTTTTGTTATAAATTCAACATGGCCGCCAAAACCACTTGAATCATGGGAAATATTTTTATGAACACATAATCATCTTATTGAAGGGGTGTTGTATGCCAACTTTGGTTTAAATCTGGCAAATTGTTCATGAGTTATAGCGTACTTTCACTTTTTACTAAATCCAAGATGGCTGCCAAAGGAAGCCATTTTTCGAAAATCGGCTTCAGTAACTTTGTAGAGCTATCAACAGAGATACTATATGCTAAATAGATTGTCAAACAAGCAAGCAGTTTTTAAGATAATAATTTCTTGAGGTTTTTGGCATTTTTGTGATAAATTCAAGATGGCCGCCAAAACCACTTGAGTCATGGGAAATATTTTTATGAACACATAATCATCTTATTGAGTGGATGTTGTATGCCAAGTTTTGTCGAAATCTGGATAATTGTTCATAATTTATAGTGTAATTTCACTTTTCACTAAATCCAAGATGGCTGCCAAAAGAAGCCATTTTTCAAAAATCTGCTTCAGTACCTTTGTAGAGCTATCAACAGAGATACTATATGCTAAATTGATTGTCAACCAAGCAAGCAGTTTTTAAGAAGATAATTTTTTGAGGTTTTTTGCAATTTTTTGATAAATTCAATATGGCCGCCAATACCACTTGAATCATGGGAAATATTTTTATGAACACATAATCATCTTATCGAAGGGATGTTGTATGTCAAATTTGGTTTAAATCTGGCAAATTGTTCATGAGTTATAGCGTACTTTCACTTTTTACTAAATCCAAGATGGCTGCCAAAGGAAGCCATTTTTCAAAAATCTGCTTCAGTCACTTTGTAGGGCTATGGCCATAGGTGCTGCAAAGCAAATGTCTAATCACATGAACGAACCATTTTTGAGAAGAAGATTTTAAAAATTTGTTGTCAATTTTCACAAAATCCAATATGGCGGCCAAGGTCACATGACCGCTAAAGATTTTATTGCTGATATTTGCTAGACATGAGCCAATGATGCCACACAAAAAAACCGGAAGTTCCTAGACCCTCAGAAAGTGGTGCAATTGAGCACTTCCGGTTTGTGTTCTACCTAAGATGGCGGCCAGGTCATGTGACCTACATGGCTGGTTTTGGGGTATGCACTACAACTTATGGCCCTTCATCAGCATGCAAAATGCCTATTCAATCGCAGCATTATTTTTCAAGTTACAGTGGTTTATAAAAACGGCGGAAAAATAATAATAAGAATAATAAACATAGCAATTACAAAAGGGTTTCGCCCCATAGGGCTCGAAACCCTAATAATAATAATAAACATAGCAATTACAAAAGGGTTTCGCCCCATAGGGCTCGAAACCCTAATAATAATAAACATAGCAATTACAAAAGGGTTTCCGACCCATAGGGCTCGAAACCCTAAATATAGCTGCATAGCAGCGATGACGGGTTTCGAGCCTGCGTGGCTCATGACAAATTGCACTTGCTCGATGTGCTTATTTGACGAACGTTTCATGTCTAGAATGCAAGATAGCAGACAAACTACACAACATATGGATTTGATTTCACAGGAATATGATAAACTTAATGCAAGGACAAATAGTTCATGAGTTATAGAACTTTTTCTCTTTTACTAAATCCAAGATGGCTGCCAAAGGAAGCCATTTTTAAAAATCTACTTCAGTAACTTTGTAGAGCTATCAACAGAGATACTATATGCTAAATTGCTTTTCAAACAAGCAAGCAGTTTTTAACAAGATATTTTTTTGAGGTTTTTTGAATTTTTGTGATAAATTCAACATGGCCGCCAAAACCACTTGAATCATGGGAAATATTTCCATGAACACATAATCATCTTATTGAGCGGATGTTGTATGCCAAGTTTTGTTTAAATCAGGCAAATCGTTCATAAGTTATAGTGTACTTTCACTTTTTACTAAATCCAAGATGGCTGCCAAAAGAAGCCATTTTTCGAAAATCTGCTACAGTTACTTTGTAGAGCTATCAACAGAGATACTATATGCTGAATTGATTGTCAAACAAACAAGCAGTTTTTAAGAAGATAATTTTTTGAGGTTTTTTGCAATTTTTTGATAAATTCAATATGGCCGCCAAAACCACTTGAATCATGGGAAATATTTTTATGAACACATAATCATCTTATGGAAGGAATGTTGTATGCCAACTTTGGTTTAAATCTGGCAAATTGTTCATGAGTTATAGCGTACTTTCACTTTTTATTAAATCCAAGATGGCTGCCAAAGGAAGCCATTTTTCAAAAATCTGCTTCAGTCACTTTGTAGGGCTATGGCCATAGGTGCTGCAAAGCAAATGTATAATCACATGAATGAGCCATTTTTGAGAAGAAGATTTTAAAAGTTTTTTATCAATTTTCGGAAAATCCAATATGGCGGCCAAGGTCACATGACCGCTAAAGATTTTATTGCTGATATTTGCTAGACATGAGCCAATGATGCCACACAAAAAAACCGGAAGTTCCTAGACCCTCAGAAAGTGGTGCAATTGAGCACTTCCGGTTTGTGTTCTACCTAAGATGGCGGCCAGGTCATGTGACCTACATGGCTGGTTTTGGGGTATGCACCACAACTCATCGCCCTTTATCAGCCTGCAAAATGGCAAATCAATCGCTGCATTATTTTTCAAGTTACAGTGGTTACAAAAAACGGCGGAAAAATAATAATAATAAACATAGCAATTACAATAGGGTTTCGCCCCATAGGGCTCGAAACCCTAATAAACATAGCAATTACAATAGGGTTTCGCCCCATAGGGCTCGAAACCCTAATAATAATAATAATAATCAAAGCAATTACAATAGGGTTTCGCCCCATAGGGCTCGAAACCCTAATAATAAACATAGCAATTACAATAGGGTTTCGCCCCATAGGGCTCGAAACCCTAATAATAATAATAATCAAAGCAATTACAATAGGGTTTCGCCCCATAGGGCTCGAAACCCTAATAAACATAGCAATTACAAAAGGGTTTCCGACCCATAAGGCTCGAAACCCTAAATATAGCTGCGTTGCAGCAATGTCGGGTTTCGAGCCCACTGACTTATTAGCAACGTTCCAAAATCAGCATCATTGACAATAATATATTAAAGGAAATTGCATGGCCTTCATACTAAACATGTTACATGTTCCTGTCTGTAACAGTGCTTAAGGTATTATAATCTCGCATATTTAATTATGTCCCATGACCATATATGGTCATCTGATGTTTTTGTCAGCTCTGTTGTGCAATAACTTCAATATTGCATTGGTTGCATTTTCCTATCTGTAACAGTGCTTGAGATATAACATTTATGCATATTTGATGAGGTCACATGACCATATATGGTCATCACATTATTTAGTCACATCTCTTGTTCCATAGATTCGATATTGCACAGGTTGCATGTTCCCGTCTGTAATAGTGATTGAGTTATTACATTTATGCTTATTTGATGAGGTCACATGACCATATATGGTCATCGGATATGTTAGTGACTTCTGTTGTGCAATAGCTTCAATATTGCACTGGTTGCATGTTCCTATCTGTAACAGTGCTTGAGATATAACATTTATGCATATTTGATGAGGTCACATGACCATATATGGTCATCGGATGTGTTAGTCACTTCTGTTGTGCAATAGCTTCAATATTGCACTGGTTGCATGTTCCTATCTGTAACAGTGCTTGAGTTATTACATTTATGCATATTTGATGAAATTACATGACCATATATGGTCATCACATTAGTTAGCCACATCTCTTGTCTCATAGCTTCGATATTGCATAGGTTGCATGTCTCTATCTGTGATTCTGCTTGAGATATTACAGTTATGCATATTTAATGACGTCACATGACCATATACGGTCATCACATTAGTTACTCACATCTCATGTCCCACAGCCTCGATTTTGCACAGGTTGCATGTTCATGTCTGTAACAGTGCTTGAGATAATTCAATTATGCATATTTAATGAAGTCACATGACCATATATGGTCATCACATTAGTTAGCCACATCTCTTGACCCATACCTTCGATATTGCACAGGTTGCATGTCCCTAACTCTTGCAGTGCCTGATATATTACATTTATGCATATTCAATGAGGTTACATGACCATATATGGTCATCTTGTTTGTTAGTAAAATTTCATGTACCATCACTTCAATATTGCACTGGTTGCATGTTCCCGTATGTAACTGTGCTTGAGTTATTACATTTATGCATATTTGATGAAGTCACATGACCATATATGGTCATCACATTAGTTAGTCACATCTCGTGTCTTATAGCTTCGATATTGCACAGGTTGCATGTCCCTATCTGTAACAGTGCTTGATATATTACATTTATGCATATTTAATGAGATCACATGACCATATATGGTCATCTTGTTTGTTAGTAGCATTTCATGTACCATCACTTCAATATTGCACTGGTTGCATGTTCCTATCTGTAACAGTGCTTGAGATATTGCAATTATGTCTATAAAATGAGGTCACGTGACCATATAAAAGAACAAAAAAATATGAAAAAACATTCTAAAATCTTCTTATAAAAAACGGCTTTTCGCCTGGACTTCCATATTGTGGAATTAAATACTATGTCATATGATCTTTCAAAGTTATTCAGGGTTAGTTGATTCGCCGAAAATTATGCAAATGAGATGCAAAACAAAATTTAAAAAAATTCTAAAAAAAAAAGTCACGTGACCGCTAAAGTTTTTTTTGATGAAATTTGTAGCCCTTGTCGCTCTGCTACTATCATAAAAAAATTGGAGCACTCAGACCCTCAGAAAGGTGCGCAATTCGGCATTGAAAATTTCGCCTTTAATCCAAGATGGCGGCCTGGTCATGTGACCTATGTGTCTGAACTTAGGATATGCACCAGATCTCATACAGCTTTACCATTGTGGCAAGTATGAAACTGATCGGTCCAACGGTGTTGACATAAAGCGTGACCAAAAATTTAGGCGGAAGAATAATAATAATAAATATAGCTGCGTTGCAGCAATGTCGGGTTTCGAGCCCACTGACTTATTAGCAGCATTCCAAAATCAGCATCATTGACAATAATATATTAAAGGAAATTGCATGGCCTTCATACTAAACATGTTGCATGTTCCTGTCTGTAACAGTGCTTAAGGTATTACAATCTTGCATATTTAATGATGTCCCATGACCATATATGGTCATCAGATGTTTTTGTCAGCTCTGTTGTGCAATAACTTCAATATTGCATTGGTTGCATTTTCCTATCTGTAACAGTGCTTGAGATGTAACATTTATGCATATTTGATGAGGTCACATGACCATATGTGGTCATCACATTAGTTAGTCACATCTCTTGTTCCATAGATTCGATATTGCACAGGTTGCATGTTCCCGTCTGTAACAGTGCTTGAGTTATTACATTTATGCATATTTAATGATGTCACATGACCGTGTATGGGCATCAGATGTGTTAGTCACATATCTTGTCTCATAGCTTCGATATTGCAGAGGTTGTGTGTTTCTTTCTGTTACTGTGTTTCAAATATAACATTTATGCATATTTGATGAGGTCACATGACCATATATGGTCATCACATTAGTTAGTCACATCTCTTGTTCCATAGATTCGATATTGCACAGGTTGCATGTTCCCGTCTGTAATAGTGCTTGAGTTATTACATTTATGCTTATTTGATGAGGTCACATGACCATATATGGTCATCGGATATGTTAGTGACTTCTGTTGTGCAATAGCTTCAATATTGCACTGGTTGCATGTTCCTATCTGTAACAGTGCTTGAGTTATTACATTTATGCATATTTGATGAAATTACATGACCATATATGGTCATCACATTAGTTAGCCACATCTCTTGTCTCATAGCTTCGATATTGCATAGGTTGCATGTCTCTATCTGTGATTCTGCTTGATATATTACAATTATGCATATTTAATGACGTCACATGACCATATACGGTCATCACATTAGTTACTCACATCTCGTGTCATTATAGCTTCGATATTGCACAGGTTGCATGTCCCTATCTGTAACAGTGCTTGATATATTACATTTATGCATATTTAATGAGATCACATGACCATATATGGTCATCTTGTTTGTTAGTAGAATTTCATGTACCATCACTTCAATATTGCACTGGTTGCATGTTCCTATCTGTAACAGTGCTTGAGATATTGCAATTATGTCTATAAAATGAGGTCACGTGACCATATAAAAGAACAAAAAAATATGAAAAAACATTCTAAAATCTTCTTATAAAAAACGGCTTTTCGCCTGGACTTCCATATTTTGGAATTAAATACTATGTCATATGATCTTTCAAAGTTATTCAGGGTTAGTTGATTTGTCGAAAATTATGCAAATGAGATGCAAAACAAAATTTAAAAAAATTCTAAAAAAAAAAGTCACGTGACCGCTAAAGTTTTTTTTGATGAAATTTGTAGCCCTTGTCGCACTGGTACTATCATAAAAAAATTGGAGCACTCAGACCCTCAGAAAGGTGCGCAATTCGGTATTGAAAATTTCGCCTTTAATCCAAGATGGCGGCCTGGTCATGTGACCTATGTGTCTGAACTTAGGATATGCACCAGATCTCATACAGATTTACCATTGTGGCAAGCATGGAACTGATCGGTCCAACGGTGTTGACATAACGCGTGACCAAAAATTTAGGCGGAATAATAATAATAATAAATATAGCTGCGTTGCAGCAATGTCGGGTTTCGAGCCCACTGACATATTAGCAGCGTTCCAAAATCAGCATCATTGACAATAATATATTAAAGGAAATTACATGGCCTTCATACTAAACATGTTACATGTTCCTGTCTGTAACAGTGCTTAAGGTATTACAATCTTGCATATTTAATAATGTCCCATGACCATATACGGTCATCGGATGTTTTTTTCAGCTCTGTTGTGCAATAACTTCAATATTGCATTGGTTGCATGTTCCTATCTGTAACAGTGCTTGATATATAACATTTGTGCATATTTGATGAGGTCACCTGACAATATATGGTCATCACATTAATTAGTCACATCTCTTGTTCCATAGATTCGATATTGCACAGGTTGCATATTCCCGTCTGTAATAGTGCTTGAGTTATTACATTTATGCTTATTTGATGAGGTCACATGACCATATATGGTCAACGGATATGTTAGTCACTTCTGTTGTGCAATAGCTTCAATATTGCACTGGTTGCATGTTCCTATCTGTAACAGTGCTTGAGATATAAAATTTATGCATATTTGATGAGGTCACATGACCATATGTGGTCATCGGATGTGTTAGTCACTTCTGTTGTGCAATAGCTTCAATATTGCACTGGTTGCTTGTTCCTATCTGTAAAAGTGCTTGAGTTATTACATTTATGCATATTTGATGAAGTTACATGACCATATATGGTCATCACATTAGTTAGTCATATCTCTTGTCACATGGCTCCGATATTGCATAGGTTGCATGTCTCTATCTGTGATTCTGCTTGAGATATTACAATTATGCATATTTAATGACGGCACATGACCATATACAGTCATCACATTAGTTACTCACATCTCATGTCCCATAGCTTCAATTTTGCACAGGTTGCATGTTTCTATCTGTAACAGTGCTTGAGATAATTCAATTATGCATATTTAATGATGTCACATGACCATATATGTTCATCACATTAGTTAGTCACATCTCTTGACCCATACCTCCGATATTGCACAGGTTGCATGTAACTAACTCTTGCAGTGCTTGATATATTACATTTATGCATATTCAATGAGGTCACATGACCATATATAGTCATCTTGTTTGTTAGTAAAATTTCATGTACCATCACTTCAATATTGCACTGGTTGCATGTTCCCGTCTGTAACTGTGCTTGAGTTATTACATTTATGCATATTTGATGAAGTCACATGACCATATATGGTCATCACATTAGTTAGTCACATCTCGTGTCTTATAGCTTCGATATTGCACAGGTTGCATGTCCCTATCTGTAACAGTGCTTGATATATTACATTTATGCATATTTAATGAGATCACATGACCATATATGGTCATCTTGTTTGTTAGTAGAATTTCATGTATCATCACTTCAATATTGCACTGGTTGCATGTTCCTATCTGTAACAGTGCTTGAGATATTGCAATTATGTCTATAAAATGAGGTCACGTGACCATATAAAAGAACAAAAAAATATGAAAAAACATTCTAAAATCTTCTTATAAAAAACGGCTTTTCGCCTGGACTTCCATATTTTGGAATTAAATACTATGTCATATGATCTTTCAAAGTTATTCAGGGTTAGTTGATTTGTCGAAAATTATGCAAATGAGATGCAAAACAAACTTTAAAAAAATTCTAAAAAAAAAAGTCACGTGACCGCTAAAGTTTTTTTTGATGAAATTTGTAGCCCTTGTCGCACTGCTACTATCATAAAAAAATTGGAGCACTCAGACCCTCAGAAAGGTGCGCAATTCGGCATTGAAAATTTCGCCTTTAATCCAAGATGGCGGCCTGGTCATGTGACCTATGTGTCAGAACTTTGGATATGCACCAGATCTCATACAGCTTTACCATTGTGGCAAGTATGGAACTGATCGGTCCAACGGTGTTGACATAAAGCGTGACCAAAAATTTAGGCGGAAGAATAATAATAATAAATATAGCTGCGTTGCAGCAATGTCGGGTTTCGAGCCCACTGACTTATTAGCAGCGTTCCAAAATCAGCATCATTGACAATAATATATTATAGGAAATTGCATGGCCTTCATACTAAACATGTTGCATGTTCCTGTCTGTAACAGTGCTTAAGGTATTACAGTCTTGCATATTTAATGATGTCCCATGACCATATATGATCATCGGATGTTTTTGTCAGCTGTTGTGCAATAACTTCAATATTGCATTGGTTGCATTTTCCTATCTGTAACAGTGCTTGAGATATAACATTTATGCATATTTGATGAGGTCACATGACCATATGTGGTCATCACATTAGTTAGTCACATCTCTTGTTCCATAGATTCGATATTGCACAGGTTGCATGTTCCCGTCTGTAACAGTGCTTGAGTTATTACATTTATGCATATTTAATGATGTCACATGACCGTGTATGGGCATTAGATGTGTTAGTCACATATCTTGTCTCATAGCTTCGATATTGCACAGGTTGTGTGTTTCTATCTGTTACTGTGTTTCAAATATAACATTTATGCATATTTGATGAGGTCACATGACCATATATGGTCATCACATTAGTTAGTCACATCTCTTGTCCCATAGCTTCGATATTGCACAGGTTGCATGTTCCCGTCTGTAACAGTGCTTGAGTTATTACATTTATGTATATTTGATGAAGTCACATGACCATATATGGTCATGACATTAGTTAGTCACATCTCGTGTCTTATAGCTTCGATATTGCACAGGTTGCATGTCCCTATCTGTAACAGTGCTTGATATATTACATTCATGCATATTTAATGAGATCACATGACCATATATGGTCATCTTGTTTGTTAGTAGAATTTCATGTACCATCACTTCAAAATTGCACTGGTTGCATGTTCCTATCTGTAACAGTGCTTGAGATATTGCAATTATGTCTATAAAATGAGGTCACGTGACCATATAAAAGAACAAAAAAATATGAAAAAACATTCTAAAATCTTCTTATAAAAAACGGCTTATCGCCTGGACTCGATATTTTGGAATTAAATACTATGTCATATGATCTTTCAAAGTTATTCAGGGTTAGTTGATTTGTCGAAAATTATGCAAATGAGATGCAAAACAAAATTTAAAAAAATTCTAAAAAAAAAAGTCACGTGATCGCTAAAGTTTTTTTTGATGAGCTTTGTAGCCCTTGTTGCACTGCTACTATCATAAAAAAATTGGAGCACTCAGACCCTCAGAAAGGTGCGCAATTCGGCATTGAAAATTTCGCCTTTAATCCAAGATGGCGGCCTGGTCATGTGACCTACGTGTCTGAACTTAGGATATGCACCAGATCTCATATAGCTTTACCATTGTGGCAAGTATTGAATTGATCGGTCCAACGGCGTTGACATAAAGCGTGACCAAAAATTTAGGCGGAAGAATAATAATAATAATAATAATAATAATAATAATAAACGGAACAATTACAATAGGGTTTCGACCAAATGGGCTCGAAACCCTAAATATAGCTGCGTTGCAGCAATGTCGGGTTTCGAGCCCACTGACTTATTAGCAGCGTTCCAAAATCAGCATCATTGACAATAATATATTAAAGGAAATTGCATGGCCTTCATACTAAACATGTTGCATGTTCCTGTCTGTAACAGTGCTTAAGGAATTACAATCTTGCATATTTAATGATGTCCCATGACCATATATGGTCATCGGATGTTTTTGTCAGCTCTGTTGTGCAATAACTTCAATATTGCATTGGTTGCATTTTCCTATCTGTAACAGTGCTTGAGATATAACATTTATGCATATTTGATGAGGTCACATGACCATATGTGGTCATCACATTAGTTAGTCACATCTCTTGTTCCATAGATTCGATATTGCACAGGTTGCATGTTCCCGTCTGTAACAGTGCTTGAGTTATTACATTTATGCATATTTAATGATGTCACATGACCGTGTATGGGCATCAGATGTGTTAGTCACATATCTTGTCTCATAGCTTCGATATTGCACAGGTTGTGTGTTTTTATCTGTTTCTGTGTTTCATATATAACATTTATGCATATTTGATGAGGTCACATGACCATATATGGTCATCACATTAGTTAGTCACATCTCTTGTCCCATAGCTTCGATATTGCACAGGTTGCATGTTCCCGTCTGTAACAGTGCTTGAGTTATTACATTTATGCATATTTGATGAGGTCACATGATCATATATATTCATCACATTAGTTAGTCACATCTCTTGACCCATAGCTTCGATATTGCACAGGTTGCATGTCCCTAACTCTTACAGTGCTTCATATATTACATTTATGCATATTCAATGAGGTCACATGACCATATATGGTCATCTTGTTTGTTAGTAAAATTTCATGTACCATCACTTCAATATTGCACTGGTTGCATGTTCCTGTCTGTAACTGTGCTTGAGTTATTACATTTATGTATATTTGATGAAGTCACATGACCATATATGGTCATCACATTAGTTAGTCACATCTCATGTCTTATAGCTTCGATATTGCACAGGTTGCATGTCCCTATCTGTAACAGAGCTTGATATATTACATTCATGCATATTTAATGAGATCACATGACCATATATGGTCATCTTGTTTGTTAGTAGAATTTCATGTACCATCACTTCAATATTACACTGGTTGCATGTTCCTATCTGTAACAGTGCTTGAGATATTGCAATTATGTCTATAAAATGAGGTCACGTGACCATATAAAAGAACAAAAAAATATGAAAAAAACATTCTAAAATCTTCTTATAAAAAACGGCTTATCGCCTGGACTTCATATTTTGGAATTAAATACTATGTCATATGATCTTTCAAAGTTATTCAGGGTTAGTTGATTTGTCGAAAATTATGCAAATGAGATGCCAAACAAAATTTAAAAAAATTCTAAAAAAAAAAGTCACGTGACCGCTAAAGTTTTTTTTGATGAGATTTGTAGCCCTTGTCGCACTGCTACTATCATAAAAAAATTGGAGCACTCAGACCCTCAGAAAGGTGCGCAATTCGGCATTGAAAATTTCGCCTTTAATCCAAGATGGCGGCCTGGTCATGTGACCTATGTGTCTGAACTTAGGATATGCACCAGATCTCATACAGCTTTACCATTGTGGCAAGTATTGAATTGATCGGTCCAACGGCGTTGACATAAAGCGTGACCAAAAATTTAGGCGGAAGAATAATAATAATAAATATAGCTGCATAGCAGCGATGACGGGTTTCGAGCCTGCGTGGCTCATGACAAATTGCACTTGCTCGATGTGCTTATTTGACGAACGTTTCATGTCTAGAATGCAAGATAGCAGACAAACTACACAACATATGGATTTGATTTCACAGGAATATGATAAACTTAATGCAAGGACAAATAGTTCATGAGTTATAGAACTTTTTCTCTTTTACTAAATCCAAGATGGCTGCCAAAGGAAGCCATTTTTAAAAATCTACTTCAGTAACTTTGTAGAGCTATCAACAGAGATACTATATGCTAAATTGCTTTTCAAACAAGCAAGCAGTTTTTAACAAGATATTTTTTTGAGGTTTTTTGAATTTTTGTGATAAATTCAACATGGCCGCCAAAACCACTTGAATCATGAGAAATATTTCCATGAACACATAATCATCTCATTGAGCGGATGTTGTATGCCAAGTTTTGTTTAAATCTAGCAAATCGTTCATAAGTTATAGCGTACTTTCACTTTTTACTAAATCCAAGATGGCTGCCAAAGGAAGCCATTTTTTGAAAATCTGCTTTAGTAACTTTGTAGAGCTATCGACAGAGATACTATATGCTAAATTGCTTTTCAAACAAGGAAGCAGTTTTTAACAAGATAATTTATTGAGGTTTTTTGAATTTTTGTGATAATTTCAACATGGCCGCCAAAACCACTTGAATCATGGGAAATATTTTCATGAACACATAATCATCTCATTGAGCGGATGTTGTATGCCAAGTTTTGTTTAAATCTGGCAAATCGTTCATAAGTTATAGCGTACTTTCACTTTATACTAAATCCAAGATGGCTGCCAAAGGAAGCAATTTTTCGAAAATCGGCTTCAGTAACTTTGTAGAGCTATCAACAGAGATACTATATGCTAAATAGATTGTCAAACAAGCAAGCAGTTTTTAAGATAATAATTTCTTGAGGTTTTTGGCATTTTTGTGATAAATTCAAGATGGCCGCCAAAACCACTTGAGTCATGGGAAATATTTTTATGAACACATAATCATCTTATTGAGTGGATGTTGTATGCCAAGTTTTGTCGAAATCTGGAAAATTGTTCATAATTTATAGCGTAATTTCACTTTTCACTAAATCCAAGATGGCTGCCAAAGGAAGCCATTTTTCAAAAATCTGCTTCAGTCACTTTGTGAAGCTATCAACAGAGATACTATATGCCGAATTGTTTTTCAAACAAGCAAGCAGTTTTTAAGAAGATAATTTTTTTAGTTTTTTGGCATTTTTGTGATAAATTCAACATGGCCGCCAAAACCACTTGAATCATGGGAAATATTTTTATGAACACATAATCATCTTATTGAAGGGATGTTGTATGCCAACTTTGGTTTAAATCTGGCAAATTGTTCATGAGTTATAGCGTACTTTCACTTTTTATTAAATCCAAGATGGCTGCCAAAGGAAGCCATTTTTCAAAAATCTGCTTCAGTCACTTTGTAGAGCTATGGCCATAGGTGCTGCAAAGCAAATGTATAATCACATGAATGAGCCATTTTTGAGAAGAAGATTTTAAAAGTTTCTTGTCAATTTTCGGAAAATCCAATATGGCGGCCAAGGTCACATGACCGCTAAAGTTTTTATTGCTGATATTTGCTAGACATGAGCCAATGATGCCACACAAAAAAACCGGAAGTTCCTAGACCCTCAGAAAGTGGTGCAATTGAGTACTTCCGGTCTGTGTTCTACCTAAGATGGCGGCCAGGTCATGTGACCTACATAGCTGGTTTTGGGGTATGCACCACAACTCATGGTCCTTTATCAGAATGCGAAATGGCAAGTCAATCGCAGCATTATTTTTCAAGTTACAGTGGTTACAAAAAACGGCGGAAAAATAATAATAATAATAATAAACATAGCAATTACAAAAGGGTTTCGACCCATAGGGCTCGAAACCCTAATAATAATAAATATAGCTGCGTTGCAGCAATGTCGGGTTTCGAGCCCACTGACTTATTAGCAGCGTTCCAAAATCAGCATCATTGACAATAATATATTAAAGGAAATTGCATGGCCATCATACTAAACATGTTGCATGTTCCTGTCTGTAACAGTGCTTAAGGTATTACAATCTTGCATATTTAATGATGTCCCATGACCATATATGGTCATCGGATGTTTTTGTCAGCTCTGTTGTGCAATAACTTCAATATTGCATTGGTTGCATTTTCCTATCTGTAACAGTGCTTGAGATGTAACATTTATGCATATTTGATGAGGTCACATGACCATATGTGGTCATCACATTAGTTAGTCACATCTCTTGTTCCATAGATTCGATATTGCACAGGTTGCATGTTCCCGTCTGTAATAGTGCTTGAGTTATACATTTATGCTTATTTGATGAGGTCACATGACCATATATGGTCATCGGATATGTTAGTGACTTTTGTTGTGCAATAGCTTCAATATTGCACTGGTTGCATGTTCCTATTTGTAACAGTGCTTGAGATATAACATTTATGCATATTTGATGAGGTCACATGACCATATATGGTCACCGGATGTGTTAGTCACTTCTGTTGTGCAATAGCTTCAATATTGCACTGGTTGCATGTTCCTATCTGTAACAGTGCTTGAGTTATTACATTTATGCATATTTGATGAAATTACATGACCATATATGGTCATCACATTAGTTAGCCACATCTCTTGTCTCATAGCTTCGATATTGCATAGGTTGCATGTCTCTATCTGTGATTCTGCTTGAGATATTACAATTATGCATATTTAATGACGTCACATGACCATATACGGTCATCACATTAGTTACTCACATCTCATGTCCCACAGCTTCGATATTGCACAGGTTGCATGTTCATGTCTGTAACAGTGCTTGAGATAATTCAATTATGCATATTTAATGAAGTCACATGACCATATATGGTCATCACATTAGTTAGTCACATCTCTTTACCCATACCTTCGATATTGCACAGGTTGCATGTCCCTAACTCTTGCAGTGCTTGATATATTACATTTATGCATATTCAATGAGGTCACATGACCATATATGGTCATCTTGTTTGTTAGTAAAATTTCATGTACCATCCCTTTAATAATGCACTGGTTGCATGTTCCCGTCTGTAACTGTGCTTGAGTTATGACATTTATGCATATTTGATGAAGTCACATGACCATATATGGTCATCACATTAGTTAGTCACATCTCTTGACCCATAGCTTCGATAGTGCACAGGTTGCATGTCCCTAACTCTTACAGTGCTTGATATATTACATTTATGCATATTTAATGAGATCACATGACCATATATGGTCATCTTGTATGTTAGTAGAATTTCATGTACCATCACTTCAATATTGCACTGGTTGCATGTTCCTATCTGTAACAGTGCTTGAGATATTGCAATTATGTCTATAAAATGAGGTCACGTGACCATATAAAAGAACAAAAAAATATGAAAAAACATTCTAAAATCTTCTTATAAAAAACGGCTTTTCGCCTGGACTTCCATATTTTGGAATTAAATACTATGTCATATGATCTTTCAAAGTTATTCAGGGTTAGTCGATTTGTCGAAAATTATGCAAATGAGATGCAAAACAAAATTTAAAAAAATTCTAAAAAAAAAAGTCATGTGACCGCTAAAGTTTTTTTTGATGAGATTTGTAGCCCTTGTCGCACTGCTACTATCATAAAAAAATTGGAGCACTCAGACCCTCAGAAAGGTGCGCAATTCGGCATTGAAAATTTCGCCTTTAATCCAAGATGGCGGCCTGGTCATGTGACCTACGTGTCTGAACTTAGGATATGCACCAGATCTCATATAGCTTTACCATTGTGGCAAGTATTGAATTGATCGGTCCAACGGCGTTGACATAAAGCGTGACCAAAAATTTAGGCGGAAGAATAATAATAATAATAATAAATATAGCTGCGTTGCAGCAATGTCGGGTTTCGAGCCCACTGACTTATTAGCAGCGTTCCAAAATCAGCTTCATTGACAAGAATATATTAAAGGAATTGCATGGCCTTCATACTAAACATGTTACATGTTCCTGTCTGTAACAGTGCTTAAGGTATTACAATCATGCATATTTAATGATGTCACATGACCATATATGGTCATCAGATATGTTAGTCACCTCTCTTGTGCAATAGCTTCAATATTGCACTGGTTGCTTGTTCCCATTTGTAACAGTACTTGAGTTATTACATTAATGCATATTTGATGTAACACATGACCATATATGGTCATCGGATAAGTTAGTCACATCTCTTATCCCATAGCTTCGATATTGCACAGGTTGCATGTCCCTATTCGTAACAGTGTTTGAGATATTACAATTATGCATATTTGATGAGGTCACATGACCATATTTAGTCATCGGATATGTTAGTCACATCTGTTGTGCAATAACTTCAATATTGCATTGGTTGCATGTTTCTATCTGTAACAGAGCTTGAGTTATTACATTTATGCATATTTGATTAGGTTACATGACCATATATGGTCATCGGATGTGTGAGTCACCTCTCTTGTCCTATACTTTCAGTATTGCACTGTTGCATGTTCCTGTCTGTAACATTGCTTGAGATATAACATTTATGCATATTTGATAAGGTCACATGACCATATATGGTCATCACATTAGTTTGTCACATCTCGTGTCTCATAGCTTCGATATTGCACAGGTTGCATGTTCCCGTCTGTAACAGTGCTTGAGTTATTACATTTATGCATATTTGATGATGTCACATGACCATATATGGTCATCACATTAGTTAGTCACATCTCGTGTCTTATAGCTTCGATATTGCACAGGTTGCATGTCCCTATCTGTAACAGTGATTGATATATTACATTTATGCATATTTGATGAGGTCACATGACCATATATGGTCATCGGATGTTTTTGTCAGCTCTGTTGTGCAATAACTTCAATATTGCATTGGTTGCATTTTCCTATCTGTAACAGTGCTTGAGATATAACATTTATGCATATTTGATGAGGTCACATGACCATATGTGGTCATCACATTAGTTAGTCACATCTCTTGTTCCATAGATTCGATATTGCACAGGTTGCATGTTCCCATCTGTAACAGTGCTTGAGTTATTACATTTATGCATATTTAATGATGTCACATGACCGTGTATGGGCATCAGATATGTCAGTCACATATCTTGTCCCATAGCTTCGATATTGCACAGGTTGTGTGTTTCTATCTGTTACTGTTTTTCAAATATAACATTTATGCATATTTGATGAGGTCACATGACCATATATGGTCATCACATTAGTTAGTCACATCTCTTGTCCCATAGCTTCGATATTGCACAGGTTGCATGTCCCTGACTGTTACAGTGCTTGATATATTACATTTATGCATATTCAATGAGGACACATGACCATATATGGTCATCTTGTTTGTTAGTAAAATTTCATGTACCATCACTTCAATATTGCACTGGTTGCATGTTCCCGTCTGTAACTGTTCTTGAGTTATTACATTTATGCATATTTGATGAAGTCACATGACCATATATGGTCATCACATTAGTTAGTCACATCTCGTGTCTTATAGCTTCGATATTGCACAGGTTGCATGTCGCTATCTGTAACAGTGCTTGATATATTACATTTATGCATATTTAATGAGATCACATGACCATATATGGTCATCTTGTTTGTTAGTAGAATTTCATGTACCATCACTTCAATATTGCACTGGTTGCATGTTCCTATCTGTAACAGTGCTTGAGATATTGCAATTATGTCTATAAAATGAGGTCACGTGACCATATAAAAGAACAAAAAAAATATGAAAAATCATTCTAAAATCTTCTTCTAAAAAACGGCTTATCGCCTGGACTTCATATTTTGGAATTAAATACTATGTCATATGATCTTTCAAAGTTATTCAGGGTTGGTTGATTTGTCGAAAATTATGCAAATGAGATGCAAAACAAAATTTCAAAAAATTCTAAAAAAAAAAGTCACGTGACCGCTAAAGTTTTTTTTGATGAAATTTGTAGCCCTTGTCGCACTGCTACTATCATAAAAAAATTGGAGCACTCAGACCCTCAGAAAGGTGCGCAATTCGGCATTGAAAATTTCGCCTTTAATCCAAGATGGCGGCCTGGTCATGTGACCTATGTGTCTGAACTTAGGATATGCACCAGATCTCATACAGCTTTACCATTGTGGCAAGTATGGAACTGATCGGTCCAACGGTGTTGACATAAAGCGTGACCAAAAATTTAGGCGGAAGAATAATAATAATAAATATAGCTGCGTTGCAGCAATGTCGGGTTTCGAGCCCACTGCCATATTAGCAGCGTTCCAAAATCAGCATCATTGACAATAATATATTAATGGAAATTGCATGGCCTTCATACTAAACATGTTACATGTTCCTGTCTGTAACAGTGCTTAAGGTATTACAATCTTGCATATTTAATAATGTCCCATGACCATATACGGTCATCAGATGTTTGTTTCAGCTCTGTTGTGCAATAACTTCAATATTGCATTGGTTGCATGTTCCTATCTGTAACAGTGCTTGAGATATAACATTTGTGCATATTTGATGAGGTCACCTGACCATATATGGTTATCACATTAGTTAGTCACATCTCTTGTTCCATAGATTCGATATTGCACAGGTTGCATATTCCCGTCTGTAATAGTGCTTGAGTTATTACATTTATGCTTATTTGATGAGGTCACATGACCATATATGGTCAACGGATATGTTAGTCACTTCTGTTGTGCAATAGCTTCAATATTGCACTGGTTGCATGTTCCTATCTGTAACAGTGCTTGAGTTATTACATTTATGCATATTTGATGAAGTTACATGACCATATATGGTCATCACATTAGTTAGTCATATCTCTTGTCACATGGCTCCGATATTGCATAGGTTGCATGTCTCTATCTGTGATTCTGCTTGAGATATTACAATTATGCATATTTAATGACGGCACATGACCATATACAGTCATCACATTAGTTACTCACATCTCATGTCCCATAGCTTCAATTTTGCACAGGTTGCATGTTTCTATCTGTAACAGTGCTTGAGATAATTCAATTATGCATATTTAATGATGTCACATGACCATATATGTTCATCACATTAGTTAGTCACATCTCTTGACCCATACCTCCGATATTGCACAGGTTTCATGTAACTAACTCTTGCAGTGCTTGATATATTACATTTATGCATATTCAATGAGGTCACATGACCATATATAGTCATCTTGTTTGTTAGTAAAATTTCATGTACCATCCCTTCAATATTGCACTGGTTGCATGTTCCCGTCTGTAACTGTGCTTGAGTTATTACATTTATGCATATTTGATGAAGTCACATGACCATATATGGTCATCACATTAGTTAGTCACATCTCGTGTCTTATAGCTTCGATATTGCACAGGTTGCATGTCCCTATCTGTAACAGTGCTTGATATATTACATTTATGCATATTTAATGAGATCACATGACCATATATGGTCATCTTGTTTGTTAGTAGAATTTCATGTATCATCACTTCAATATTGCACTGGTTGCATGTTCCTATCTGTAACAGTGCTTGAGATATTGCAATTATGTCTATAAAATGAGGTCACGTGACCATATAAAAGAAAAAAAAAATATGAAAAAACATTCTAAAATCTTCTTATAAAAAACGGCTTATCGCCTGGACTCGATATTTTGGAATTAAATACTATGTCATATGATCTTTCAAAGTTATTCAGGGTTAGTTGATTTGTCGAAAATTATGCAAATGAGATGCAAAACAAAATTTAAAAAAATTCTAAAAAAAAAAGTCACGTGACCGCTAAAGTTGTTTTTGATGATATTTGTAGCCCTTGTCGCACTGCTACTATCATAAAAAAATTGGAGCACTCAGACCCTCAGAAAGGTGCGCAATTCGGCATTGAAAATTTCGCCTTTAATCCAAGATGGCGGCCTGGTCATGTGACCTACGTGTCTGAACTTAGGATATGCACCAGATCTCATATAGCTTTACCATTGTGGCAAGTATTGAATTGATCGGTCCAACGGCGTTGACATAAAGCGTGACCAAAAATTTAGGCGGAAGAATAATAATAATAATAATAATAATAATAATAATAAACGGAACAATTACAAAAGGGTTTCGACCAAATGGGCTCGAAACCCTAATAAATATAGCTGCGTTGCAGCAATGTCGGGTTTCGAGCCCACTGACTTATTAGCAACGTTCCAAAATCAGCATCATTGACAATAATATATTAAAGGAAATTGCATGGCCTTCATACTAAACATGTTACATGTTCCTGTCTGTAACAGTGCTTAAGGTATTATAATCTCGCATATTTAATTATGTCCCATGACCATATATGGTCATCTGATGTTTTTGTCAGCTCTGTTGTGCAATAACTTCAATATTGCATTGGTTGCATGTTCCTATCTGTAACAGTGCTTGAGATATAACATTTATGCATATTTGATGAGGTCACATGACCATATATGGTCATCACATTAGTTAGTCACATCTCTTGTTCCATAGATTCGATATTGCACAGGTTGCATGTTCCCGTCTGTAATAGTGATTGAGTTATTACATTTATGCTTATTTGATGAGGTCACATGACCATATATGGTCATCGGTTATGTTAGTGACTTCTGTTATGCAAAAGCTTCAATATTGCACTGGTTGCATGTTCCTATCTGTAACAGTGCTTGAGATATAACATTTATGCACATTTGATGAGGTCACATGACGATATATGGTCATCGGATGTGTTAGTCACTTCTGTTGTGCAATAGCTTCAATATTGCACTGGTTGCATGTTCCTATCTGTAACAGTGCTTGAGTTATTACATTTATGCATATTTGATGAAATTACATGACCATATATGGTCATCACATTAGTTAGCCACATCTCTTGTCTCATAGCTTCGATATTGCATAGGTTGCATGTCTCTATCTGTGATTCTGCTTGAGATATTACAATTATGCATATTTAATGACGTCACATGACCATATACGGTCATCACATTAGTTACTCACATCTCATGTCCCACAGCTTCGATTTTGCACAGGTTGCATGTTCATGTCTGTAACAGTGCTTGAGATAATTCAATTATGCATATTTAATGAAGTCACATGACCATATATGGTCATCACATTAGTTAGCCACATCTCTTGACCCATACCTTCGATATTGCACAGGTTGCATGTCCCTAACTCTTGCAGTGCTTGATATATTACATTTATGCATATTCAATGAGGTCACATGACCATATATGGTCATCTTGTTTGTTAGTAAAATTTCATGTACCATCACTTCAATATTGCACTGGTTGCATGTTCCCGTCTGTAACTGTGCTTGAGTTATTACATTTATGCATATTTGATGAAGTCACATGACCATATATGGTCATCACATTAGTTAGTCACATCTCGTGTCTTATAGCTTCGATATTGCACAGGTTGCATGTCCCTATCTGTAACAGTGCTTGATATATTACATTTATGCATATTTAATGAGATCACATGACCATATATGGTCATCTTGTTTGTTAGTAGAATTTCATGTACCATCACTTCAATATTGCACTGGTTGCATGTTCCTATCTGTAACAGTGCTTGAGATATTGCAATTATGTCTATAAAATGAGGTCACGTGACCATATAAAAGAACAAAAAAATATGAAAAAACATTCTAAAATCTTCTTATAAAAAACAGCTTTTCGCCTGGACTTCCATATTTTGAAATTAAATACTATGTCATATGATCTTTCAAAGTTATTCAGGGTTAGTTGATTTGTCGAAAATTATGCAAATGAGATGCAAAACAAAATTTAAAAAAATTCTAAAAAAAAAAGTCACGTGACCGCTAAAGTTTTTTTTGATGAAATTTGTAGCCCTTGTCGCACTGCTACTATCATAAAAAAATTGGAGCACTCAGACCCTCAGAAAGGTGCGCAATTCGGCATTGAAAATTTCGCCTTTAATCCAAGATGGCGGCCTGGTCATGTGACCTATGTGTCTGAACTTAGGATATGCACCAGATCTCATACAGCTTTACCATTGTGGCAAGTATGAAACTGATCGGTCCAACGGTGTTGACATAAAGCGTGACCAAAAATTTAGGCGGAAGAATAATAATAATAAATATAGCTGCGTTGCAGCAATGTCGGGTTTCGAGCCCACTGACATATTAGCAGCATTCCAAAATCAGCATCATTGACAATAATATATTAAAGGAAATTGCATGGCCTTCATACTAAACATGTTACATGTTCCTGTCTGTAACAGTGCTTAAGGTATTACAATCTTGCATATTTAATAATGTCCCATGACCATATACGGTCATCGGATGTTTTTTTCAGCTCTGTTGTGCAATAACTTCAATATTGCATTGGTTGCATGTTCCTATTTGTAACGGTGCTTGAGATATAACATTTGTGCATATTTGATGAGGTCACCTGACCATATATGGTCATCACATTAGTTAGTCACATCTCTTGTTCCATAGATTCGATATTGCACAGGTTGCATATTCCCGTCTGTAATAGTGCTTGAGTTATTACATTTATGCTTATTTGATGAGGTCACATGACCATATATGGTCAACGGATATGTTAGTCACTTCTGTTGTGCAATAGCTTCAATATTGCACTGGTTGCATTATCCTATCTGTAACAGTGCTTGAGATATAACATTTATGCATATTTGATGAGGTCACATGACCATATATGGTCATCGGATGTGTTAGTCACTTCTGTTGTGCAATAGCTTCAATATTGCACTGGTTGCATGTTCCTATCTGTAACAGTGCTTGAGTTATTACATTTATGCATATTTGATGAAGTTACATGACCATATATGGTCATCACATTAGTTAGTCATATCTCTTGTCACATAGCTTCGATATTGCATAGGTTGCATGTCTCTATCTTTGATTCTGCTTGAGATATTACTATTATGCATATTTAATGACGGCACATGACCATATACGGTCATCACATTAGTTACTCACATCTCATGTCCCATAGCTTCGATTTTGCACAGGTTGCATGTTTCTATCTGTAACAGTGCTTGAGATAATTCAATTATGCATATTTAATGAAGTCACATGACCATATATGGTCATCACATTTGTTAGTCACATCTCTTGACCCATACCTCCGATATTGCACAGGTTGCATGTAACTAACTCTTGCAGTGCTTGATATATTACATTTATGCATATTCAATGAGGTCACATGACCATATATAGTCATCTTGTTTGTTAGTAAAATTTCATGTACCATCACTTCAATATTGCACTGGTTGCATGTTCCCGTCTGTAACTGTGCTTGAGTTATTACATTTATGCATATTTGATGAAGTTACATGACCATATATGGTCATCACATTAGTTAGTCACATCTCGTGTCTTATAGCTTCGATATTGCACAGGTTACATGTCCCTATCTGTAACAGTGCTTGATATATTACATTTATGCATATTTAATGAGATCACATGACCATACATGGTCATCTTGTTTGTTAGTAGAATTTCATGTACCATCACTTCAATATTGCACTGGTTGCATGTTCCTATCTGTAACAGTGCTTGAGATATTGCAATTATGTCTAAAAAATGAGGTCACGTGACCATGTAAAAGAACAAAAAAAATATGGAAAAACATTCTAAAATCTTCTTATAAAAAACGGCTTATCGCCTGGACTCAATATTTTGGAATTAAATACTATGTCATATGATCTTTCAAAGTTATTCAGGGTTAGTTGATTTGTCGAAAATTATGCAAATGAGATGCAAAACAAAATTTAAAAAAATTCTAAAAAAAAAAGTCACGTGACCGCTAAAGTTTTTTTTGATGAAATTTGTAGCCCTTGTCGCACTGCTACTATCATAAAAAAATTGGAGCACTCAGACCCTCAGAAAGGTGCGCAATTCGGCATTGAAAATTTCGCCTTTAATCTAAGATGGCGGCCTGGTCATGTGACCTATGTGTCTGAACTTAGGATATGCACCAGATCTCATATAGCTTTACCACTGTGGCAAGTATTGAATTGATCGGTCCAACGGCGTTGACATAAAGCGTGACCAAAAATTTAGGCGGAAGAATAATAATAATAATAATAATAAATATAGCTGCGTTGCAGCAATGTCGGGTTTCGAGCCCACTGACTTATTAGCAGCGTTCCAAAATCAGCATCATTGACAATAATATATTATAGGAAATTGCATGGCCTTCATACTAAACATGTTGCATGTTCCTGTCTGTAACAGTGCTTAAGGTATTACAGTCTTGCATATTTAATGATGTCCCATGACCATATATGATCATCGGATGTTTTTGTCAGCTGTTGTGCAATAACTTCAATATTGCATTGGTTGCATTTTCCTATCTGTAACAGTGCTTGAGATATAACATTTATGCATATTTGATGAGGTCACATGACCATATGTGGTCATCACATTAGTTAGTCACATCTCTTGTTCCATAGATTCGATATTGCACAGGTTGCATGTTCCCGTCTGTAACAGTGCTTGAGTTATTACATTTATGCATATTTAATGATGTCACATGACCGTGTATGGGCATTAGATGTGTTAGTCACATATCTTGTCTCATAGCTTCGATATTGCACAGGTTGTGTGTTTCTATCTGTTACTGTGTTTCAAATATAACATTTATGCATATTTGATGAGGTCACATGACCATATATGGTCATCACATTAGTTAGTCACATCTCTTGTCCCATAGCTTCGATATTGCACAGGTTGCATGTTCCCGTCTGTAACAGTGCTTGAGTTATTACATTTATGTATATTTGATGAAGTCACATGACCATATATGGTCATGACATTAGTTAGTCACATCTCGTGTCTTATAGCTTCGATATTGCACAGGTTGCATGTCCCTATCTGTAACAGTGCTTGATATATTACATTCATGCATATTTAATGAGATCACATGACCATATATGGTCATCTTGTTTGTTAGTAGAATTTCATGTACCATCACTTCAAAATTGCACTGGTTGCATGTTCCTATCTGTAACAGTGCTTGAGATATTGCAATTATGTCTATAAAATGAGGTCACGTGACCATATAAAAGAACAAAAAAATATGAAAAAACATTCTAAAATCTTCTTATAAAAAACGGCTTATCGCCTGGACTCGATATTTTGGAATTAAATACTATGTCATATGATCTTTCAAAGTTATTCAGGGTTAGTTGATTTGTCGAAAATTATGCAAATGAGATGCAAAACAAAATTTAAAAAAATTCTAAAAAAAAAAGTCACGTGATCGCTAAAGTTTTTTTTGATGAGCTTTGTAGCCCTTGTTGCACTGCTACTATCATAAAAAAATTGGAGCACTCAGACCCTCAGAAAGGTGCGCAATTCGGCATTGAAAATTTCGCCTTTAATCCAAGATGGCGGCCTGGTCATGTGACCTACGTGTCTGAACTTAGGATATGCACCAGATCTCATAGAGCTTTACCATTGTGGCAAGTATTGAATTGATCGGTCCAACGGCGTTGACATAAAGCGTGACCAAAAATTTAGGCGGAAGAATAATAATAATAATAATAATAATAATAATAATAAACGGAACAATTACAATAGGGTTTCGACCAAATGGGCTCGAAACCCTAATAAATATAGCTGCGTTGCAGCAATGTCGGGTTTCGAGCCCACTGACATATTAGCAGCGTTCCAAAATCAGCATCATTGACAATAATATATTAAAGGAAATTACATGGCCTTCATACTAAACATGTTACATGTTCCTGTCTGTAACAGTGCTTAAGGTATTACAATCTTGCATATTTAATAATGTCCCATGACCATATACGGTCATCGGATGTTTTTTTCAGCTCTGTTGTGCAATAACTTCAATATTGCATTGGTTGCATGTTCCTATCTGTAACAGTGCTTGAGATATAACATTTGTGCATATTTGATGAGGTCACCTGACAATATATGGTCATCACATTAGTTAGTCACATCTCTTGTTCCATAGATTCGATATTGCACAGGTTGCATATTCCCGTCTGTAATAGTGCTTGAGTTATTACATTTATGCTTATTTGATGAGGTCACATGACCATATATGGTCAACGGATATGTTAGTCACTTCTGTTGTGCAATAGCTTCAATATTGCACTGGTTGCATGTTCCTATCTGTAACAGTGCTTGAGATATAAAATTTATGCATATTTGATGAGGTCACATGACCATATGTGGTCATCGGATGTGTTAGTCACTTCTGTTGTGCAATAGCTTCAATATTGCACTGGTTGCTTGTTCCTATCTGTAAAAGTGCTTGAGTTATTACATTTATGCATATTTGATGAAGTTACATGACCATATATGGTCATCACATTAGTTAGTCATATCTCTTGTCACATGGCTCCGATATTGCATAGGTTGCATGTCTCTATCTGTGATTCTGCTTGAGATATTACAATTATGCATATTTAATGACGGCACATGACCATATACAGTCATCACATTAGTTACTCACATCTCATGTCCCATAGCTTCAATTTTGCACAGGTTGCATGTTTCTATCTGTAACAGTGCTTGAGATAATTCAATTATGCATATTTAATGATGTCACATGACCATATATGTTCATCACATTAGTTAGTCACATCTCTTGACCCATACCTCCGATATTGCACAGGTTTCATGTAACTAACTCTTGCAGTGCTTGATATATTACATTTATGCATATTCAATGAGGTCACATGACCATATATAGTCATCTTGTTTGTTAGTAAAATTTCATGTACCATCCCTTCAATATTGCACTGGTTGCATGTTCCCGTCTGTAACTGTGCTTGAGTTATTACATTTATGCATATTTGATGAAGTCACATGACCATATATGGTCATCACATTAGTTAGTCACATCTCGTGTCTTATAGCTTCGATATTGCACAGGTTGCATGTCCCTATCTGTAACAGTGCTTGATATATTACATTTATGCATATTTAATGAGATCACATGACCATATATGGTCATCTTGTTTGTTAGTAGAATTTCATGTATCATCACTTCAATATTGCACTGGTTGCATGTTCCTATCTGTAACAGTGCTTGAGATATTGCAATTATGTCTATAAAATGAGGTCACGTGACCATATAAAAGAAAAAAAAATATGAAAAAACATTCTAAAATCTTCTTATAAAAAACGGCTTATCGCCTGGACTCGATATTTTGGAATTAAATACTATGTCATATGATCTTTCAAAGTTATTCAGGGTTAGTTGATTTGTCGAAAATTATGCAAATGAGATGCAAAACAAAATTTAAAAAAATTCTAAAAAAAAAAGTCACGTGACCGCTAAAGTTGTTTTTGATGATATTTGTAGCCCTTGTCGCACTGCTACTATCATAAAAAAATTGGAGCACTCAGACCCTCAGAAAGGTGCGCAATTCGGCATTGAAAATTTCGCCTTTAATCCAAGATGGCGGCCTGGTCATGTGACCTACGTGTCTGAACTTAGGATATGCACCAGATCTCATATAGCTTTACCATTGTGGCAAGTATTGAATTGATCGGTCCAACGGCGTTGACATAAAGCGTGACCAAAAATTTAGGCGGAAGAATAATAATAATAATAATAATAATAATAATAATAAACGGAACAATTACAAAAGGGTTTCGACCAAATGGGCTCGAAACCCTAAATATAGCTGCGTTGCAGCAATGTCGGGTTTCGAGCCCACTGACATATTAGCAGCATTCCAAAATCAGCATCATTGACAATAATATATTAAAGGAAATTGCATGGCCTTCATACTAAACATGTTACATGTTCCTGTCTGTAACAGTGCTTAAGGTATTACAATCTTGCATATTTAATAATGTCCCATGACCATATACGGTCATCGGATGTTTTTTTCAGCTCTGTTGTGCAATAACTTCAATATTGCATTGGTTGCATGTTCCTATTTGTAACGGTGCTTGAGATATAACATTTGTGCATATTTGATGAGGTCACCTGACCATATATGGTCATCACATTAGTTAGTCACATCTCTTGTTCCATAGATTCGATATTGCACAGGTTGCATATTCCCGTCTGTAATAGTGCTTGAGTTATTACATTTATGCTTATTTGATGAGGTCACATGACCATATATGGTCAACGGATATGTTAGTCACTTCTGTTGTGCAATAGCTTCAATATTGCACTGGTTGCATGTTCCTATCTGTAACAGTGCTTGAGATAATTCAATTATGCATATTTAATGAAGTCACATGACCATATACGGTCATCACATTAGTTACTCACATCTCATGTCCCACAGCTTCGATTTTGCACAGGTTGCATGTTCATGTCAGTAACAGTGCTTCAGATAATTCAATTATGCATATTTAATGAAGTCACATGACCATATATGGTCATCACATTAGTTAGTAACATCTCGTGTCTTATAGCTTCGATATTGCACAGGTTGCATGTCCCTATCTGTAACAGTGCTTGATATATTACATTTATGCATATTTAATGAGATCACATGACCATATATGGTCATCTTGTTTGTTAGTAGAATTTCATGTACCATCACTTCAATATTGCACTGGTTGCATGTTCCTATCTGTAACAGTGCTTAAGATATTGCAATTATGTCTATAAAATGAGGTCACGTGACCATATAAAAGAACAAAAAAATATGAAAAAACATTCTAAAATCTTCTTATAAAAAACGGCTTTTCGCCTGGACTTCCATATTTTGGAATTAAATACTATGTCATATGATCTTTCAAAGTTATTCCGGGTTAGTTGATTTGTCGAAAATTATGCAAATGAGATGCAAAACAAAATTTAAAAAAATTCTAAAAAAAAAAGTCACGTGACCGCTAAAGTTTTTTTTGATGAAATTTGTAGCCCTTGTCGCACTGCTACTATCATAAAAAAATTGGAGCACTCAGACCCTCAGAAAGGTGCGCAATTCGGCATTGAAAATTTCGCCTTTAATCCAAGATGGCGGCCTGGTCATGTGACCTATGTGTCTGAACTTAGGATATGCACCAGATCTCATACAGCTTTACCATTGTGGCAAGTATGGAACTGATCGGTCCAACGGTGTTGACATAAAGCGTGACCAAAAATTTAGGCGGAAGAATAATAATAATAATAATAATAATAATAATAATAAATATAGCTGCGTTGCAGCAATGTCGGGTTTCGAGCCCACTGACTTATTAGCAGCGTTCCAAAATCAGCATCATTGACAATAATATATTAAAGGAAATTGCATGGCCTTCATACTAAACATGTTGCATGTTCCTGTCTGTTACAGTGCTTAAGGTATTACAATCTTGCATATTTAATGATGTCCCATGACCATATATGGTCATCGGATGTTTTTGTCAGCTCTGTTGTGCAATAACTTCAATATTGCATTGGTTGCATTTTCCTATCTGTAACAGTGCTTGAGATATAACATTTATGCATATTTGATGAGGTCACATGACCATATGTGGTCATCACATTAGTTAGTCACATCTCTTGTTCCATAGATTCGATATTGCACAGGTTGCATGTTCCCGTCTGTAACAGTGCTTGAGTTATTACATTTATGCATATTTAATGATGTCACATGACCGTGTTTGGGCATCAGATGTGTTAGTTACATATCTTGTCTCATAGCTTCGATATTGCACAGGTTGTGTGTTTCTATCTGTTACTGTGTTTCAAATATAACATTTATGCATATTTGATGAGGTCACATGACCATATATGGTCATCACATTAGTTAGTCACATCTCTTGTTCCATAGATTCGATATTGTACAGGTTGCATGTTCCCGTCTGTAATAGTGCTTGAGTTATTACATTTATGCTTATTTGACGAGGTCACATGACCATATATGGTCATCGGATATGTTAGTGACTTCTGTTGTGCAATAGCTTCAATATTGCACTGGTTGCATGTTCCTATCTGTAACAGTGCTTCAGATATAACATTTATGCATATTTGATGAGGTCACATGACCATATATGGTCATCGGATGTGTTAGTCACATCTGTTGTGCAATAGCTTCAATATTGCACTGGTTGCATGTTCCTATCTGTAACAGTACTTGAGTTATTACATTTATGCATATTTGATGAAATTACATGACCATATATGGTCATCACATTAGTTAGCCACATCTCTTGTCTCATAGCTTCGATATTGCATAGGTTGCATGACTCTATCTGTGATTCTGCTTGAGATATTACAATTATGCATATTTAATGACGTCACATGACCATATACGGTCATCACATTAGTTACTCACATCTCATGTCCCACAGCTTCGATTTTGCACAGGTTGCATGTTTATGTCTGTAACAGTTCTTGAGAGAATTCAATTATGCATATTTAATGAAGTCACATGACCATATATGGTCATCACATTAGTTAGCCACATCTGTTGACCCATACCTTCGATATTGCACAGGTTGCATGTCCCTAACTCTTGCAGTGCTTGATATATTATATTTATGCATATTCAATGAGGTCGCATGACCATATATGGTCATCTTGTTTGTTAGTAAAATTTCATGTACCATCACTTCAATATTGCACTGGTTGCATGTTCCCGTCTGTAACTGTGCTTGAGTTATTACATTTATGCATATTTGATGAAGTCACATGACCATATATGGTCATCACATTAGTTAGTCACATCTCGTGTCTTATAGCTTCGATATTGCACAGGTTGCATGTCCCTATCTGTAACAGTGCTTGATATATTACATTTATGCATATTTAATGAGATCACATGACCATATATGGTCATCTTGTTTGTTAGTAGAATTTCATGTACCATCACTTCAATATTGCACTGGTTGCATGTTCCTATCTGTAACAGTGCTTGAGATATTGCAATTATGTCTATAAAATGAGGTCACATGACCATATAAAAGAACAAAAAAATATGAAAAAACATTCTAAAATCTTCTTATAAAAAACGGCTTATCGCCTGGACTCGATATTTTGGAATTAAATACTATGTCATATGATCATTCAAAGTTATTCAGGGATAGTTGATTAGTCGAAAATTATGCAAATGAGATGCAAAAGAAAATTAAAAAAATTCTAGAAAAAAATTAGTCACGTGACCGCTAAAGTTTTTTTTGATGAAATTTGTAGCCCTTGTCGCACTGCTACTATCATAAAAAAATTGGAGCACTCAGACCCTCAGAAAGGTGCGCAATTCGGCATTGAAAATTTCGCCTTTAATCCAAGATGGCGGCCTGGTCATGTGACCTATGTGTCTGAACTTAGGATATGCACCAGATCTCATACAGCTTTACCATTGTGGCAAGTATGGAACTGATCGGTCCAACGGTGTTGACATAAAGCGTGACCAAAAATTTAGGCGGAAGAATAATAATAATAATAATAAATATAGCTGCATAGCAGCGATGACGGGTTTCGAGCCTGCGTGGCTCATGGCAAATTGCACTTGCTCGATGTGATTATTTGACGAATGTTTCATGTCTAGAATGAAAGATAGCAGACAAACTACACAACATATGGATTTGATTTCACAGGAATATGATAAACTTAATGCAAGGACAAATAGTTCATGAGTTATAGAACTTTTTCTCTTTTACTAAATCCAAGATGGCTGCCAAAGGAAGCCATTTTTCGATAATCTACTTTAGTAACTTTGTAGAGCTATCAACAGAGATACTATATGCTAAATTGCTTTTCAAACAAGGAAGCAGTTTTTAACAAGATAATTTTTTGAGGTTTTTTGAATTTTTGTGATAAATTCAACATGGCCGCCAAAACCACTTGAATCATGGGAAATATTTTCATGAACACATAATCATCTCATTGAGCGGATGTTGTATGCCAAGTTTTGTTTAAATCTGGCAAATCGTTCATAAGTTATAGCGTACCTTCACTTTTTTACTAAATCCAAGATGGCTGCCAAAGGAAGCCATTTTTCGAAAATCGGCTTCAGTAACTTTGTAGAGCTATCAACAGAGATACTATATGCTAAATAGATTGTCAAACAAGCAAGCAGTTTTTAAGATAATAATTTCTTGAGGTTTTTGGCATTTTTGTGATAAATTCAAGATGGCCGCCAAAACCACTTGAGTCATGGGAAATATTTTTATGAACACATAATCATCTTATTGAGTGGATGTTGTATGCCAAGTTTTGTCGAAATCTGGAAAATTGTTCATAATTTATAGCGTAATTTCACTTTTCACTAAATCCAAGATGGCTGCCAAAGGAAGCCATTTTTCAAAAATCTGCTTCAGTACCTTTGTAGAGCTATCAACAGAGATACTATATGCTAAATTGATTGTCAACCAAGCAAGCAGTTTTTAAGAAGATAATTTTTTGAGGTTTTTTGCAATTTTTTGATAAATTCAATATGGCCGCCAATACCACTTGAATCATGGGAAATATTTTTATGAACACCTAATCATCTTATCGAAGGGATGTTATATGCCAACTTTGGTTTAAATCTGGCGAATTGTTCATGAGTTATAGCGTACTTTCACTTTTTACTAAATCCAAGATGGCTGCCAAAGGAAGCCATTTTTCAAAAATCTGCTTCAGTCACTTTGTAGAGCTATGGCCAAAGGTGCTGCAAAGCAAATGTCTAATCACATGAACGAGCCATTTTTGAGAAGAAGATTTTAAAATTTTTTTGTCAATTTTCACAAAATCCAATATGGCGGCCAAGGTCACATGACCGCTAAAGATTTTATTGCTGATATTTGCTAGACATGAGCCAATGATGCCACACAAAAAAAACCGGAAGTTCCTAGACCCTCAGAAAGTGGTGCAATTGAGCACTTCCGGTTTGTGTTCTACCTAAGATGGCGGCCAGGTCATGTGACCTACATGGCTGATTTTGGGGTATGCACCACAACTCATGGCCCTTCATCAGCATGCAAAATGCCTAATCAATCGCAGCATTATTTTTCAAGTTACAGTGCTTTAAAAAACGGTGGAAAAATAATAAGAATAATAATAAATATAGCTGCATAGCAGCGATGACGGGTTTCGAGCCTGCGTGGCTCATGACAAATTGCACTTGCTTGATGTGATTATTTGACGAACGTTTCATGTCTAGAATGCAAGATAGCAGACAAACTACACAACATATGGATTTGATTTCACAGGAATGTGATAAACTTAATGCAAGGACAAATAGTTCATGAGTTATAGAACTTTTTCTCTTTTACTAAATCCAAGATGGCTGCCAAAGGAAGCCATTTTTAAAAATCTACTTCAGTAACTTTGTAGAGCTATCAACAGAGATACTATATGCTAAATTGCTTTTCAAACAAGCAAGCAGTTTTTAACAAGATATTTTTTTGAGGTTTTTTGAATTTTTGTGATAAATTCAACATGGCCGCCAAAACCACTTGAATCATGGGAAATATTTCCATGAACACATAATCATCTCATTGAGCGGATGTTGTATGCCAAGTTTTGTTTAAATCTGGCAAATCGTTCATAAGTTATAGCGTGCTTTCACTTTTTACTAAAACCAAGATGGCTGCCAAAGGAAACCATTTTTCAAAAATCTGCTTCAGTAACTTTGTAGAGCTATCAACAGAGATACTATATGCTGAATTGCTTTTCAAACAAGGAAGCAGTTTTTAACAAGATAATTTTTTGAGGTTTTTTGAATTTTTGTGATAAATTCAACATGGCCGCCAAAACCACTTGAATCATGGGAAATATTTCCATGAACACATAATCACCTCATTGAGCGGATGTTGTATGCCAAGTTTTGTTTAAATCTGGCAAATTGTTCATGAGTTATAGCGTACTTTCACTTTTTACTAAATCCAAGATGGCTGCCAAAGGAAGCCATTTTTCAAAAATCTGCTTCAGTCACTTTGTGAAGCTATCAACAGAGATCCTATATGCCAAATTGTTTTTCAAACAAGCAAGCAGTTTTTAAGAAGAAAATTTTTTGAGTTTTTTGGCATTTTTGTGATAAATTCAACATGGCCGCCAAAACCACTTGAATCATGGGAAATATTTTCATGAACACATAATTATCTTATTGAACGGATGTTGTATGCCAAGTTTTGTTTAAATCTGGCAAATTGTTCATAAGTTATAGCGTAATTTCACTTTTCACTAAATCCAAGATGGCTGCCAAAGAAAGCCATTTTTCAAAAATCTGCTTCAGTAACTTTGTAGAGCTATCAACAGAGATACTATATGCTAAATTGATTGTCAAACAAACAAGCAGTTTTTAAGAAGATAATATTTTGAGGTTTTTTGCAATTTTTTGATAAATTCAATATGGCCGCCAAAACCACTTGAATCATGGGAAATATTTCCATGAACACATAATCATCTCATTGAGCGGATGTTGTATGCCAAGTTTTGTTTAAATCTGGCAAATCGTTCATAAGTTATAGTGTACTTTCACTTTTTACTAAATCCAAGATGGCTGCCAAAAGAAGCCATTTTTCGAAAATCTGCTACAGTTACATTGTAGAGCTATCAACAGAGATACTATATGCTAAATTGATTGTCAAACAAACAAGCAGTTTTTAAGAAGATAATTTTTTGAGGTTTTTTGCAATTTTTTGATAAATTCAATATGGCCGCCAAAACCACTTGAATCATGGGAAATATTTTTATGAACACATAATCATCTTATTGAAGGGATGTTGTATGCCAACTTTGGTTTAAATCTGGCAAATTGTTCATGAGTTATAGCGTACTTTCACTTTTTATTAAATCCAAGATGGCTGCCAAAGGAAGCCATTTTTCAAAAATCTGCTTCAGTCACTTTGTAGGGCTATGGCCATATGTGCTGCAAAGCAAATGTATAATCACATGAATGAGCCATTTTTGAGAAGAAGATTTTAAAAGTTTCTTGTCAATTTTCACAAAATCCAATATGGCGGCCAATGTCACATGACCGCTAAAGATTTTATTGCTGATATTTGCTAGACATGAGCCAATGATGCCACACAAAAAAACCGGAAGTTCCTAGACCCTCAGAAAGTGGTGCAATTGAGTACTTCCGGTTTGTGTTGTACCTAAGATGGCGGCCAGGTCATGTGACCTACATAGCTGGTTTTGGGGTATGCACCACAACTCATCGCCCTTCATCAGCATGCAAAATGGCAAATCAATCGCTGCATTATTTTTCAAGTTACAGTGGTTACAAAAAACGGCGGAAAAATAATAATAATAAATATAGCTGCAGAGCAGCTATTAACGGCTTTCAAGAAAAAGGAGCCATAACACCATTAAATTTGGGGAAAAAAAGATTGAAGATTTGATTTGTGCAATGTATATAGGTGTAGGTTACACGAAGTTCTGGCCCAATGCCTTCATTGTAGCGCTATTTCCATGTCTCTAACTTCAATAGTGCTCGAGATATTATATGCATATTTAATGAGCTCTATGACCATATATAGTCAACGGATATGTTGGCCAATTCTCTTTTCTATTGCCTTCAATATAGTGTTTGTTCCATGTTTGTACATGGAATAGCGCTTGAGATATTAGAGACATGCATATTAAATGAGTTCTATGACCATATATGGTCAACGGATATGTTGGCCAATTTTCTTTCCCAGTGCCTTCAATATAGCATTGGTACCATGTTTACACTTGCAATGGTGCTTGAAATATTGGAGACATGCATATTTAATGTGTTCTATAACCATATATGGTCAACGAATATGTTGACAATTTCTCTTGTCCAAAGCCTTCAGTATACCGTTAGTTCCATGTTTGTACATGCAATGGTACATGAGATATTGGAGACATGCATATTTAATGAGTTATATGACCATATATAGTCATTGAACATGTTGACAATTTCTCTTGTCCAAAGCCTTCAATATAGCAATGGTTCCATGCCTGTATGTGCAATAGAGCCTGAGATATTATAGATATGCATATTTAATGAGGTATATGACCTTATATGGTCAACGAATATGGTGCCTCATTCTCTTGACCATTACCTTCAATATAGCGTAAGTTTCACGTTTGTACATGCAATAGTGCTTGAGATATAAGAGACATGCACATTTAATGAGTTCTATGACCATATATGGTCAACGAATATTTTGGCCAATTCTCTTGTCCATTGCCTTTAATATACCGTTAGTTTCACGTTTGTACATGCAATAGTGCTTGAGATATAAGAGACATGCATATTTAATGAGTTCTATGACCATATATGGACAACGAATATTTTGGCCAATTCTCTTGTCCGTTGCCTTTAATATACCGTTAGTTTCACGTTTGTACATGCAATAGTGCTTGAGATATAAGAGACATGCATATTTAATGAGTTCTATGACCATATATGGACAACGAATATTTTGGCCAATTCTCTTGTCCGTTGCCTTTAATATACCGTTAGTTTCACGTTTGTACATGCAATAGTGCTTGAGATATAAGAGACATGCATATTTAATGAGTTCTATGACCATATATGGTCAATGAATATTTTGGCCAATTCTCTTGTCCGTTGCCTTTAATATACCGTTAGTTCCATGTTCGTACATGCAATAGTTTTTGAGTTACAAGAGACATGCATATTTAATGAGTTCCAACATGGCGGCCGAACCACGTGACTAATCGAAAATCTGCTTCAGTCACTTTTAATGGCATGACATGTAGAAGGTATATACAAATTTTCAGGCAAAATGGTGCAGCCGTTTCAGAGAAGAAGTCGTTTGAAGTTGGCGGAAGAATAATAATAATAATAATAATAAACATAACAAAAACAATAGGCTTTCAAGCCTGAAGGGACTTGAAAGCCTAAATATAGCTGCAGAGCAGCTATTAACGGCTTTCAAGAAAAAAGGGCCATAACACCATTAAATTTGGAAAAAAAAGTTTGAAGATTTGATTTGTGCAATGTATATAAGTGTAGCTTACACGACGTTCTGGCCCAATGCCTTCATTATAGCGCTATTTCCATGTCTCTAACTTCAATACTGCTTGCAATATTAGAGACATGCATATTAAATGAGTTCTATGACCATATATGGTCAACGGATATGTTGGCCAATTTCCTTTCCCAGTGCCTTCAAAATAGCATTGGTACCATGTTTATATATGCATTAGTGCTTGAGATATTGGAGACATGCATATTTAATGAGTTATATGACCATATATGGTCATTGAAGATGTTGACAATTTCTCTTGTCCAAAGCCTTCAATATAGCAATGGTTCCATGTCTGTATGTGAAATAGTGCCTGAGATATTATAGGTATGCATATTTAATGAGGTATATGACCTTATATGGTCAACGGATATGTTGGCCAATTCTCTTTTCAATTGTCTTCAATATAGTGTTTGTTCCATGTTTGTACATGGAATAGCGCTTGAGATATTAGAGACATGCATATTAAATGAGTTCTATGACCATATATGGTCAACGAATATTTTGGCCAATTCTCTTGTCCGTTGCCTTCAATATACCATTAGTTCCATGTTTGTACATGCAATAGTTTTTGAGATACAAGAGACATGCATATTTAATGAGTTCCAAGATGGCGGCCGAACCACGTGACTAATCGAAAATCTGTTTCAGTCACTTTTAATGGCATGACATGTAGAAGGTATATACAAATTTTCAGGCAAAACGGTCCAGCCGTTTCAGAGAAGAAGTCGTTTGAACTTGGCGGAAGAATAATAATAATAATAATAATAATAATAATAATAATAATAATAATAATAATAATAATAAACATAACAAAAACAATAGGCTTTCAAGCCTGAAGGGACTTGAAAGCCTAAATATAGCTGCATAGCAGCAATGACGGGTTTCGAGCCTGCATGGCTGATGGCAAATTGCACTTGCTTGATGTGCTTATTTGACGAACGTTTCATGTCTAGAATGCAATGTTCTTAACAAGTCCTCTGGTATTTTGGTTTATGAACAACACTGGAATCAACAGACATAACCATTGATAGTCATCTGTCCAATGTTATTCATAATAAAGATTTTTTTGGAGGTATTTTGCATTTTTGTGATAAATTCAAGATGGCCGCCTAAACTACTTGAATCATGGGGAATTTTTTCATGTACACATAATCATATTAAACGGATGTTGTATGCCAACTTTGGTTTGAATCTGGCAAATTGTTCATGAGTTATAGCGTAATTTCACTTTTCACTAAATTTAAGATGGCTGCCAAAGGAAGCCATTTTTCAAAAATCTGTTTCAGTGACTTTGTAGAGCTATCAACAGAGATACTATATGCTACATTGCATGTCAAACAAGCGGGTAGTTTTTATGAAAATGATTTTTTGATTTTTTTTTTTACATTTTTTGGATAAATTCAAGATGGCAGCCAAAACCACTTGAATCGTGGGAAATATTTTCATGAACACATAATCACCGCATTGATCGGATGTTGTATGTCAACTTTGGTTTCAATCTGGCAAATTGTTCATGACTTATAGCATAATTTCACATTTTACTAAATCCAGGATGGCTGCTAAAGAAAGCCATTTTTCAAAAATCTGCTTCATTACCTCTTTAGAGCTATCAACATAGGTGCTGCAAAGCAAATTTCTAATCATAGAAATGAGCCATTTTTAAAAAGTAGATTTTTAATATTTTTTGTCATTTTCAGAAAATCCAATATGGCGGCCAAGGTCACATGACCGTTAAAGATTTTATTGATGATATTTGCTAGACATGACTCTTTCTGTAGTTTACTGTTTGTCATAGTAATTTAAATCAAGCATGTTGTTTTCTGGCTGGTTAACATAGCGGCGATGGTAGTGATTTCATTATACACTTTCTTTCTTTATTGGATGAATTAATTTCTTGTGACTCACTAATCCGGCAATGTGTGTATTTAAATAACAAGGTTAACCGTCAGGATGTTCACATTTGAAATAGCCTGAAAACATTTTAAATACTAAAATATAACGCATGTCATTCAGCTTAGAATATGAGGCTTCATTGCGGAGATGTATTAAGAAGTTACTGCGGCCTGGCTGCCATAGAGGGCGCACATTATACTAGAAGTGCATGTAACCACGACCTACAGTCGTTTTTTAAACTGTTAATTGTCGCACCATAAACAAAACATTTTAAATATTTTCTTGCACATGTGCCCCAGTTTTCGCATTCTATCTTGTACTTAGTTTAATAACTTATAATTATTATTATATATATGTTGTAAAATTATGTTGTCAGTATGATACCAGAGACGTCTAAGTCATGTCAAGTTCTGGTTATAAAATTAATATGTATAATATGTTGTTTACATCTATGTGGGCGAGTCCCAGGACAGAGTATGCCCGGTATAAACTGTCATATCATCACAGTTACCAAAAAAACGACGGTCTAGCAGTGACAGACGCGTACTTTAATTTTGATCAAATTACAACACATGTATAGTCTTAGTATAAACCGTACATAAATCATGTCATGTACTCGATAAAACACTGACAATCAATTGAGCATCGTTTGTATTTACAGCCTCTACAAGTATATATAACTTTAATTCGTGTACAAAATATGCACATTTTTGCATTTGAACACGATTAAAATAAAGGCATAACATTTCCACAAATCAATCTGAAAAAAACTAGGTGTGATCTGATTTCGTAAATGTTATTGCACTAGTAATTACTAGTATAACCATGGAACTGGTTTATAGTTCCATGGTATAACTAAGAATGTTGGACTTGGACAACGACCCGTTTCTCAGGCCGTGACTGTGAAAACTATATAGCGCCACCAGACGGTCGAAGTTTATATGTTGCGCTTTCGTTTTGGTGAGTACATGTTTATTTTATGATCGGAGATTCGAATGTTGAATATTGATAATATATGACAATATATGTTACTATAAGTGAACGTATCCGAAATGTAAAGGTCTAGTAGTCGCATTCTCAGGTCCAGTTTTCGGTTTAAGATATTAAATATGATAGATTTTGTGCATTTTCTAGTCATTTATCGTGTAAAACAATCATGGCGTCGCCCAGTCATGTCGACCGGAAGTGCGTGCATCGTGTTCAACTTCTGAAAGCATTGCACATGTCTAATAAATTTGGAAATTTAGAAAGTCACAGACGTGTCATTTGAGCGGCACAAACAAACAAAGACATTATTTTACAGCTCTAATGGGTGAAATAATTGAACAATGTCGCTATTTTATAGTGTCGATTATTTAGAAAGGTCAAACCTCAATTCCCAAAACTAGCAATGTATGAGGTAACCCGAATCTCTGGCCCGACCCCTGGCCAATGAGTTATTAATTTACATGTTTTTCTCACATATTTTTATATATTTAACGCCACTAGCCAATGTACGTAAAACGCGGAAGTGAATTGGCCGACAAGTTACCATGACTCGACAGTAATATAGAGACATTTCGCGATGGGCGTCTTTCGTGGTCGGTAATGTTTACGAAAATTTTTGTTCAATATTTGGTAAAACTGGCTTGGCAGTTCTCATCACCAAATAGACAATGTCACAGCCTTTCGGCCACTTTTCCAACAAATCCAAAATCACTAGATAATTTTGTTTACTTTACAATTGTACTATGATTACATTTGTTGATAATTTTAATGCATATTACTTGTACACCCTCAAAAATACCCCCAGGATAAGAGAATTTAGTATATAGCCTTGACAAAAAAGCAATATTTTTCCTTGTCTTATTATTGATTTTTTTTTCGTTCTGTGTAACTGTATGTGGAAATCCTAATAAGATTCAATGTTCAGTTCACAACTAACAGTTTTGCAATATTAGAGGTTGTGAACTTGTCCATAGAGGCCGCAAACTGCAATTTTGTTTACAAAAAGTGTGTTTACTTACATTTATTTTGTATTTTTTTTATACTTGGCAGTTTTGTTTTTGTTTTTTGTTGTAGATTGTTTGTTTTGTGTTCTTGGAGTTTTGTACAAAAATCAACGGTTAAATAAATATATTATTTCCACTTTGCAGTATATTGTACACAGTACTTGTATGCTTTGTTCTCCAGCATAAATCAGATTGTAATGTAAGCATGAGATTGTAATGTAAATTTAGTTCATTAATGTTGTACGTTGACGCTTTCTCTGGGACCTCGAGTTCAGGCCCATTTACTTACTTGTTGTCAGTGTCTGACTGGTATATACAAAATATGACCAAGTAAATGTGAGAATACTAAAAGAAGAAACCTAAAAATATAATTTTACACATCGAAATTGAGAATCGCAAGTGTAGACATATAGCATAGAAATAAACACTAAATACATCTATCCCAGCCAGCAATTGAATCATCAATCGGCATGAGTGATGTAACTGGTATTTCCATCTATTTTCCTATATTCCTCCACCATATTAAAACGCTCAAGTGAATGTTGTCAAATTCGCGAGTGTGCATATTTTCGTACATTCGTACAGTGGCGTGAACATTGCTACAATCAAAGACGCGCAGAACAGGAAGTCCATTCTGTGCTAGTACCATTGCCAATTTTTGGAAATAGTAGGAAATTGTTAAAATTGCCCGATTGGCATATCAAAATCCTGTATTGAAACAGAACATATTCTATATTCTCTAAAAATAACATTGTTATGTCTCTAGACTCACAACGAACCCGAAACAAAGGAAACATTCCGATCTAAACTACCTGCGTCCTTGAAAATGAGTCTTATCGCCATTGCGTTTCTGAGCAAAAATATGTTGATGTCAAAAACGACCGATTTTCGCCAAATCTTCTATGATTTTTTGATAATATCATTAATTCAGTCCAGCGGTTAGATAGATTATTTATTAGAGACGCTCGTGAAACAAAATTGATGAGGTAAATCACTCTGGGGACGAAAAAATTGGCGATAAAAGCCAAGGGGATGAGGGACTGAATTTCAAAAAACATATTTTATATGTATGCCATTCAATTTGGCCTGAGCCAGAGATTGGCTAGTGGTGTTAAATATATAAAAATATGTGAGAAAAACATGTAAATGGCTCATTGGCCAGGGGGCCATTCAATTTGGCCGGGGACCCATTGGCCGGGGGCCAGAGATTCAGGGTTACCCCAATGTTTGTGTTAACAATTTCAAAACCTGGAGTCATCCGGTTCTTTGCACATGTGTTTTTTACCAAATTTTCTTACTGGTCCTTAATTGCTATTTTTGTTATTTGTGGGTATGTTGCATTGATATTTCAATCGTCTTGTGTGTACTTGACTATCTAATGGTTGATTTTGAGCCTATTGCTTGGATACCATACATATAGGTACCTCAGGTATACCTATCTGAGATTTGTTCAATTCATGATGATATCTAATTTTGAACAGCTAACATCTCAGCTGACAGGCTGCTTGTTAGTCCCCGTTCGGACGTAGTCCGAAAACGGGGAATTATGTTTTGCCCTGTGTGCGTCCGTGCGTCCGTGATCACCTGTATCTCGAACATGCATGGGTCAATTAAGTTCAAACTTCACTCATACATCACACATTATATGGGACATATGCACATGCATTTTTTTCATGATCCGATTAAAGATAGCCGAATAGCGGCCATTTTAAGGCCGAAAATGCATCAAAATCGCACATTTTCACCATTCCGGACCCGGATCTCAGTTATGCATGGACGGATTTTGTTCAAATTTGGTACATACATTAAACATAATAGGAGCTTGATGCACGTCATTTTTTGGGGGGGATCGGGCTTGAAATGGCCGACTGGCGGCCATTTTGTTTTAAAGAATTCAGTTCTGGATCCGTATCTGAGACATGCCTGGATTGATCGAGTTCAAACTTCACACACACACAAGGTACATTATGTCACAAATATGTATGTGCATTTGTTTCATGATCTCATTAACGATAGCCAAATGGCGGCCGCTTTAAGGCTGAAAATGCATTGAAATCGCACATTTTCACCATTCCGGACCCGGATCTCAGTTATGCATGGACAGATTTTGTTCAAATTTGGTACATACATTAAACATAATAGGACGTTGATGCACGTCATTTTTTTTTCGGATCAAGTTCGAAATGGCCGACTGGCGGCCATTTTGTTTTAAAGATTTCAGTTCTGGATCCGTATCCGAGACATGTCTGGATTGATCAAGTTCAAACTTCACACACACATGGTAAATCATGTCACAAATAGATATGTGCATTTGTTTCATGATCCGCTTAACAATAGCTGAATGATGGCCATTTTAAGGCAGAAAATGCATCAAAATCACGTATTTTCACAATTCCGGAACCGGATCTCAGTCATGCATGGATGGATTTTGTTCAGATTTAGTGCATATATTAAACATAATATAAGCTTGATGCATACCAATTTTTCTTCGGATCAAGTTCAAAATGGCCAACTGGCGGCCATTTTGTTTTAAAGAATTTAGTTTTCGATCCATATTTCGGACATGCCTGGACAGATCAAGTTGAAACTTCACATCATACATATGCCTGTGCATTTGGGCTAGTCCTTTTAAGGTCAAAAATTTACAAAAATTGCACATTTTCACCATACCGGAACTGAGTCTTAGTCATGCGTCGGCAAATTTACTTAAAATTTTTGTTTGGATTGTGTTAAAATTGGCTGACTGGTGGCTATTTTGTTTTACTGAATGCAGTTCAACATCCATATTGTTGCTGCTTTGAATGTATATGTCACTCAAATATGAACGGAACGGGGACGTGTCATTGACAATGACTTGTTTTATTTTGTATTGTGACCTTTGACCTATAGTACTAACTGCATGTTGCGGTTTCAGCCACTGGTCAAGTTAATGACCCCTTGTCAATAATCATTGGTTGTAATGATTTGCTATTTCATGTTTCCTGAAATCAACCTGAATCAATTAACAGGGCGAACAATTTTTTAAATAATTTGTAGCGAAGAGTGAATAGTTTAGTGAATAGAGATTCAGTGAATATTTTTTATTATGTTTATTAAAGAGTTGTTTGTTACACTTTCCTGTGTAGGTTTGCCATTTATCTGTATTAATACCAATAATTGCTGTGTTGACCGTCACATTACTATAATAATTGTAAATTCACTATGTTGCATAATTTAACAGTTCTCTATATTTCACTTGCAGTCTATAACAATCTATTCCTGTATATTGAAAGGTAAGATATGTCTAAAAATTATGTATCAAACATGTGCACATTTTTTTAGCCGTTAATAATGAAGTGTGAATTCTGGATATATGCTTATATACTGCTCAGTATGTATTGATACTTATACACATTATTACTACATGTCAGCATTATGGTAAAATATATCAAAGTTCACATGATTTGTGGGAGTTAGTGCTATATGTAGATCATTTTGTCACTCAACTGGGGAATTGATATATATATATGTGTCAATCTTTCTAGCCTATGCATACATATCTGGACCAATCAGGTTTTTAGTTTAGTAATTCAATAGACATTCTAAGCAGTAAATAAAGTTCTATAGTGTTCTAATTCAAGAAAGCTGTATGTCCACAATTTTTAGGTAGCATATTTTTGAAATCAACCATTTTTTACAACCAGATCTCATTCACACAAACACTTTGATCATGTTTGAACATGTTTAGGGGTAGATATGAGTGTATGTTTAGCTCTTTATTAACAACTGTATAAACTTCAAAAATCATAAACACAGACATCAGACCTATGTACATGTATTTGTGTGATGATCCAATTCAAGACAGCTGTGTGGTATTTAACTGTGAAGGAAAAAAACTCACAATGCAAATTTGCAATTTATCTCACTGTTTTGCTTGCAAATTAGCAGTATTGCTAATGAAATTGACACAGGTAGCATCTGTATTTTAATAACAATGTACCTATCTCTTGTAGGTAAAAACAGTGCTCAATTTAGCAAATATATTAAATAAATCACTCGTATTTTGACAATTGTATCTTTCAGATGCCTCGAAAGAAAGGATGGAAGAGAGGTGAAGCTCTAAAGAAGAGGTTGGCCTTGGGTAGAAACCCACCAACCAATGTCCTTCGGGATCAAAGCGATATTGTCCTTCGGGATCAAAGCGATACTGTCCTTCGGGATCAAAGCGATATTGTCCTTCGGGATCATAATAAATCAGAAAGTATTGTCCTTCGGGATCATAATGAATCAGAAAGTACTGTCCTTCGGGATCATAGCAATACTGTCCTTCGGGATCATAGCAATACTGTCCTTCGGGATCATAGCAATACTGTCCTTCGGGATCATAGCAATAATGTCCTTCGGGATCATAGCAATACTGTCCTTCGGGATCATAGCAATACTGTCCTTCGGGATCATAGCAATACTGTCCTTCGGGATCATAATGAATCAGAAAGTATTGTCCTTCGGGATCAGAATGAATCTGTAAGTATTATCTTTCGGGATCAGAACGAGTCGCAAATTAGTGCTGGAAGTATTTTTAATAAAGTACATGATGAAGAAACAAATAATGTTGCAGAGAGTTTCTCATTAGAGCAATTTCATTTGTTAAATGATTCAGTTGGAAATGTTAATGATCAGACAACAGGTAATAAGTTCATGCTAAAAACTTCAGTACAAGGAAGCTTTCATCAAGGTCATCATCAATTTCTAGATAACAGTGGAAAACAGTGTGTTGCAAATAGCTTAGTTTCTATGATATTCAGTCAAATCAAATGTGTAGATTCATGGGAATCGGAAGATTTGGATATAATACTGCAAACTGGTAATGAATTGTATGGCCTTTTACAACAGTCTACAACTGTTAATTCAGAACTGTTATTAGTGACAGAATTACCACAAACAGTTGATTTATTTGACACCCAGTTTACTTTGAGTGTTGGTGACTCATTATTTGGTATTATTGGTGAAAGTGATGATGAGAACACATTTCTTACACCATTTGACAATGCTCTTGATATATCATTAACTGAATATAATTCATGCTTTGTTATATTTGGTGGAGCAGCATTTGCTGTGATCAAGAATGATGGATTTTATTGGATCTTTGATTCACATTCAAGAAATTCCAAAGGCATGGTAGCACCTGATGGATTAAGCATAGCAATCCAGTTCAGTAGTATTGAGATGGTGTATAAACATTGTTGTGATCTTGCTGTATCCATGCATGTGCATGAAAATGAACAGTTTGAAGTTACGGGTATAAATGTTAATGCTGAAAAGTGTCATGTTATTGACACTGAAACTCAGTCAGATAATGAAGTGGAGTTAGTTGAATCAGATCATACACCGTTTTTATATCAACCCTTGTCCTCTGAGATGCGTCAAAGATTGTGCACTGAACTTAGTTTACAAAATGAAAGAGAAAGATTTGGGTTTCATACTGAAAATTTTGAAATGGGTGAACCATGTAAAACCAAATCTATCCAAGGGGATGGTAATTGTTTTTTCCGGGCTTTGTCATATGTACTATCTGGAAGTGAGGATAACCACATGCGAATCAGATTTGCCATTGTAAATCATCTAAAGAAGAATAACCCTGTGTTTTACCCCTTTTTAAGACCAGGCCATGTGTCTGTTGATGATTACATTATAGCATCTGGTATGCAATATGCTCAAACATGGGCAACAGAAGTTGAAATACTTGGAGCTGCTGATCTATTAAGAACAGATATTTGCACATTTAGCCGAGGTAAATGGATTAAATATTCCAACTATCAGCTTAACAAGAGTGTATCCAATAATGGAAAAGCAATATACTTAAAACACGCTATGGAAATACATTATGAAGTGGTTGAATGTGTCAAGCATGCTGGTGATGTGTTGTGTGACTGCTCCCAGAGCAACATTATAGAACAAGACAGGGTGTCAAAAATTGGAACGAAAAAAAGACGTTCAGAAAGCACAGAAACTAATATTGGAGCAACAATGAAATTATTTAAAAATGATAGCAATATAGAGTCAGATGATGCACCAAACACTTTAACTAAACAACCAAAAATTACAAAATCTCAGGGCAGACGTGCCTACCTTAAATGTTTGAAAGAATATGTTCAAAGAAAACGAAGTGCTAAACAAACTGGGCAACATGTGGCTAAAAAACGTAAACTAGAGAAAGAGCAAAAGCGATATTACAATGATAACAGTTTTTGCCAAAGAAAAAAAAAGAACATGATTCAACATTATGCGAATAATAAGTCTCACAGGGAAGCTGTGAAGACAAGAAGCACTACAAAATATAAATATGACGAAATGCACAGGGAGTCTATAAAAACTAGAAGCATTACTAAATATAAAGAAGATGAATTACACAGGGATTCTGTGAAATCTAGAAGCATTATTAAATATGAAGATGATGAATTACACAGGGAGTCTGTGAAATCTAGAAGCATTATTAAATATGAAGATGATGAATTACACAGGGAGTCTGTGAAATCTAGAAGCATTGCTAAATATAAATATAATCCGTCGCACAGAGAAGCTGTGAAGGAAAGGAGTACTACAACATATAAAAAGAATGAACAGCATAGAAAAGATCTTTTAAATAGAATAACCACCAAGAGATTAATAGAATCAAATAAGAAACAATATTTTAGAAATGTATTGGCTATGTTTAGAAATGAAATTGCCAATGGTCCAGATTTTGTCTGTGCAGTATGCCATCGGCGACTTTTCAGAAATCAAGTTATTCACTGTAAAAAAGAGGTGTACACCAAAAAAAGTGGAAATGTTGCATTAATTGCAGATAAGTGTATTACCGAAGATTATCTACACAAATGTAGCAGTGTGTGTTCTAGTGATAGTGAATGTTTATATTTGAAAAATGGACAGTGTAAATTATGGATTTGTTTTACTTGTCAAAGAAAAATCCTTAGTGGTAAAATTCCATGTGAAGCAGTTACCAACAATCTTAATCTGAAGCCTATTCCAGATGAATTAAAATGCTTAAACTCCCTTGAACAACATTTGGTGGCATTGCACATACCTTTTATGAAAATGTTGGCTTTACCAAAAGGTGGACAGAATGGTGTTCATGGACCTGTTGTATGTGTCCCTTCTAGCATTGATAAAGCTACATCCATTTTACCAAGATGTGAATCAGATGATCAAATGATAAAAGTAAAACTGAAGCGGAAACTAACATACAAGGGCCATTATCAGTATCACTTTGTGAATGAGGCTCATATAAAAAATGCATTAGTATATCTGCAGAAGAACAATAAATGGTATAGTGATGTTTGTTTTAACAAAGATTGGGTTAATCCTTTAGCAAAAATTGAAGAAGAAATTGAAACACCAGATAGCGAAGATAGTGCCTCAAAACATTCTGAAGAAAAAAATAGAGATTTTGAGGACAATGAAGAAGAAAAAGATGGATTACTTTTAGATACATGTCTTCAACCAGTGGATGTTGGACCCGAAGTTCTTGATCAACCTTCTGATGAAATATCTTGTATTGCCCCTGCTGAAGGAAATAGTCCAGTTAAAATGTTAATGGATGAGGGTAATGAAGCAAAGTCTTTTCCTGTATTGTATCCTGAAGGATCACCAACATTTCATGACAAACGCAGTGAAAAAATAACATTGTCAAGATATCTGCATACTCGTTTGATGAATGCAGATGGTAGATTTGCAAAAAATACAGATTTTATATTTTATGCTCAGTATTTGTCAGAAGTACAACAAGTTGTCTCAAATGTGTCTATTGCCTTACGCAAAGGTTCTGGTAAAGCAGGTGGTCAATCTGTAACAGCTGCAACTTTAACAAATTCACAATCATTGACTGACATTCTTAAGCACAATGAGGGATACAAGTTTTTGAAACCCATCCGTGGAACACCCCCTTTTTGGCAAAGTGCACAGAAAGATTTATTTGCAATGTTAAGACAGCTTGGTATACCTACATGGTTTTGTTCATTTTCATCTGCTGACACGAGATGGCCTGAAATAATTGAATGTATTCTTCGAGAAGAAGGTGATACACGAAGTTTTGAAGAGCTTGATTGGTCTGAAAAATGTTCTGTATTAAGAAGCAACCCTGTAACTGCAGCTCGAATGTTTGAACACAGATTCCACTCTTTTTTGAAACAGGTAATAATGTCACCTGCAGCACCTATTGGCGAAATAGTAGATTATTTTTACCGTGTTGAATTTCAGCAACGTGGTTCTCCTCATACACATTGTCTTTTCTGGGTAAAGGATGCACCAATTATTGATAAAGATGATGACGAAGAAGTAACAGCTTTTGTGGACAAATATGTGACTTGTGAAATGCCATCTCCGGAACAAGATGAAGAACTTAATGAGATTGTGAATAGTGTACAAAAACACAGTACAAGACATTCAAAAACTTGCAGAAAACTTGGTACTACTTGTAGATTTAATTTCCCACGCCCACCTTCAGGAAAAACCTTTATTGCTCGAACTGATGGAGACAAATCTAATGACAAAGAAGAGAAAACAATTGAAACTGGTGATGTCATACAGAATTATGTTGATAGTGAATCAGAATATCAAGAAACAGACCAACAAAATGAGATGACTAAAGATACAGCCATGGCAATTCTGACAAAAATCTGGAATATACTACTCAATTCTGAAAAGAACTTCACATCTGTTTCATCCTTGTTTGCGTACATTGAATTAACCCAAGAAAACTTTGAGAAAGCGTCTAGCGTGTTGACAAAGAAAACAAGCATAGTTTTAAAACGCCAACCTTCTGATGTTTGGGTAAATCAATATAACAAAGATCTTCTGAGATGCTGGAATGCAAATATGGACATACAATATATTGTGGATGCCTACAGTTGTGTTGTGTACATTATTAGCTACATTTCAAAAGCAGAACGAGAAATGGGATTGTTGTTAGATCATGCACAGAGGGAAGCATCAAAAGAAGGGAATATGGATGCAAAACTTGCAATGAAAAAAATTGGAGGTGTATATCTTCACAACCGTGAGTTGAGTGCTCAGGAGGCTGTATACAGAGTTTGTAATTTAAGGTTAAAAGAATGCTCAAGAAAAGTACAATTTATTCCTACAGGCGATACTCCAATTAAAATGAGTCTTCCACTAGCAATTTTAAAGAGCATGAGTAAAGGCGGAGATCTCAACAATGAAAACATTTGGATGACAAGTATGCTTGATCGTTATAAGAATAGACCAAATGAAATTAATACCATGTGTCTTGCAAGTTTTGCTTCTGAATACAGAATTGTACCTACATCAGAGGTAGAAAGAAAAAGAAATATTGATAACAATAAAGTTATTAAACTTAATAATGGTCTAGGTTTTATGCAAAAGAGAACAAGAACTGATCCTGCAGTTGTTAGATATGCAAGATTTTCAGTAACTAAGCAACCAGAGAAGCATTATCAAAGTATATTGCAACTTTTTCTACCATACAGGGCTGAATGCCAGTTGAAACCTAAACAATTCCATTCATTTGAAGAGTTTTATCAAACTGGTGCTGTGAAATACAAGAACAATTGGCCTGAAAGAGTTAAATCTATAGTTGACAGAAATAAAGCAATGTTTGAGAAAGATGTTGATGTTATTGATGCAGCTGAGCAAATGCTTGAGTCATGCCCTCTTTTAGAAGATGCATGGGCACAAATTCATCCAGAGTCCGAGAAGGAAAGATTAGAATGTTTAGAATCAGTTAGTACGAATTCGGTATCTAATGAATCAGAAAGTGAAGATTCAATTCCAGACTTGTTGCACAAAGATAAAAAAGACGTTTGTAAAGAAGTATATAGTCAGTGTGGAATGTCCAAAGATGAGGCTAAAATATTGATGAGATCACTTAATGATAAACAGCGTGATATATTTTACACTGTTCGACAATGGTGTTTAGATAAAGCTAATGGCAAGAATGTTGCACCATTTCACATGTTCTTAAGTGGAGGAGCAGGAACAGGAAAATCTCATGTTATCAAAGCTGTGTATTATGAGGCTTCAAGAATTCTTGCTCGTATTCTACCAAATCCAGATGATATTTCTGTTCTGTTGACAGCACCGACCGGTGTAGCTGCGTTCAACATAAATGCAACCACTGTCCATAGTACTTTCTCAATAGCAGTTGATGCCAAATTGCCATATCAACCACTAGGACAAGATACATTAACCACCATTCGTTCCAAACTAAGTAGTCTGCAGATTCTTATTATTGATGAAATTTCAATGGTTGACAAGAAGTTGCTTTGTTATATACATGGGAGATTAAGGCAAATCAAACAGACTGGTGACTATTCACCATTTGGAAATGTTTCTGTGATTGCTGTAGGCGATTTTTATCAATTACCACCTGTAAAAGGAAAAGCTTTATATGTTAGTAGCGAAGGCATGGATCTGTGGAATGATTATTTCGCCATTGCTGAATTAACAGATGTAGTAAGGCAGCAAGATCAACAGTTTGCTGAGGCATTAAATAGCGTCAGAACACGAAGAAAATCTGATGAATTACCAGCAAATGTTGTGAACATGTTTCGTCTGTGTGAAACTGGTGAAGAGTACAATGGTATGCATATATTTGCAACAAATAAAGATGTGGATCTATGTAATATAAACATGCTTCATTTAACATGTTCAAACCCCATATGTATTAATGCTCAAGACTTTTCTAGAAATACTAAAACTAAAAAACTAGAACAGAGAGAGAGGAACTATGTCAAAGTCTACAATACAAACTTGGCAAAGACGGTTACTTTGGCTATAAATGCTCGTGTGATGTTAATTAAAAACATTGATGTATCTGATGGTCTAGTAAATGGTGTTTTTGGCAAAATTGCACATATTTCTTTTGAAGACAATAACATATTTCCATCCTGTATATATGTAGTGTTTGATAACGTGAAGGTTGGTACTAAACTACGCAGTAAATCTGGAAGCTTCTCTGTATTATCACCAAATAGCACACCTATAAAACCATCAGAGGACAGAGTAAACAATGGTGGAGGCATTAGAAGACAATATCCATTAAAGCTAGCTTATGCATGCACTATACACAAAGTACAAGGATTAACAGTAGAGAAAGCTGTAGTATCATTGAATAAAATATTTTCTCCAGGGCAAGCTTATGTAGCCTTGAGTAGAGTTAAGTCATTAGATGGCCTTATTATTCAAGATTTCAAGGAATCGAGTATGTATTGCAATGAAAAGATTGAATCAGCTCTATTAAGCATGCCAAAATACTTGACGTCAAAATCAGTGTCAGACAGGGTTTGCCAATGTACTATCTTGCTATACAATGTTGAAGGATTATTATCTCATTTTGAAGACATCAAATGCGATAAAAGACTTGTTAATGTTGATTTTATGTGTTTGACAGAAACCTGGCTACTGGATGGGCAACAATATAGTGAATTAGAATTAAAAGATTTTGATTTTCATCACAAACCACGGTCATTATCTTATGATACATCTAATGAGATAACATCAGATTTGAAACAACAGGCACATGGAGGTGTAGCAGTTTATTCTAGCATTCATAAAAGTACTGAATTCCTCAAGCTACATGTGTCTAATTTGGAGTACTTAGCTTTTTATGTGAAAGACTTATGTGTGTCAGTAGCTGTTATATATAGACCGCGGTCATATAAAGCTGATGTGTTTAGAGAAAACCTATTGTGTCTGGTTAGTGAAATGAGTAAAATATCTGCAAGTAACATTATTATTGGTGATTTCAACGAAAATATACTTGTGTCTTCCAGTGTGCAGAACATTTTGGAAAAGCAAGGATTCAAACAATGTGTAGCCTTACCAACTACAGAAAGTGGAACGTTGATTGACCATGTATACATTAAAAACGCTGACATTCTTAATGTTGAAGTTATACAAACATATTATGGGTTTCATGATGCTGTGATTATTCAGTTCTGAAAGTATCAATATTTTGGTACACTCAACCTGGACTTATTATTATTATTGAAATTCCAATTTCCTACCTTCATATGGATGTCAACATTGCTACAACTGGAATGCTAGAATTACACTTAAGTGATGAGTCTATTATAGGGAAAAATATTCCAATGTATTTAGATATTCAGATTCTCTCCCTACGTTTACTGCGCGAATAGCATTACAGGGCGTGAAAGTAAAACTAAGGGACACGCCCACCCACTCCACTCCACTTCACTCATTATAGGATTGGGAGGGGGCACTTACTGACATGGATATTTCGCTAACTTATTTTTTATAACAAAAAATAATTTTGAATGTTTTTTTTAACAGAGGAGATAGTTGCAGTTACGTGACATTTATTTATTGTATCCATTTTGTGTTAAATTGTTTTGCTGATCAATGTAATGATGTTGCCCACCATGATGTCATTGTTTAAACGTGCTTAGTATAGGTCGTTATGCAAGATATATAATGTAATTAAGGACTTTGAATATATAATCTATATTGTGAGGTCTAATAATTTCAGGAAAGCAGTAACGTAATTGCAACTTTACTTTAAAACATCATTTATAATTTCAATTATTCACACAGTATCCATCAAGTGCCCCCTCCCAATACAAATATAATTTATCTATACTACTCAAAACAAACTAGGAAACACTAGCTTCTGAAATTATATATTGTTTAATGTTATGTAACTGTTATATTCACACAACCTTACATGTTTGGTTTGGGTTCCAATATAGGAAAATTTAATGTAGCAATGAAATTGAAAAGTTTATCATAAACCTGCTCGAAATGCATGTTATGTTGTCACACATTCTATAAGCATGACACCACGTCATTAATAATTTGAGCATGGAAGTGGACTAATAATAACTGTGACACCTATATTTTTCAAAACTTTTCAACAGCACAGAAATGACTAAGGTTAAGCCACCCATTTGTGACAACTTTAGATGAGAGTGATACCATCTTGTCACAGGTTTTAACAGCCAAACTATGGCCATCAATGTCAAATTCAGCGCCTTTGGAACATAAATCATACCAAAGTGAATGACCAAACCAAGTCAATGATCTCATGGATGATGTGATCGAAATATCATTTCATACAGACTGATGAATACTTCATCGATACCACAGTAGAATAGTATAATCACTTAATGTGATGACAGCATTATGATACAAGTTGATTAATGTCTCCCCTCTCCATATAACATATAAGCCTGCTGGACAACGAATATATGCTGTAGAAGTTTAGAATGGTAAACCGAGCCACATGCACTTGATGTCACATATTGCCGATGTCAATACTGGTTCCCTTGCAGAACGAGTATATCCAGAATCACAATGTGGTTTTAGTTCAGGTTCCTCCACCATAGACATGATCTTTTCTGTCAGACAACTCCAGGAAAAGTGCAGTGAAAAGCGACAACCTTTATACTTGGCTTTCGTTGACCTTACCAACCTTCAACCTGGTAAGTCGCTGTGGCTTATTCAGTCTTCTTCAGCGCATAGGCTGCCCACCAAAGCTTCTAAGCCTCATCAAGTCTTTCCATACAGACATGAAAGGCACTGTCAGCTTCGACGAGGATTCATCTGAACCATTCGACATTTGCAGCGGTGTTAAGCAAGGATGCATGCTCGCTCCAGACTCTTCAGGATCTTCTTCTTTCTCCTTCTGTACTATGCCTTTGACTCTTCATCTGACAATGTCAACATCCACACCAGGCACGATGGAAAACTCTTCAACTGGTCTCGGCTCCGGGCTAAGTCCAAGATCACATGTGTTCCTCTCAGAGAAATGTTGTTTGCTGATGATGCTGCTCTTGCGAGTCACACCCACGACAGTCTTCAACAACTTGTGGATCGCGTCTCTAAAGCCTGCAAAGGGTTCGCGCTCACAATCAGCATTAAAAAAGACAGAGGTAATGGAAAAGGACCCTCAAATAGCACCCTCCATTCAAATCGATGTCTCGCAGTTGGCTGTGGTCGACAACTTGAGATACTTGGGCTCAAACATCTCTCAGAACCTGTCCCTTGATGCAGATAAATGCTCGTATGGACAAGGGACGTCTTTCAAAGAACTTGTTGTATGGTCAACTAGAAGAAGGAGCATGCCCAGTTGGTCGGCCACGCCTTTGGTTTTGTAAAAGAGACCCCAAGGCTACTCACATAGACAGACAGTCATGGGAGATAACAGTCGATGACTGCTCAGCATGGAGACAAGCAGTCAGCATGGGCATCCAGGGCGTGGAGGAGGACAGACACGGAAGACAGTGATAGAAGTGACTGAGGAGTGAAGCATCTACCAGCTCACTCGACAACTCAGTTTTATTCTGCGGGGACTGTCACTCAAGGATTGAGCTCTACAGCCACCACAGCGCAACCCATCATCTTCCTAGACGGACGGGGGCCAACAACAACAATACTGGACAAAACATTCTAATTGGATCAATTTGGTATTCATTTAATATGAACCCAATTAACTATTCATAGAATTTACTGTCATGTGATGGATAAACTGTTCATATTATCGTGTATGTGTTGTACATTGTTGTATCACCAATTATAATACATTCATTTTTTATAATTTTCATTCCTGTGGAATGTGCTATCATAACATGCATTTTGATCTGATTTATTGTAGTTCTAACTGGAAAAAAAGAAATCATGTTTGAATCAGGCTATTTCAGTGTCCCCTAAACTATTTTGAGTACTTTAGTTATCGTTTTTCTGGGTTGTAAATTAGTCCTTATTTCTTTTAGCCGAATTATTATCAGAAATACACAATATATATAGGTAAAATAAATGAAACTTTAATATGGTTAGAACAATGTCTTCAAAGCAACGAAATGTAAAGATTCATTTTTAATCCTGTAGCCTTGTTGTTTCTCAATGTTATGTTAAACATATTTTCACAGAAGAAATCCGAGCATGCGTTCTCTGAATTTGTGCACTCATATTTGCCATATATATTCTGAATATGTAACCATATATTATATAGTTAGTGAAGTACTAGGAGCGTCTATTATAGTGTCAGTAAAAAAATTATTTGTGCGTATGTATACATCAGAACGTTAAAAACACGAAATCTGACATGATAGACATAGTTATCTAAGAAAGACAATGAATACCGCATCATCTGCACTGTATTGATTTTATAATCATGTAACTGTAGATATATTCTAGTGTTGTTTAATATACATGATTTCACTATAATTTTAATTTTCCATTAGATTTTGAAAACCAGTTTCTTTTTGTTTCACATTACGAACTTAGCTAATGAACTTCTTTACTGATATATAATGTCATTTGCTTATTTAGATGACTGTATTATATATACCCTAAACCACATGTAATAGTTTTTGTACATATTGTTATTGATGTTGCAAAATAAATGACTCATTATTGAAATAACAAAACTAAGTGATTTACTCAGTTATATGTTATGGAATCTCCGAAGCAAATGTTTCTTATAGTACTGTACCCTGGCTTGACAAACACAATGAATGCATGACACAATTATGCCAATAGATGCATATGCATACTAAAAACTATTCAGGATATTATAATTGTGCATATTTGATGAACCACATAACCATATCCATCTAATCGGTTTCCCACATATTGTGCCATATTTATTTTCAATCTCCCTTCTCTATATACAATGGTTTTCATAACATTAGGTTCAGGCACACTTAATGAATAATATACTGTTGACTAACATGTTTGCAAATATATCTATATATCCACTGGGAATGACAGTCCTTATTCTGTGATACTTTTGGTTAATAAAAATGATTATTTTCGTTATTTTCATATCATCATCATTAAAAGTACATTCGAGACGTTATAAATATATAAGGATAAAATATGCAAAAAAATCGTATAAATAGTATTTCATTCATATGCTGTAGGGCATTTCTAGTTGACATTAAATTCACGAACATGATCAACTCACTACATGCTATATGTCGTAACAATAGTTTTAGGAAGCTTTGTTGTTTTAACTAAATGCAAGATGGCAGACAAACTACACAATATATGGATTTGATTTCACAGGAATATGTTAAACTTAATGCAAGAATTCCACATACCGAATTTTGTATCAGTCTGGCAAATAGTTCATGAGTTATAGAACTTTTTCTCTTTTACTAAATCCAAGATGGCTGCCAAAGGAAGCCATTTTTCGAAAATCTGCTTCAGTAACTTTGTAGAGCTTTCAACAGAGATACTATATGCTGAATTGCTTTTCAAACAAGCAAGCAGTTTTTAAGAAGATAATTTTTTGAGGTTTTTTTCATTTTTGTGATAAATTCAACATGGCCACCAAAACCACTTGAATCATGGGAAATATTTTCATGAACACATAATCATCTTATTGAGCGGATGTTGTATGCCAAGTTTTGTTTAAATCTGGCAAATTGTTCATAAGTTATAGCATAATTTCACTTTTTACTAAATCCAATATGGCTGCCAAATGAAGCCATTTTTCAAAAATCTGCTTCAGTAACTTTGTAGAGCTTTCAACAGAGATACTATATGCTGAATTGCTTTTCAAACAAGCAAGCAGTTTTTAAGAAGATAATTTTTTGAGGTTTTTTTCATTTTTGTGATAAATTCAACATGGCCGCCAAAAACACTTGAATCATGGGAAATATTTTCATGAACACATAATCATCTTATTGAACACATGTTTTATGCCAACTTTAGTTTCAATCGGGCTAATTGTTCATGAGTTATAGCGTACTTTCACTTTCGAAATAATCCAAAATGGCTGCCAAAGGAAGCCATTTTTCGATAATCTACTTTAGTAACTTTGTAGAGCTATCAACAGAGATACTATATGCTAAATTGCTTTTCAAACAAGGAAGCAGTTTTTAACAAGATAATTTTTTGAGGTTTTTTGAATTTTTGTGATAAATTCAACATGGCCGCCAAAACCACTTGAATCATGGGAAATATTTTCATGAACACATAATCATCTCATTAAGCGGATGTTGTATGCCAAGTTTTGTTTAAATCTGGCAAATCGTTCATAAGTTATAGCGTACTTTCACTTTTTTACTAAATCCAAGATGGCTGCCAAAGGAAGCCATTTTTCGAAAATCGGCTTCAGTAACTTTGTAGAGCTATCAACAGAGATACTATATGCTAAATAGATTGTCAAACAAGCAAGCAGTTTTTAAGATAATAATTTCTTGAGGTTTTTGGCATTTTTGTGATAAATTCAACATGGCCGCCAAAACCACTTGAATCATGGGAAATATTTTCATGAACACATAATTATCTTATTGAACGGATGTTGTATGCCAAGTTTTGTTTAAATCTGGCAAATTGTTCATAAGTTATAGCGTAATTTCACTTTTCACTAAATCCAAGATGGCTGCCAAAGAAAGCCATTTTTCAAAAATCTGCTTCCGTAACTTTGTAGAGCTATCAACAGAGATACTATATGCTAAATTGATTGTCAAACAAACAAGCAGTTTTTAAGAAGATAATTTTTTGAGGTTTTTTGCAATTTTTTGATAAATTCATTATGGCCGCCAAAACCACTTGAATCATGGGAAATATTTTTATGAACACATAATCATCTTATTGAAGGGATGTTGTATGCCAACTTTGGTTTAAATCTGGCAAATTGTTCATGAGTTATAGCGTACTTTCACTTTTTATTAAATCCAAGATGGCTGCCAAAGGAAGCCATTTTTCAAAAATCTGCTTCAGTCACTTTGTAGAGCTATGGCCATAGGTGCTGCAAAGCAAATGTATAATCACATGAATGAGCCATTTTTGAGAAGAAGATTTTAAAAGTTTCTTGTCAATTTTCGGAAAATCCAATATGGCGGCCAAGGTCACATGACCGCTAAAGTTTTTATTGCTGATATTTGCTAGACATGAGCCAATGATGCCACACAAAAAAACCGGAAGTTCCTAGACCCTCAGAAAGTGGTGCAATTGAGTACTTCCGGTCTGTGTTCTACCTAAGATGGCGGCCAGGTCATGTGACCTACATAGCTGGTTTTGGGGTATGCACCACAACTCATGGTCCTTTATCAGAATGCGAAATGGCAAGTCAATCGCAGCATTATTTTTCAAGTTACAGTGGTTACAAAAAGCGGCGGAAAAATAATAATAATAAATATAGCTGCAGAGCAGCTATTAACGGCTTTCAAGAAAAGGGACCATAACACTATTAAATTTGGAAAAAAAAGTTTGAAGATTTGATTTGTGCAATGTATATACGTGTAGGTTACATGACGTTCTGGCCCAATGCCTTCATTATAGCGCTATTTCTATGTCTCTAACTTCAATAGTGCTCAAGATATTGTATATATGCATATTCAATGAGTTCTATGACCATATATGGTCAACGGATATGTTGGCCAATTCTCTTTCCATTGCCTTCAATATAGCGTTGGTACCCTGTCTGTACATGCAATACTGCTTGAAATATTAGAGACATGCATATTTAATGAGATCTATGACCATATATGGTCAACGGATATGTTTGCCAATTCTCTTTTCTATTTCCTTCAATATAGTGTTTGTTCCATGTTTGTACATGGAATAGCGCTTGAGATATTCGAGACATGCATATTTAATGAGTTCTATGACCATATATGGTCAACGGATATGTTGGCCAATTTTCTTGTCCATTGCCTTCAATATATCATTGGTACCATGTTTATACTTGCAATGGTGCTTGAGACACTGGAGACATGCATATTTAATGAGTTCTATGACCATATATGGTCAACGAATATGTTGGTCAATTTTCTTGTCCATTGCCTTCGGTATACTGTTAGTTCCATGTTTGTACATGCAATAGTGCTTGAGATATTGGAGACATGCATATTTAATGAGTTATATGACCATATATGGTCATGAAACACGTTGACAATTTCTCTTGTCCAAAGCCTTCAATATAGCAATGGTTCCATGTCTGTATGTGCAATAGTGCCTGAGATATTATAGGTATGCATATTTAATGCGGTATATGACCTTATATGGTCAACGAATATGTTGGCTCATTCTCGTGACCATTTCCTTCAATATAGCGTCAGTTTCACGTTTGTACATGCAATAGTGCTTGAGATATAAGAGACATGCATATTTAATGAGTTCTATGACCATATATGGTCAACGAATATTTTGGCCAATTCTCTTGTCCGTTGCCTTCAATATACCGTTAGTTCCATGTTTGTACATGCAATAGTTTTTGAGATACAAGAGACATGCATATTTAATGAGTTTCAAGATGGCGGCCGAACCACGTGACTAATCGAAAATCTGTTTCAGTCACTTTTAATGGCATGACATGTAGAAGGTATATACAAATTTTCAGGCAAAACGGTCCAGCCGTTTCAGAGAAGAAGTCGTTTGAAGTTGGCGGAAGAATAATAATAATAATAATAATAATAATAATAATAATAATAATAATAATAATAATAATAAACATAACAAAAACAATAGGCTTTCAAGCCTGAAGGGACTTGAAAGCCTAAATATAGCTGCATAGCAGCGATGACGGGTTTCGAGCCTGCGTGGCTCATGACAAATTGCACTTGCTCGATGTGATTATTTGACGAACGTTTCATGTCTAGAATGCAAGATAGCAGACAAACTACACAACATATGGATTTGATTTCACAGGAATATGATAAACTTAATGCAAGGACAAATAGTTCATGAGTTATAGAACTTTTTCTCTTTTACTAAATCCAAGATGGCTGCCAAAGGAAGCCATTTTTAAAAATCTACTTCAGTAACTTTGTAGAGCTATCAACAGAGATACTATAAGCTAAATTGCTTTTCAAACAAGCAAGCAGTTTTTAACAAGATATTTTTTTGAGGTTTTTTGAATTTTTGTGATAAATTCAACATGGCCGCCAAAACCACTTGAATCATGGGAAATATTTCCATGAACACATAATCAGCTCATTGAGCGGATGTTGTATGCCAAGTTTAGTTTAAATCTGGCAAATTGTTCATAAGTTATAGCGTGCTTTCACTTTTTACTAAATCCAAGATGGCTGCCAAAGGAAGCCATTTTTCGAAAATCTGCTTCAGTAACTTTGTAGAGCTATCGACAGAGATACTATATGCTGAATTGCTTTTCAAACAAGGAAGCAGTTTTTAACAAGATAATTTTTTGAGGTTTTTTGAATTTTTGTGATAAATTCAACATGGCCGCCAAAACCACTTGAATCATGGGAAATATTTCCATGAACACATAATCATCTCATTGAGCGGATGTTGTATGCCAAGTTTTGTTTAAATCTGGCAAATGGTTCATAAGTTATAGAGTACTTTCACTTTTTACTAAATCCAAGATGGCTGCCAAAAGAAGCCATTTTTCGAAAATCTTCTACAGTAACTTTGTAGAGCTATCAACAGAGATACTATATGCTAAATTGATTGTCAAACAAACAAGCAGTTTTTAAGAAGATAATTTTTTGAGGTTTTTTGCAATTTTTTGATAAATTCAATATGGCCGCCAAAACCACTTGAATCATGGGAAATATTTTTATGAACACATAATCATCTTATTGAACTGATGTTGTATGCCAAGTTTTGTTTAAATCTGGCAAATTGTTCATGAGTTATAGCGTACTTTCACTTTTTACTAAATCCAAGATGGCTGCCAAAGGAAGCCATTTTTCAAAAATCTGCTTCAGTCACTTTGTGAAGCTATCAACAGAGATACTATATGCCGAATTGTTTTTCAAACAAGCAAGAAGTTTTTAAGAAGATAATTTTTTGAGTTTTTTGGCATTTTTGTGATAAATTCAAAATGGCCGCCAAAACCACTTGAATCATGGGAAATATTTTCATGAACACATAATCATCTTATTGAACGGATGTTGTATGCCAAGTTTTGTTTAAATCTGGCAAATTGTTCATAAGTTATAGCGTAATTTCACTTTTCACTAAATCCAAGATGGCTGCCAAAGAAAGCCATTTTTCAAAAATCTGCTTCAGTCACTTTGTAGAGCTATGGCCATAGGTGCTGCAAAGCAAATGTATAATCACATGAATGAGCCATTTTTGAGAAGAAGATTTTAAAAGTTTTTTGTCAATTTTCGGAAAATCCAATATGGCGGCCAAGATCACATGACCGCTAAAGATTTTATTGCTGATATTTGCTAGACATGAGCCAATGATGCCACACAAAAAAACCGGAAGTTCCTAGACCCTCAGAAAGTGGTGCAATTGAGCACTTCCGGTTTGTGTTCTACCTAAGATGGCGGCCAGGTCATGTGATCTACATAGCTGGTTTTGGGATATGAACCACAACTCATTGCCCTTTATCAGCATGCAAAATAGCAAATCAATCGCAGCATTATTTTTCAAGTTACAGCGGTTACAAAAAACGGCGGAAAAATAATAATAATAATAATAATAAATATAGCTGCATAGCAGCGATGACGGGTTTCGAGCCTGCGTGGCTCATGACAAATTGCACTTGCTCGATGTGATTATTTGACGAACGTTTCATGTCTAGAATGCAAGATAGCAGACAAACTACACAACATATGGATTTGATTTCACAGGAATGTGATAAACTTAATGCAAGGACAAATAGTTCATGAGTTATAGAACTTTTTCTCTTTTACTAAATCCAAGATGGCTGCCAAAGGAAGCCATTTTTAAAAGTCTACTTCAGTAACTTTGTAGAGCTATCAACAGAGATACTATATGCTAAATTGATTGTCAAACAAACAAGCTGTTTTTAAGAAGATAATTTTTTGAGGTTTTTTGCAATTTTTTGATAAATTCAATATGGCCGCCCAAAACCACTTGAATCATGGGAAATATTTTTATGAACACATAATCATCTTATTGAAGGGATGTTGTATGCCAACTTTGGTTTAAATCTGGCAAATTGTTCATGAGTTATAGCGTACTTTCACTTTTTACTAAATCCAAGATGGCTGCCAAAGGAAGCCATTTTTCAAAAATCTGCTTCAGTCACTTTGTGAAGCTATCAACAGAGATACTATATGCCGAATTGTTTTTCAAACAAGCAAGCAGTTTTTAACAAGATAATTTTTTGAGGTTTTTTGAATTTTTGTGATAAATTCAACATGGCCGCCAAAACCACTTGAATCATGGGAAATATTTCCATGAACACATAATCATCTCATTGAGCGGATGTTGTATGCCAAGTTTTGTTTAAATCTGGCAAATCGTTCATAAGTTATAGTGTACTTTCACTTTTTACTAAATCCAAGATGGCTGCCAAAAGAAGCCATTTTTCGAAAATATGCTACAGTAACTTTGTAGAGCTATCAACAGAGATACTATATGCTAAATTGATTGTCAAACAAACAAGCAGTTTTTAAGAAGATAATTTTTTGAGGTTTTTTGCAATTTTTTGATAAATTCAATATGGCCGCCAAAACCACTTGAATCATGGGAAATATTTTTATGAACACATGATCATCTTATTGAAGGGATGTTGTATGCCAACTTTGGTTTAAATCTGGCAAATTGTTCATAAGTTATAGCGTACTTTCACTTTTTACTAAATCCAAGATGGCTGCCAAAGGAAGCCATTTTTCAAAAATCTGCTTCAGTCACTTTGTAGAGCTATGGCCATAGGTGCTGCAAAGCAAATGTATAATCACATGAATGAGCCATTTTCGAGAAGAAGATTTTAAAAGTTTTTTGTCAATTTTCGGAAAATCCAATATGGCGGCCAAGGTCACATGACCGCTAAAGATTTTATTGCTTATATTTGCTAGACATGAGCAAATGATGCCACACAAAAAAACCGGAAGTTCCTAGACCCTCAGAAAGTGGTGCAATTGAGTACTTCCGGTCTGTGTTCTACCTAAGATGGCGGCCAGGTCAGGTGACCTACATAGCTGGTTTTGGGATATGCACCACAACTCATGGCCCTTTATCAGAATGCGAAATGGCAAGTCAATCGCAGCATTATTTTTCAAGTTACAGTGGTTACAAAAAACGGCGGAAAAATAATAATAATAATAATAAACATAGCAATTACAATAGGGTTTCGCCCCATAGGGCTCGAAACCCTAAATATAGCTGCAGAGCAGCTATTAACGGCTTTCAAGAAAAAGGAGCCATAACACCATTAAATTTGGGGAAAAAAAGATTGAAGATTTGATTTGTGCAATGTATATACGTGTAGGTTACACGAAGTTCTGGCCCAATGCCTTCATTGTAGCGCTATTTCCATGTCTCTAACTTCAATAGTGCTCGAGATATTATATGCATATTTAATGAGCTCTATGACCATATATAGTCAACGGATATGTTGGCCAATTCTCTTTTCTATTGCCTTCAATATAGTGTTTGTTCCATGTTTGTACATGGAATAGCGCTTGAGATATTAGAGACATGCATATTAAATGAGTTCTATGACCATATATGGTCAACGGATATGTTGGCCAATTTTCTTTCCCAGTGCCTTCAATATAGCATTGGTACCATGTTTACACTTGCAATGGTGCTTGAAATATTGGAGACATGCATATTTAATGTGTTCTATAACCATATATGGTCAACGAATATGTTGACAATTTCTCTTGTCCAAAGCCTTCAGTATACCGTTAGTTCCATGTTTGTACATGCAATGGTACATGAGATATTGGAGACATGCATATTTAATGAGTTATATGACCATATATAGTCATTGAACATGTTGACAATTTCTCTTGTCCAAAGCCTTCAATATAGCAATGGTTCCATGCCTGTATGTGCAATAGAGTCTGAGATATTATAGATATGCATATTTAATGAGGTATATGACCTTATATGGTCAACGAATATGGTGCCTCATTCTCTTGACCATTACCTTCAATATAGCGTAAGTTTCACGTTTGTACATGCAATAGTGCTTGAGATATAAGAGACATGCATATTTAATGAGTTCTATGACCATATATGGTCAACGAATATTTTGGCCAATTCTCTTGTCCATTGCCTTTAATATACCGTTAGTTTCACGTTTGTACATGCAATAGTGCTTGAGATATAAGAGACATGCATATTTAATGAGTTCTATGACCATATATGGTCAACGAATATTTTGGCCAATTCTCTTGTGCGTTGCCTTCAATATACCGTTAGTTCCATGTTTGTACATGCAATAGTTTTTGAGATACAAGAGACATGCATATTTAATGAGTTCCAAGATGGCGGACGAACCACGTGACTAATCGAAAATCTGTTTCAGTCACTTTATTTGGCATGACATGTACAAGGTATATACAAATTTTCAGGCAAAATGGTGCAGCCGTTTCAGAGAAGAAGTCGTTTGAAGTTGGCGGAAGAATAATAATAATAATAATAAACATAACAAAAACAATAGGCTTTCAAGCCTGAAGGGACTTGAAAGCCTAAATATAGCTGCAGAGCAGCTATTAACGGCTTTCAAGAAAAGGGACCATAACACAATTAAATTTGGAAAAAAAAGTTTGAAGATTTGATTTGTGCAATGTATATACGTGTAGGGTACATGACGTTCTGGCCCAATGCCTTCATTATAGCGCTATTTCTATGTCTCTAACTTCAATAGTGCTCAAGATATTGTATATATGCATATTGAATGAGTTCTATGACCATATATGGTCAACGGATATGTTGGCCAATTCTCTTTTCTATTGCCTTCAATATAGTGTTTGTTCCATGTTTGTACATGGAATAGTGCTTGAGATATTAGAGACATGCATATTAAATGAGTTCGATGACCATATATGGTCAACAGATATGTTGGCCAATTTTCTTGTCCATTGCCTTCAATATATCATTGGTACAATGTTTATACTTGCAATGGTGCTTGAGATATTGGAGACATGCATATTTAATGAGTTCTATGACCATATATGGTCAACGAATATGTTGGTCAATTTTCTTGTCCATTGCCTTCGGTATACCGTTAGTTCCATGTTTGTACATGCAATAGTGCTTGAGACATTGGAGACATGCATATTTAATGAGTTATATGACCATATATGGTCATTGAAGATGTTGACAATTTCTCTTGTCCAAAGCCTTCAATATAGCAATGGTTCCATGTCTGTATGTGCAATAGTGCCTGAGATATTATAGGTATGCATATTTAATGAGGTATATGACCTTATATGGTCAACGAATATGTTGGCTCATTCTCTTGACCATTTCCTTCAATATAGCGTCAGTTTCACGTTTGTACATGCAATAGTGCTTGAGATATAAGAGAAATGCATATATAATGAGTTCTATGACCATATATGGTCAACGAATATTTTGGCCAATTCTCTTGTCCGTTGCCTTCAATATACCGTTAGTTCCATATTTGTACATGCAATAGTTTTTGAGATACAAGAGACATACATATTTAATGAGTTCCAAGATGGCGGCCGAACCACGTGACTAATCGAAAATCTGTTTCAGTCACTTTTAATGGCATGACATGTAGAAGGTATATACAAATTTTCAGGCAAAACGGTCCAGCCGTTTCAGAGAAGAAGTCGTTTGAAGTTGGCGGAATAATAATAATAATAATAAATATAGCTGCGTTGCAGCAATGTCGGGTTTCGAGCCCACTGACTTATTAGCAGCGTTCCAAAATCAGCATCATTGACAATAATATATTAAAGGAAATTGCATGGCCTTCATACTAAACATGTTACATGTTCCTGTCTGTAACAGTGCTTAAGGTATTATAATCTCGCATATTTAATTATGTCCCATGACCATATATGGTCATCTGATGTTTTTGTCAGCTCTGTTGTGCAATAACTTCAATATTGCATTGGTGGCATGTTCCTATCTGTAACAGTGCTTGAGATATAACATTGATGCATATTTGATGAGGTCACATGACCATATATGGTCATCACATTAGTTAGTCACATCTCTTGTTCCATAGATTCAATATTGCACAGGTTGCATGTTCCCGTCTGTAATAGTGATTGAGTAATTACATTTATGCTTATTTGATGAGGTCACATGACCATATATGGTCATCGGATATGTTAGTGACTTCTGTTGTGCAATAGCTTCAATATTGCACTGGTTGCATGTTTCTATCTGTAACAGTGCTTGAGATATAACATTTATGCATATTTGATGAGGTCACATGACCATATATGGTCATCGGATGTGTTAGTCACTTCTGTTGTGCAATAGCTTCAATATTGCACTGGTTGCATGTTCCTATGTGTAACAGTGCTTGAGTTATTACATTTATGCATATTTGATGAAATTACATGACCATATATGGTCATCACATTAGTTAGCCACATCTCTTGTCTCATAGCTTCGATATTGCATAGGTTGCATGTCTCTATCTGTGATTCTGCTTGAGATATTACAATTATGCATATTTAATGACGTCACATGACCATATACGGTCATCACATTAGTTACGCACATCTCATGTCCCACAGCTTCGATTTTGCACAGGTTGCATGTTCATGTCTGTAACAGTGCTTGAGATAATTCAATTATGCATATTTAATGAAGTCACATGACCATATATGGTCATCACATTAGTTAGCCACATCTCTTGACCATACCTTCGATATTGCACAGGTTGCAAGTCCCTAAATCTTGCAGTGCTTGATATATTACATTTATGCATATTCAATGAGGTCACATGACCATATATGGTCATCTTGTTTGTTAGTAAAATTTCATGTACCATCACTTCAATATTGCACTGGTTGCATGTTCCCGTCTGTAACTGTGCTTGAGTTATTGCATTTATGCATATTTGATGAAGTCACATGACCATATATGGTCATCACATTAGTTAGTCACATCTCGTGTCTTATAGCTTCGATATTGCACAGGTTGCATGTCCCTATCTGTAACAGTGCTTGATATATTACATTTATGCATATTTAATGAGATCACATGACCATATATGGTCATCTTGTTTGTTAGTAGAATGTCATGTACCATCACTTCAATATTGCACTGGTTGCATGTTCCTATCTGTAACAGTGCTTGAGATATTGCAATTATGTCTATAAAATGAGGTCACGTGACCATATAAAAGAACAAAAAAATATGAAAAAACATTCTAAAATCTTCTTATAAAAAACGGCTTTTCGCATGGACTTCCATATTTTGGAATTAAATACTATATCATATGATCTTTCAAAGTTATTCAGGGTTAGTTGATTTGTCGAAAATTATGCAAATGAGATGCAAAACAAAATTTAAAAAAATTCTAAAAAAAAAAGTCACGTGACCGCTAAAGTTTTTTTTGATGAAATTTGTAGCCCTTGTCGCACTGCTACTATCATAAAAAAATTGGAGCACTCAGACCCTCAGAAAGGTGCGCAATTCGGCATTGAAAATTTCGCCTTTAATCCAAGATGGCGGCCTGGTCATGTGACCTATGTGTCTGAACTTAGGATATGCACCAGATCTCATATTGCTTTACCATTGTGGCAAGTATTGAATTGATCGGTCCAACGGCGTTGACATAAAGCGTGACCAAAAATTTAGGCGGAAGAATAATAATAATAATAATAATAATAATAAACGGAACAATTACAAAAGGGTTTCGACCAAATGGGCTCGAAACCCTAATAATAATAATAATAAACTTAACAAAAACAATAGGCTTTCAAGCCTGAAGGGACTTGAAAGCCTAATAATAATAATAATAATAATCAAAGCAATTACAATAGGGTTTCGCCCCATAGGGCTCGAAACCCTAATAATAATAATAATAAATATAGCTGCAGAGCAGCTATTAACGGCTTTCAAGCCTGAAGGGCCATAACACCATTAAATTTGAAAAAAAAAAGTTTGAAGATTTTATTTGTGCAATGTATATACGTGTAGGTTACACAACGTTCTGGCCCAATGCCTTCATTATAGCGCTATTTCCATGTCTCTAACTTCAATAGTGCTCGAGATATTATATATATGCATATTTAATGAGTTCTATGACCATATATGGTCAATGGATAAGTTGGCCAATTCTCATTTCCACTGCCTTCAATATAGCGTTGGTACCGTGTCTGTACATGCAATACTGCTTGAAATATTAGAGACATGCATATTAAATGAGTTCTATGACCATATATGGGCAACAGATATGTTGGCCAATTTGCTTGTCCATTGCCTTCAATATGTCATTGGTACCATGTTTATACTTGCAATGGTGCTTGAGATATTGGAGACATGCATATTTAATGAGTTCTATGACCATATATGGTCAACGAATATGTTGGTCAATTTTCTTGTCCATTGCCTTCGGCATACCGTTAGTTCCACGTTTGTACATGCAATAGTGCTTGAGATATTGGAGACATGCATATTTAATGAGTTATATGACCATATATGGTCATTGAAGATGTTGACAATTTCTCTTGTCCAATGCCTTCAATATAGCAATGGTTCCATGTCTGTATGTGCAATAGTGCCTGAGATATTATAGGTATGCATATTTAATGAGGTATATGACCTTATATGGTCAACGAATATGTTGGCTCATTCTCTTGACCATTTCCTTCAATATAGCGTCAGTTTCACGTTTGTACATGCAATAGTGCTTGAGATATAAGAGACATGCATATTTAATGAGTTTTATGACCATATATGGTCAACGAATATTTTGGCCAATTCTCTTGTCGGTTGCCTTCAATATACCGTTAGTTCCATGTTTGTACATGCAATAGTTTTTGAGATACAAGAGACATGCATATTTAATGAGTTCCAAGATGGCGGCCGAACCACGTGACTAATCGAAAATCTGTTTCAGTCACTTTTAATGGCATGACATGTAGAAGGTATATACGAATTTTCAGGCAAAACGGTCCAGCCGTTTCAGAGAAGAAGTCGTTTGAAGTTGGCGGAATAATAATAATAATAATAATAATAATAATAATAATAATAATAATAATAATAATAATAAACTTAACAAAAACAATAGGCTTTCAAGCCTGAAGGGACTTGAAAGCCTAATAAATATAGCTGCATAGCAGCGATGACGGGTTTCGAGCCTGCGTGGCTCATGACAAATTGCACTTGCTCGATGTGATTATTTGACGAACGTTTCATGTCTAGAATGCAAGATAGCAGACAAACTACACAACATATGGATTTGATTTCACAGGAATGTGAAGGACAAATAGTTCATGAGTTATAGAACTTTTTCTCTTTTACTAAATCCAAGATGGCTGCCAAAGGAAGCCATTTTTAAAAATCTACTTCAGTAACTTTGTAGAGCTATCAACAGAGATACTATATGCTAAATTGCTTTTCAAACAAGCAAGCAGTTTTTAACAACATATTTTTTTGAGGTTTTTTGAATTTTTGTGATAAATTCAACATGGCCGCCAAAACCACTTGAATCATGGGAAATATTTCCATGAACACATAATCATCTCATTGAGCGGATGTTGTATGCCAAGTTTTGTTTAAATCTGGCAAATCGTTCATAAGTTATAGCGTGCTTTCACTTTTTACTAAAACCAAGATGGCTGCCAAAGGAAGCCATTTTTCAAAAATCTGCTTTAGTAACTTTGTAGAGCTATCGACAGAGATACTATATGCTGAATTGCTTTTCAAACAAGCAAGCAGTTTTTAAGAAGATAATTTTTTGAGTTTTTTGGCATTTTTGTGATAAATTCAACATGACCGCCAAAACCACTTGAATCATGGGAAATATTTTCATGAACACATAATTATCTTATTGAACGGATGTTGTATGCCAAGTTTTGTTTAAATCTGGCAAATTGTTCATAAGTTATAGCGTAATTTCACTTTTCACTAAATCCAAGATGGCTGCCAAAGAAAGCCATTTTTCAAAAATCTGCTTCCGTAACTTTGTAGAGCTATCAACAGAGATACTATATGCTAAATTGATTGTCAAACAAACAAGCAGTTTTTAAGAAGATAATTTTTTGAGGTTTTTTGCAATTTTTTGATAAATTCATTATGGCCGCCAAAACCACTTGAATCATGGGAAATATTTTTATGAACACATAATCATCTTATTGAAGGGATGTTGTATGCCAACTTTGGTTTAAATCTGGCAAATTGTTCATGAGTTATAGCGTACTTTCACTTTTTATTAAATCCAAGATGGCTGCCAAAGGAAGCCATTTTTCAAAAATCTGCTTCAGTCACTTTGTAGAGCTATGGCCATAGGTGCTGCAAAGCAAATGTATAATCACATGAATGAGCCATTTTTGAGAAGAAGATTTTAAAAGTTTCTTGTCAATTTTCGGAAAATCCAATATGGCGGCCAAGGTCACATGACCGCTAAAGTTTTTATTGCTGATATTTGCTAGACATGAGCCAATGATGCCACACAAAAAAACCGGAAGTTCCTAGACCCTCAGAAAGTGGTGCAATTGAGTACTTCCGGTCTGTGTTCTACCTAAGATGGCGGCCAGGTCATGTGACCTACATAGCTGGTTTTGGGGTATGCACCACAACTCATGGTCCTTTATCAGAATGCGAAATGGCAAGTCAATCGCAGCATTATTTTTCAAGTTACAGTGGTTACAAAAAACGGCGGAAAAATAATAATAATAAATATAGCTGCATAGCAGCGATGACGGGTTTCGAGCCTGCGTGGCTCATGACAAATTGCACTTGCTTGATGTGATTATTTGACGAACGTTTCATGTCTAGAATGCAAGATAGCAGACAAACTACACAACATATGGATTTGATTTCACAGGAATGTGATAAACTTAATGCAAGGACAAATAGTTCATGAGTTATAGAACTTTTTCTCTTTTACTAAATCCAAGATGGCTGCCAAAGGAAGCCATTTTTAAAAATCTACTTCAGTAACTTTGTAGAGCTATCAACAGAGATACTATATGCTAAATTGCTTTTCAAACAAGCAAGCAGTTTTTAACAAGATATTTTTTTGAGGTTTTTTGAATTTTTGTGATAAATTCAACATGGCCGCCAAAACCACTTGAATCATGGGAAATATTTCCATGAACACATAATCATCTCATTGAGCGGATGTTGTATGCCAAGTTTTGTTTAAATCTGGCAAATCGTTCATAAGTTATAGCGTGCTTTCACTTTTTACTAAAACCAAGATGGCTGCCAAAGGAAACCATTTTTCAAAAATCTGCTTCAGTAACTTTGTAGAGCTATCAACAGAGATACTATATGCTGAATTGCTTTTCAAACAAGGAAGCAGTTTTTAACAAGATAATTTTTTGAGGTTTTTTGAATTTTTGTGATAAATTCAACATGGCCGCCAAAACCACTTGAATCATGGGAAATATTTCCATGAACACATAATCATCTCATTGAGCGGATGTTGTATGCCAAGTTTTGTTTAAATCTGGCAAATTGTTCATGAGTTATAGCGTACTTTCACTTTTTACTAAATCCAAGATGGCTGCCAAAGGAAGCCATTTTTCAAAAATCTGCTTCAGTCACTTTGTGAAGCTATCAACAGAGATACTATATGCCAAATTGTTTTTCAAACAAGCAAGCAGTTTTTAAGAAGAAAATTTTTTGAGTTTTTTGGCATTTTTGTGATAAATTCAACATGGCCGCCAAAACCACTTGAATCATGGGAAATATTTTCATGAACACATAATTATCTTATTGAACGGATGTTGTATGCCAAGTTTTGTTTAAATCTGGCAAATTGTTCATAAGTTATAGCGTAATTTCACTTTTCACTAAATCCAAGATGGCTGCCAAAGAAAGCCATTTTTCAAAAATCTGCTTCAGTAACTTTGTAGAGCTATCAACAGAGATACTATATGCTAAATTGATTGTCAAACAAACAAGCAGTTTTTAAGAAGATAATATTTTGAGGTTTTTTGCAATTTTTTGATAAATTCAATATGGCCGCCAAAACCACTTGAATCATGGGAAATATTTTTATGAACACATAATCATCTTATTGAAGGGATGTTGTATGCCAACTTTGGTTTAAATCTGGCAAATTGTTCATGAGTTATAGCGTACTTTCACTTTTTATTAAATCCAAGATGGCTGCCAAAGGAAGCCATTTTTCAAAAATCTGCTTCAGTCACTTTGTAGAGCTATGGCCATAGGTGCTGCAAAGCAAATGTCTAATTACATGAATGAGCCATTTTTGAGAAGAAGATTTTACAAGTTTTTTGTCAATTTTCGGAAAATCCAATATGGCGGCCAAGGTCACATGACCGCTAAAGATTTTATTGCTGATATTTGCTAGACATGAGCCAATGATGCCACACAAAAAAACTGGAAGTTCCTAGACCCTCAGAAAGTGGTGCAATTGAGCACTTCCGGTTTGTGTTGTACCTAAGATGGCGGCCAGGTCATGTGACCTACATAGCTGGTTTTGGGGTATGCACCACAACTCATCGCCCTTTATCAGCATGCAAAATGGCAAATCAATCGCTGCATTATTTTTCAAGTTACAGTGGTTACAAAAAACGGCGGAAAAATAATAATAATAAACATAGCAATTACAATAGGGTTTCGCCCCATAGGGCTCGAAACCCTAATAATAAACATAGCAATTACAAAAGGGTTTCGACCCATAGGGCTCGAAACCCTAATAATAATAATAATAATAATAAACTTAACAAAAACAATAGGCTTTCAAGCCTGAAGGGACTTGAAAGCCTAAATATAGCTGCAGAGCAGCTATTAACGGCTTTCAAGAAAAAAGGGCCATAACACCATTAAATTTGGAAAAAAAAGTTTGAAGATTTGATTTGTGCAATGTATATAAGTGTAGGTTACACGACGTTCTGGCCTAATGCCTTCATTATAGCGCTATTTCCATGTCTCTAACTTCAATACTGCTTGAAATATTAGAGACATGCATATTTAATGAGATCTATGACCATATATGGTCAACGGATATGTTGGCCAATTCTCTTTTCTATTTCCTTCAATATAGTGTTTGTTCCATGTTTGTACATGTAATAGCGCTTGAGATATTAGAGACATGCATATTAAATGAGTTCTATGACCATATATGGTCAACGGATATGTTGGCCAATTTTCTTTCCCAGTGCCTTCAAAATAGCATTGGTACCATGTTTATATATGCAATAGTGCTTGAGATATTGTAGACATGCATATTTAATGAGTTATATGACCATATATGGGCATTGAACATGTTGACAATTTCTCTTGTCCAAAGCCTTCAATATAGCAATGGTTCCATGTCTGTATGTGCAATAGTGCCTGATATATTATAGTTATGCATATTTAATGAGTTCTATGACCATATATGGTCAACGGATATGTTGGCCAATTCTCTTTTCTATTGCCTTCAATATAGTGTTTGTTCCATGTTTGTACATGGAATAGCATTTGAGATATAAGAGACATCCATATTTAATGAGTTCTATGACCATATATGGTCAACGAATATGTTGGCCAATTTTCTTTCCCAGTGCCTTCAATATAGCATTTGTACCGTGTTTATACATGCAATAGTGCTTGAGATATTGGAGACATGCATATTTAATGAGTTATATGACCATATATGGTCATTGAACATGTTGACAACTTCTCTTGTCCAAAGCCTTCAGTATAGCAATGGTTCCATGTCTGTATGTGCAATAGTGCCTGAGATATTATAGATATGCATATTTAATGAGGTGTATGACCTTATATGGTCAACGAATATGTTGTCTCATTCTCTTGACCATTACCTTCAATATAGCGTTAGTTTCACGTTTGTACATGCAATAGTGCTTGAGATATAAGAGACATGCATATTTAATGAGTTCTACGACCATATATGGTCAACGAATACTTTGGCCAATTCTCTTGTCCGTTGCCTTTAATATACCGTTAGTTCCATGTTTGTACATGCAATAGTTTTTGAGATACAAGAGACATGCATATTTAATGAGTTCCAAGATGGCGGCCGAACCACGTGACTAATCGAAAATCTGCTTCAGTCACTTTTAATGGCATGACATGTAGAAGGTATATACAAATTTTCAGGCAAAATGGTGCAGCCGTTTCAGAGAAGAAGTCGTTTGAAGTTGGCGGAATAATAATAATAATAATAATAATAATAATAATAATAATAATAAACTTAACAAAAACAATAGGCTTTCAAGCCTGAAGGGACTTGAAAGCCTAATAATAATAAATATAGCTGCGTTGCAGCAATGTCGGGTTTCGAGCCCACTGACTTATTAGCAGCGTTCCAAAATCAGCAACACTGACAATAATATATTAAAGGAATTGCATGGTCTTCATACTAAACATGTTACATGTTCCTGTCTGTAACAGTGTTTAAGGTATTACAGTCTTGCATATTTAATGATGTCCCATGACCATATATGGTCATCGGATGTTTTTGTCAGCTCTGTTGTGCAATAACTTCAATATTGCATTGGTTGCATGTTCCTATCTGTAACAGTGCTTGAGATATAACATTTACGCATATTTGACGAGGTCACATGACCATATATGGTCATCAGATATTGCTGTCATCTCTGTTGTGCAGTAACTTCAATATGGCATTGGTTGCATGTTCCTATCTGTAACAGTGCTGGAGTTATTACATTTATGCATATTTGATGAGGTCATATGACCATATATGGTCATCGGATATGTTAGTCACCTTTGTTGTGCAATAACTTCAATATTGCACTGGTTGTATGTTTCTATCAGTAACAGTGCTAGAGATGCATATTTGATGATGTCACATGACCATATATGGTCATCACATTAGTTAGTCACATCTCTTGTCTCATAGCTTCGATATTGCACAGGTTGCATGTTCCCGTCTGTTTACTGTGCTTGAGTTATTACATTTATGCATGTTCAATGAGGTCACATGACCATATATGGTCATCTTGTTTGTTAGTAAAATTTCATGTACCATCACTACAATATTGCACTGGTTGCATGTTCCCGTCTGTAACTGTGCTTGAGTTATTACATTTATGCATATTTGTTGAAGTCACATGACCATATATGGTCATCACATTAGTTACTCACATCTCATGTCCCATAGCTTCGATTTTGCACAGGTTGCATGTTCATGTCTGTAACAGTGCTTGAGTTATTTCATGTATGCATATTTGATGAAGTTACATGACCATATATGGTCATCACATTAGTTAGTCACATCTCTTGTCTCACAGCTTCGATATTGCACAGGTTGCATGTTTCTAACTGTAACAGTGCTTGAGATAATTCAATTATGCATATTTAATGAAGTCACATGACCATATATGGTCATCACATTAGTTAGTCACATCTCTTGACCCATACCTTCGATATTGCACAGGATGCATGTCCCTAACTCTTACAGTGCTTGATATATTACATTTAATCATATTCAATGAGGTCACATGACCATATATGGTCATCTTGTTTGTTAGTAAAATTTCATGTACCATCACTTCAATATTGCACTGGTTGCATGTTCCCGTCTGTAACTGTGCTTGAGTTATTACATTTATGCATATTTGATGAAGTCACATGACCATATATGGTCATCACATTAGTTAGTCACATCTCGTGTCTTATAGCTTCGATATTGCACAGGTTGCATGTCGCTATCTGTAACAGTGCTTGATATATTACATTTATGCATATTTAATGAGATCACATGACCATATATGGTCATCTTGTTTGTTAGTAGAATTTCATGTACCATCACTTCAATATGGCATTGGTTGCATGTTCCTATCTGTAACAGTGCTGGAGTTATTACATTTATGCATATTTGATGAGGTCATATGACCATATATGGTCATCGGATATGTTAGTCACCTTTGTTGTGCAATAACTTCAATATTGCACTGGTTGTATGTTTCTATCAGTAACAGTGCTAGAGATGCATATTTGATGATGTCACATGACCATATATGGTCATCACATTAGTTAGTCACATCTCTTGTCTCATAGCTTCGATATTGCACAGGTTGCATGTTCCCGTCTGTTTACTGTGCTTGAGTTATTACATTTATGCATGTTCAATGAGGTCACATGACCATATATGGTCATCTTGTTTGTTAGTAAAATTTCATGTACCATCACTACAATATTGCACTGGTTGCATGTTCCCGTCTGTAACTGTGCTTGAGTTATTACATTTATGCATATTTGTTGAAGTCACATGACCATATATGGTCATCACATTAGTTACTCACATCTCATGTCCCATAGCTTCGATTTTGCACAGGTTGCATGTTCATGTCTGTAACAGTGCTTGAGTTATTTCATGTATGCATATTTGATGAAGTTACATGACCATATATGGTCATCACATTAGTTAGTCACATCTCTTGTCTCACAGCTTCGATATTGCACAGGTTGCATGTTTCTAACTGTAACAGTGCTTGAGATAATTCAATTATGCATATTTAATGAAGTCACATGACCATATATGGTCATCACATTAGTTAGTCACATCTCTTGACCCATACCTTCGATATTGCACAGGATGCATGTCCCTAACTCTTACAGTGCTTGATATATTACATTTAATCATATTCAATGAGGTCACATGACCATATATGGTCATCTTGTTTGTTAGTAAAATTTCATGTACCATCACTTCAATATTGCACTGGTTGCATGTTCCCGTCTGTAACTGTTCTTGAGTTATTACATTTATGCATATTTGATGAAGTCACATGACCATATATGGTCATCACATTAGTTAGTCACATCTCGTGTCTTATAGCTTCGATATTGCACAGGTTGCATGTCGCTATCTGTAACAGTGCTTGATATATTACATTTATGCATATTTAATGAGATCACATGACCATATATGGTCATCTTGTTTGTTAGTAGAATTTCATGTACCATCACTTCAATATTGCACTGGTTGCATGTTCCTATCTGTAACAGTGCTTGAGATATTGCAATTATGTCTATAAAATGAGGTCACGTGACCATATAAAAGAACAAAAAAAATATGAAAAAACATTCTAAAATCTTCTTCTAAAAAACGGCTTATCGCCTGGACTTCATATTTTGGAATTAAATACTATGTCATATGATCTTTCAAAGTTATTCAGGGATAGTTGATTAGTCGAAAATTATGCAAATGAGATGCAAAAGAAAATTAAAAAAATTCTAGAAAAAAATTAGTCACGTGACCGCTAAAGTTTTTTTTGATGAAATTTGTAGCCCTTGTCGCACTGCTACTATCATAAAAAAATTGGAGCACTCAGACCCTCAGAAAGGTGCGCAATTCGGCATTGAAAATTTCGCCTTTAATCCAAGATGGCGGCCTGGTCATGTGACCTATGTGTCTGAACTTAGGATATGCACCAGATCTCATACAGCTTTACCATTGTGGCAAGTATGGAACTGATCGGTCCAACGGTGTTGACATAAAGCGTGACCAAAAATTTAGGCGGAAGAATAATAATAATAAATATAGCTGCGTTGCAGCAATGTCGGGTTTCGAGCCCACTGACTTATTAGCAGCGTTCCAAAATCAGCATCATTGACAATAATTTATTAAAGAAAATTGCATGGCCTTCATACTAAACATGTTGCATGTTCCTGTCTGTAACAGTGCTTAAGGTATTACAATCTTGCATATTTAATGATGTCCCATGACCATATATGGTCATCGGATGTTTTTGTCAGCTCTGTTGTGCAATAACTTCAATATTGCATTGGTTGCATTTTCCTATCTGTAACAGTGCTTGAGATATAACATTTATGCATATTTGATGAGGTCACATGACCATATGTGGTAATCACATTAGTTAGTCACATCTCTTGTTCCATAGATTCGATATTGCACAGGTTGCATGTTCCTGTCTGTAATAGTGCTTGATTTATTACATTTATGCTTATTTGATGAGGTCACATGACCATATATGGTCATCGGATATGTTAGTCACTTCTGTTGTGCAATAGCTTCAATATTGCACTGGTTGCATGTTCCTATCTGTAACAGTGCTTGAGTTATTACATTTATGCATATTTGATGAAATTACGTGACCATATATGGTCATCACATTAGTTAGCCACATCTCTTGTCCCATAGCTTCGATATTGCATAGGTTGCATGTCTCTATCTGTGATTCTGCTTGAGATATTACAATTATGCATATTTAATGACGTCACATGACCATATACGGTTATCACATTAGTTACTCACATCTCATGTCCCACAGCTTCGATTTTGCACAGGTTGCATGTTCATGTCTGTAACAGTGCTTGAGATAATTCAATTATGCATATTTAATGAAGTCACATGACCATTTATGGTCATCACATTAGTTAGTCACATCTCTTGACCCATACCTTCGATATTGCACAGGTTGCATGTCCCTAACTCTTGCAGTGCTTGATATATTACATTTATGCATATTCAATGAGGTCACATGACCATATATGGTCATCTTGTTTGTTAGTAAAATTTCATGTACCATCCCTTCAATATTGCACTGGTTGCATGTTCCCGTCTGTAACTGTGCTTGAGTTATGACATTTATGCATATTTGATGAAGTCACATGACCATATATGGTCATCACATTAGTTAGTCACATCTCGTGTGTTATAGCTTCGATATTGCACAGGTTGCATGTCCCTATCTGTAACAGTGCTTGATATATTACATTTATGCATATTTAATGAGATCACATGACCATATATGGTCATCTTGTTTGTTAGTAGAATTTCTTGTACCATCACTTCAATATTGCACTGGTTGCATGTTCCTATCTGTAACAGTGCTTGAGATATTGCAATTATGTCTGTAAAATGAGGTCACGTGACCATATAAAAGAACAAAAAAATATGAAAAAACATTCTAAAATCTTCTTATAAAAAACGGCTTTTCGCCTGGACTTCCATATTTTGGAATTAAATACTATGTCATATGATCTTTCAAAGTTATTCAGGGTTAGTTGATTTGTTGAAAATTATGCAAATGAGATGCAAAACAAAATTTAAAAAAATTCTAAAAAAAAAAGTCACGTGACCGCTAAAGTTTTTTTTGATGAGATTTGTAGCCCTTGTCGCACTGCTACTATCATAAAAAAATTGGAGCACTCAGACCCTCAGAAAGGTGCGCAATTCGGCATTGAAAATTTCGCCTTTAATCCAAGATGGCGGCCTGGTCATGTGACCTATGTGTCTGAACTTAGGATATGCACCAGATCTCATATAGCTTTACCATTGTGGCAAGTATTGAATTGATCGGTCCAACGGCGTTGACATAAAGCGTGACCAAAAATTTAGGCGGAAGAATAATAATAATAAATATAGCTGCGTTGCAGCAATGTCGGGTTTCGAGCCCACTGACTTATTAGCAGCGTTCCAAAATCAGCATCATTGACAAGAATATATTAAAGGAATTGCATGGCCTTCATACTAAACATGTTACATGTTCCTGTCTGTAACAGTGCTTAAGGTATTACAATTATGCATATTTAATGATGTCACATGACCATATATGGTCATCGGATATGTTAGTCACCTCTCTTGTGCAATAGCTTCAATATTGCACTGGTTGCATGTTCCCGTTTGTAACAGTACTTGAGTTATTACATTTATGCATATTTGATGAGGTTACATGACCATATATGGTCATCAGATGTGTTAGTCACTTCTGTTGTGCAATAACTTCAATATTGCACTGGATGCATGGTCCTATCTGTAACAGTGCTTGACATATAACATTTATGTATATTTGATGAGGTCACATGACCATATATGGTCATCACATTAGTTAGTCACAACTTTTATCCCATAGCTTCGATATTGCACAGGTTGCATGTTCCCGTCTGTAACAGTGCTTGAGTTATTACATTTATGGATATTTGATGAAGTTACATGACCATATATGGTCATCGGATGTGTTAGTCACTTCTGTTGTGCAATAACTTCGATATTGCACTGGTTGCATGTTCCTGTCTGTAACAGTGCTTGAGATATTGCAATTATGCATATTTGATGAGGTCACATGACCATATATGGTCATCACATTAGTTAGTCCCATCTCTTGTCTCATAGCTTTGATATGGCACAGGTTGCACGTTCCCGTCTGTAACAGTGCTTGAGTTATTACATTTATGCATATTTGATGAAGTCACATGACCATATATGGTCATGACATTAGTTAGTCACATCTCGTGTCTTATAGCTTCGATATTGCAAAGGTTGCATGTCCCTATCTGTAACAGTGCATGATATATTACATTTATACATATTTAATGAGATCACATGACCATATATGGTCATCTTGTTTGTTAGTAGAATTTCATGTACCATCACTTCAATATTGCACTGGTTGCATGTTCCTATCTGTAACAGTGCTTGAGATATTGCAATTATGTCTATAAAATGAGGTCACGTGACCATATAAAAGAACAAAAAAATATGAAAAAACATTCTAAAATCTTCTTAGAAAAAACGGCTTATCGCCTCGACTGCATATTTTGGAATTAAATACTATGTCATATGATCTTTCAAAGTTATTCAGGGTTAGTTGATTTGTCGAAAATTATGCAAATGAGATGTAAAACAAAATTTAAAAAAATTCTAAAAAAAAAAGTCACGTGACCGCTAAAGTTTTTTTTTATGAAATTTGTAGCCCTTATCACACTGCTGCTATCATAAAAAAATTGGAGCACTCAGACCCTCAGAAAGGTGCGCAATTCGGCATTGAAAATTTCGCCTTTAATCCAAGATGGCGGCCTGGTCATGTGACCTATGTGTCTGAACTTAGGATATGCACCAGATCTCATATAGCTTTACCATTGTGGCAAGTATTGAATTGATCGGTCCAACGGCGTTGACATAAAGCGTGACCAAAAATTTAGGCGGAAGAATAATAATAATAATAATAAATATAGCTGCGTTGCAGCAATGTCGGGTTTCGAGCCCACTGACTTATTAGCAGCGTTCCAAAATCAGCATCATTGACAATAATATATTATAGGAAATTGCATGGCCTTCATACTAAACATGTTGCATGTTCCTGTCTGTAACAGTGCTTAAGGTATTACAATCTTGCATATTTAATGATGTCCCATGACCATATATGGTCATCGGATGTTTTTGTCAGCTCTGTTGTGCAATAACTTCAATATTGCATTGGTTGCATTTTCCTATCTGTAACAGTGCTTGAGATATAACATTTATGCATATTTGATGAGGTCACATGACCATATGTGGTCATCACATTAGTTAGTCACATCTCTTGTTCCATAGATTCGATATTGCACAGATTGCATGTTCCCATCTGTAACAGTGCTTGAGTTATTACATTTATGCATATTTAACGGTGTCACATGACCATGTATGGGCATCAGATGTGTTAGTCACATATCTTGTCTCATAGCTTCGATATTGCACAGGTTGTGTGTTTCTATCTGTTACTGTGTTTCAAATATAACATTTATGCATATTTGATGAGGTCACATGACCATATATGGTCATCACATTAGTTAGTCACATCTCTTGTTCCATAGATTCGATATTGCACAGGTTGCATGTTCCCGTCTGTAATAGTGCTTGAGTTATTACATTTATGCTTATTTGATGAGGTCACATGACCATATATGGTCATCGGATATGTTAGTGACTTCTGTTGTGCAATAGCTTCAATATTGCACTGGTTGCATGTTCCTATCTGTAACTGTGCTTGAGATATAACATTTATGCATTTTTGATGAGATCACATGACCATATATGGTCATCGGATGTGTTAGTCACTTCTGTTGTGCAATAGCTTCAATATTGCACTGGTTGCATGTTCCTATCTGTAACAGTGCTTGAGTTATTACATTTATGCATATTTGATGAAATTACATGATCATATATGGTCATCACATTAGTTAGCCACATCTCTTGTCTCATAGCTACGATATTGCATAGGTTGCATGGCTCTATCTGTGATTCTGCTTGAGATATTACAATTATGCATATTTAATGACGTCACATGACCATATACGGTCATCACATTAGTTACTCACATCTCATGTCCCACAGCTTCGATTTTGCACAGGTTGCATGTTCATGTCTGTAACAGTGCTTGAGATAATTCAATTATGCATATTTAATGAAGTCACATGACCATATATGGTCATCACATTAGTTAGCCACATCTCTTGACCCATACCTTCGATATTGCACAGGTTGCATGTCCCTAACTCTTGCAGTGCTTGATATATTACATTTATGCATATTCAATGAGGTCACATGACCATATATGATCATCTTGTTTGTTAGTAAAATTTCATGTACCATCACTTCAATATTGCACTGGTTGCATGTTCCCGTCTGTAACTGTGCTTGAGTTATTACATTTATGCATATTTGATGAAGTCACATGACCATATATGGTCATCTTGTTAGTAGAATTTCATGTACCATCACTTCAATATTGCACTGGTTGCATGTTCCTATCTGTAACAGTGCTTGAGATATTGCAATTATGTCTATAAAATGAGGTCACGTGACCATATAAAAGAACAAAAAAATATGAAAAAACATTCTAAAATCTTCTTATAAAAAACGGCTTTTCGCCTGACTTCCATATTTTGGAATTAAATACTATGTCATATGATCTTTCAAAGTTATTCAGGGTTAGTTGATTTGACGAAAATTATGCAAATGAGATGCAAAACAAAATTTAAAAAAATTCTAAAAAAAAAAGTCACGTGACCGCTAAAGTTTTTTTTGATGAAATTTGTAGCCCTTGTCGCACTGCTACTATCATAAAAAAATTGGAGCACTCAGACCCTCAGAAAGGTGCGCAATTCGGCATTGAAAATTTCGCCTTTAATCCAAGATGGCGGCCTGGTCATGTGACCTATGTGTCTGAACTTAGGATATGCACCAGATCTCATACAGCTTTACCATTGTGGCAAGTATGGAACTGATCGGTCCAACGGTGTTGACATAAGCGTGACCACTGTAACAGTGCTTGAGATATAACATTTATGCATATCTGATGAGGTAACATGACCATATGTGGTCATCACATTAGTTAGTCACATCTCTTGTTCCATAGATTCGATATTGCACAGGTTGCATGTTCCCGTCTGTAACAGTGCTTGAGTTATTACATTTATGCATATTTAATGATGTCACATGACCGTGTATGGGCATCAGATGTGTTAGTCACATATCTTGTCTCATAGCTTCGATATTGCACAGGTTGTGTGTTTCTATCTGTTACTGTGTTTCAAATATAACATTTATGCATATTTGATGAGGTCACATGACCATATGTGGTCATCACATTAGTTAGTCACATCTCTTGTCCCATAGCTTCGATATTGCACAGGTTGCATGTTCCCGTCTGTAACAGTGCTTGAGTTATTACATTTATGCATATTTGATGAGGTCACATGATCATATATAGTCATCACATTAGTTAGTCACATCTCTTGACCCATAGCTTCGATATTGCACAGGTTGCATGTCCCTAACTCTTACAGTGCTTGATATATTACATTTATGCATATTCAATGAGGTCACATGACCATATGTGGTCATCTTGTTTGTTAGTAAAATTTCATGTACCATCACTTCAATATTGCACTGGTTGCATGTTCCTGTCTGTAACTGTGCTTGAGATATTACATTTATGTATATTTGATGAAGTCACATGACCATATATGGTCATCACATTAGTTAGTCACATCTCGTGTCTTATAGCTTCGATATTGCACAGGTTGCATGTCCCTATCTGTAACAGTGCTTGATATATTACATTCATGCATATTTAATTAGATCACATGACCATATATGGTCATCTTGTTTGTTAGTAGAATTTCATGTACCATCACTTCAATATTGCACTGGTTGCATGTTCCTATTTGTAACAGTGCTTGAGATATTGCAATTATGTCTATAAAATGAGGTCACGTGACCATATAAAAGAACAAAAAAATATGAAAAAACATTCTAAAATCTTCTTATAAAAAACGGCTTATCGCCTGGACTCCATGTTTTGGAATTAAATACTATGTCATATGATCTTTCAAAGTTATTTAGGGTTAGTTAATTTGTCGAAAATTATGCAAATGAGATGTGAATCAAAATTTAAAAAAATTCTAAAAAAAAAAGTCACGTGACCGCTAAAGTTTTTTTTGATGAAATTTGTAGCCCTTGTCGCACTGCTACTCTCATAAAAAAATTGGAGGACTCAGACCCTCAGAAAGGTGCGCAATTCGGCATTGAAAATTTCGCCTTTAATCCAAGATGGCGGCCTGGTCATGTGACCTATGTGTCTGAACTTAGGATATGCACCAGATCTCATACAGCTTTACCATTGTGGCAAGTATGGAACTGATCGGTCCAACGGTGTTGACATAAAGCGTGACCAAAAATTTAGGCGGAAGAATAATAATAATAAATATAGCTGCGTTGCAGCAATGTCGGGTTTCGAGCCCACTGACTTATTAGCAGCGTTCCAAAATCAGCATCATTGACAATAATATATTAAAGGAAATTGCATGGCCTTCATACTAAACATGTTGCATGTTCCTGTCTGTAACAGTGCTTAAGGTATTACAATCTTGCATATTTAATGATGTCCCCTGACCATATATGGTCATCGGATGTTTTTGTCAGCTCTGTTGTGCAATAACTTCAATATTGCATTGGTTGCATTTTCCTATATGTAACAGTGCTTGAGATGTAACATTTATGCATATTTGATGAGGTCACATGACCATATGTGGTCATCACATTAGTTAGTCACATCTCTTGTTCCATAGATTCGATATTGCACAGGTTGCATGTTCCCGTCTGTAACAGTGCTTGAGTTATTACATTTATGCATATTTAATGATGTCACATGACCGTGTATGGGCATCAGATGTGTTAGTCACATATTTTGTCTCATAGCTTCGATATTGCACAGGTTGTGTGTTTCTATCTGTTACTGTGTTTCAAATATAACATTTATGCATATTTGATGAGATCACATGACCATATATGGTCATCACATCAGTTAGTCACATCTCTTGTTCCATAGATTCGATATTGCACAGGTTGCATGTTCCCGTCTGTAATAGTGCTGTAATAGTTATTACATTTATGCTTATTTGATGAGGTCACATGACCATATATGGTCATCGGATATGTTAGTGACTTCTGTTGTGCAATAGCTTCAATATTGCACTGGTTGCATGTTCCTATCTGTAACAGTGCTTGAGATATAACATTTATGCATATTTGATGAGGTCACATGACCATATATGGTCATCGGATGTGTTAGTCACTTCTGTTGTGCAATAGCTTCAATATTGCACTGGTTGCATGTTCCTATCTGTAACAGTGCTTGAGTTATAACATTTATGCATATTTGATGAAATTACATGATCATATATGGTCATCACATTAGTTAGCCACATCTCTTGTCTCATAGCTTCGATATTGCATAGGTTGCATGTCTCTATCTGTGATTCTGCTTGAAATATTACAATTATGCATATTTAATGACGTCACATGACCATATACGGTCATCACATTAGTTACTCACATCTCATGTCCCACAGCTTCGATTTTGCACAGGTTGCATGTTCATGTCTGTAACAGTGCTTGAGATAATTCAATTATGTATATTTAATGAAGTCACATGACCATATATGGTCATCACATTAGTTAGCCACATCTCTTGACCCATACCTTCGATATTGCACAGGTTGCATGTCCCTAACTCTTGCAGTGCTTGATATATTACACTTATGCATATTCAATGAGGTCACATGACCATATATGGTCATCTTGTTTGTTAGTAGAATTTCATGTACCATCACTTCAATATTGCACTGGTTGCATGTTCCCGTCTGTAACTGTGCTTGAGTTATTACATTTATGCATATTTGATGAAGTCACATGACCATATATGGTCATCACATTAGTTAGTCACATCTCGTGTCTTATAGCTTTGATATTGCACAGGTTGCATGTCCCTATCTGTAACAGTGCTTGATATATTACATGTATGCATATTTAATGAGATCACATGACCATATATGGTCATCTTGTTTGTTATTAGAATTTCATGTACCATCACTTCAATATTGCACTGGTTGCATGTTCCTATCTGTAACAGTGCTTGAGATATTGCAATTATGTCTATAAAATGAGGTCACGTGACCATATAAAAGAACAAAAAAATATGAAAAAAACATTCTAAAATCTTCTTATAAAAAACGGCTTTTCGCCTGGACTTCCATATTTTGGAATTAAATACTATGTCATATGATCTTTCAAAGTTATTCAGGGTTAGTTGATTTGTCGAAAATTATGCAAATGAGATGCAAAACAAAATTTAAAAAAATTCTAAAAAAAAAAGTCACGTGACCGCTAAAGTTTTTTTTGATGAAATTTGTAGCCCTTGTCGCATTGCTACTATCATAAAAAAATTGGAGCACTCAGACCCTCAGAAAGGTGCGCAATTCGGCATTGAAAATTTCGCCTTTAATCCAAGATGGCGGCCTGGTCATGTGACCTATGTGTCTGAACTTAGGATATGCACCAGATCTCATACAGCTTTACCATTGTGGCAAGTATGAAACTGATCGGTCCAACGGTGTTGACATAAAGCGTGACCAAAAATTTAGGCGGAAGAATAATAATAATAAATATAGCTGCGTTGCAGCAATGTCGGGTTTCGAGCCCACTGACTTATTAGCAGCGTTCCAAAATCAGCATCATTGACAATAATATATTATAGGAAATTGCATGGCCTTCATACTAAACATGTTGCATGTTCCTGTCTGTAACAGTGCTTAAGGTATTACAATCTTGCATATTTAATGATGTCCCATGACTATATATGGTCATCGGATGTTTTTGTCAGCTCTGTTGTGCAATAACTTCAATATTGCATTGGTTGCATTTTCCTATCTGTAACAGTGCTTGAGATATAACATTTATGCATATTTGATGAGGTCACCTGACCATATATGGTCATCACATTAGTTAGTCACATCTCTTGTTCCATAGATTCGATATTGCACAGGTTGCATGTTCCCGTCTGTAACAATGCTTCAGTTATTACATTTATGCATATTTAATGATGTCACATGACCGTGTATGGGCATCAGATGTGTTAGTCACATATCTTGTCTCATAGCTTCGATATTGCACAGGTTGTGTGTTTCTTTCTGTTACTGTGTTTCAAATATAACATTTATGCATATTTGATGAGGTCACATGACCATATATGGTCATCACATTAGTTAGTCACATCTCTTGTTCCATAGATTCGATATTGCACAGGTTGCATGTTCCCGTCTGTAATAGTGCTTGAGTTATTACATTTATGCTTATTTGATGAGGTCACATGACCATATATGGTCATCGGATATGTTAGTGACTTCTGTTGTGCAATAGCTTCAATATTGCACTGGTTGCATGTTCCTATCTGTAACAGTGCTTGAGATATAACATATATGCATATTTGATGAAGTCACATGACCATATATGGTCATCGGATGTGTTAGTCACTTCTGTTGTGCAATAGCTTCAATATTGCACTGGTTGCATGTTCCTATCTGTAACAGTGCTTGAGTTATTACATTTATGCATATTTGATGAAATTACATGACCATATATGGTCATCGCATCAGTTAGCCACATCTCTTGTCTCATAGCTTCGATATTGCATAGGTTGCATGTCTCAATCTGTGATTCTGCTTTAGATATTACAATTATGCATATTTAATGACGTCACATGACCATATACGGTCATCACATTAGTTACTCACATCTCATGTCCCACAGCTTCGATATTGTACAGGTTGCATGTCCCTAACTCTTGCAGTGCTTGATTTATTACATTTATGCATACTCAATGAGGTCACATGACCATATATGGTCATCTTGTTTGTTAGTAAAATTTCATGTACCATAATTTCAATATTGCACTGGTTGCATGTTTCTATCTGTAACAGTGTTTGAGATATTACATTTATGCATATTTGATGAAGTCACATGACCATATATGGTCATCACATTAGTTAGTCACATCTCGTGTCTTATAGCTTCGATAATGCACAGGTTGCATGTCCCTATCTGTAACAGTGCTTGATATATTACATTTATGCATATTTAATGAGATCACATGACCATATATGGTCATCTTGTTTGTTAGTAGAATTTCATGTATCATCACTTCAATATTGCACTGGTTGCATGTTCCTATCTGTAACAGTGCTTGAGATATTGCAATTATGTCTATAAAATGAGGTCACGTGACCATATAAAAGAACAAAAAAATATGAAAAAACATTCTAAAATCTTCTTATAAAAAACGGCTTTTCGCCTGGACTTCCATATTTTGGAATTAAATACTATGTCATATGATCTTTCAAAGTTATTCAGGGTTAGTTGATTTGTCGAAAATTATGCAAATGAGATGCAAAACAAAATTTAAAAAAATTCTAAAAAAAAAAGTCACGTGACCGCTAAAGTTTTTTTTGATGAGATTTGTAGCCCTTGTCGCACTGCTACTATCATAAAAAAATTGGAGCACTCAGACCCTCAGAAAGGTGCGCAATTCGGCATTGAAAATTTCGCCTTTAATCCAAGATGGCGGCCTGGTCATGTGACCTATGTGTCTGAACTTAGGATATGCACCAGATCTCATAAAGCTTTACCATTGTGGCAAGTATGGAACTGATCGGTCCAACGGTGTTGACATAAAGCGTGACCAAAAATTTAGGCGGAAGAATAATAATAATAATAATAATAATAATAATAATAAACGGAACAATTACAAAAGGGTTTCGACCAAATGGGCTCGAAACCCTAAATATAGCTGCGTTGCAGCAATGTCGGGTTTCGAGCCCACTGACTTATTAGCAGCGTTCCAAAATCAGCATCATTGACAATAATATATTAAAGGAAATTGCATGGCCTTCATACTAAACATGTTGCATGTTCCTGTCTGTAACAGTGCTTAAGGTATTACAATCTTGCATATTTAATGATGTCCCATGACCTTATATGGTCATCGGATGTTTTTGTCAGCTCTGTTGTGCAATAACTTCAATATTGCATTGGTTGCATTTTCCTATCTGTAACAGTGCTTGAGATATTGCAATTTTTATGCATATTTGATGAGGTCACATGACCATATGTGGTCATCACATTAGTTAGTCACATCTCTTGTTCCATAGATTCGATATTGCACAGGTTGCATGTTCCCGTCTGTAACAGTGCTTGAGTTATTACATTTATGCATATTTAATGATGTCACATGACTGTGTATGGGCATCAGATGTGTTAGTCACATATCTTGTCTCATAGCTTCGATATTGCACAGTTTGTGTGTTTCTATCTGTTACTGTGTTTCAAATATAACATTTATGCATATTTGATGAGGTCACATGACCATATATGGTCATCACATTAGTTAGTCACATCTCTTGTTCCATAGATTCGATATTGCACAGGTTGCATGTTCCCGTCTGTAATAGTGCTTGAGTTATTACATTTATGCTTATTTGATGAGGTCACATGACCATATATGGTCATCGGATATGTTAGTGACTTCTGTTGTGCAATAGCTTCAATATTGCACTGGTTGCATGTTCCTATCTGTAACAGTGCTTGAGTTATTACATTTATGCATATTTGATGAGGTCACATGACCATATATGGTCATCGGATATGTTAGTGACTTCTGTTGTGCAATAGCTTCAATATTGCACTGGTTGCATGTTCCTATCTGTAACAGTGCTTGATATATTACATTTATGCATATTTAATGAGATCACATGACCATATATGGTCATCTTGTTTGTTAGTAGAATTTCATGTACCATCACTTCAATATTGCACTGGTTGCATGTTCCTATCTGTAACAGTGCTTGAGATATTGCAATTATGTCTATAAAATGAGGTCACGTGACCATATAAAAGAACAAAAAAATATGAAAAAACATTCTAAAATCTTCTTATAAAAAACGGCTTTTCGCATGGACTTCCATATTTTGGAATTAAATACTATGTCATATGATCTTTCAAAGTTATTCAGGGTTAGTTGATTTGTCGAAAATTATGCAAATGAGATGCAAAACAAAATTTAAAAAAATTCTAAAAAAAAAAGTCACGTGACCGCTAAAGTTTTTTTTGATGAGATTTGTAGCCCTTGTCGCACTGCTACTATCATAAAAAAATTGGAGCACTCAGACCCTCAGAAAGGTGTGCAATTCGGCATTGAAAATTTCGCCTTTAATCCAAAATGGCGGCCTGGTCATGTGACCTATGTGTCTGAACTTAGGATATGCACCAGATCTCATACAGCTTTACCATTGTGGCAAGTATGGAACTGATCGGTCCAACGGTGTTGACATAAAGCGTGACCAAAAATTTAGGCGGAAGAATAATAATAATAATAATAATAAATATAGCTGCGTTGCAGCAATGTCGGGTTTCGAGCCCACTGACTTATTAGCAGCGTTCCAAAATCAGCATCATTGTCAATAATATATTATAGGAAATTGCATGGCCTTCATACTAAACATGTTGCATGTTCCTGTCTAGTAACAGTGCTTAAGGTATTACAATCTTGCATATTTAATGATGTCCCATGACCATATATGGTCATCGGATGTTTTTGTCAGCTCTGTTGTGCAATAACTTCAATATTGCATTGGTTGCATTTTCCTATCTGTAACAGTGCTTGAGATATAACATTTATGCATATTTGATGAGGTCACATGACCATATGTGGTCATCACATTAGTTAGTCACATCTCTTGTTCCATAGATTCGATATTGCACAGGTTGCATGTTCCCGTCTGTAACAGTGCTTGAGTTATTACATTTATGCATATTTAATGATGTCACATGACCGTGTATGGGCATCAGATGTGTTAGTCACATATCTTGTCTCATAGCTTCGATATTGCACAGGTTGTGTGTTTCTATCTGTTACTGTGTTTCAAATATAACATTTATGCATATTTGATGAGGTCACATGACCATATATGGTCATCACATTAGTTAGTCACATCTCTTGTCCCATAGCTTCGATATTGCTCAGGTTGCATGTTCCCGTCTGTAACAGTGCTTGAGTTATTACATTTATGCATATTTGATGAGGTCACATGATCATATATAGTCATCACATTAGTTAATCACATCTCGTGTCTTATAGCTTCGATATTGCACAGGTTGCATGTCCCTATCTGTAACAGTGCTTGATATATTACATTCATGCATATTTAATGAGATCACATGACCATATATGGTCATCTTGTTTGTTAGTAAAATTTCATGTACCATCACTTCAATATTGCACTGGTTGCATGTTCCTGTCTGTAACTGTGCTTGAGTTATTACATTTATGTATATTTGATGAAGTCACATGACCATATATGGTCATGACATTAGTTAGTCACATCTCGTGTCTTATAGCTTCGATATTGCACAGGTTGCATGTCCCTATCTGTAACAGTGCTTGATATATTACATTCATGCATATTTAATGAGATCACATGACCATATATGGTCATCTTGTTTGTTAGTAGAATTTCATGTACCATCACTTCAAAATTGCACTGGTTGCATGTTCCTATCTGTAACAGTGCTTGAGATATTGCAATTATGTCTATAAAATGAGGTCACGTGACCATATAAAAGAACAAAAAAAATATGAAAAAACATTCTAAAATCTTCTTATAAAATACGGCTTATTGCCTGGACTCGATATTTTGGAATTAAATACTATGTCATATGATCTTTCAAAGTTATTCAGGGTTAGTTGATTTGTCGAAAATTATGCAAATGAGATGCAAAACAAAATTTTAAAAAATGCTAAAAAAAAAAGTCACGTGACCGCTAAAGTTTTTTTTGATGAAATTTGTAGCCCTTGTCGCACTGCTACTATCATAAAAAAATTGGAGCACTCAGACCCTCAGAAAGGTGCGCAATTCGGCATTGAAAATTTCGCCTTTAATCCAAGATGGCGGCCTGGTCATGTGACCTACGTGTCTGAACTTAGGATATGCACCAGATCTCATATAGCTTTACCATTGTGGCAAGTATTGAATTGATCGGTCCAACGGCGTTGACATAAAGCGTGACCAAAAATTTAGGCGGAAGAATAATAATAATAATAATAATAATAATAATAATAAACGGAACAATTACAAAAGGGTTTCGACCAAATGGGCTCGAAACCCTAATAATAATAATAAACGGAACAATTACAAAAGGGTTTCGACCAAATGGGCTCGAAACCCTAATAATAATAATAATAATAATAAACGGAACAATTACAATAGGGTTTCGACCAAATGGGCTCGAAACCCTAATAATAATAATAATAATAATAAACGGAACAATTACAAAAGGGTTTCGACCAAATGGGCTCGAAACCCTAATAATAATAAACGGAACAATTACAAAAGGGTTTCGACCAAATGGGCTCGAAACCCTAATAATAATAATAATAATAATAATAAACGGAACAATTACAAAAGGGTTTCGACCAAATGGGCTCGAAACCCTAAATATAGCTGCATAGCAGCAATCACCGGTTTTCAAGACCATGGCACATGGCCAAGTCACATGCAATGCATGGCCATGTATGACTGTTTGCAATAGCCCTCAAAATTAACGTTGGTTCCATGTTTGTATATGTGATAGTGTCCGAGATATTATAGCCATGCATATTTAATGAGTTCCATGACCATATATGGTCATCATCTATGTTGGTCAATTCTTTTGTCCAATGTCTTCAATATAACATTGGTTCCATGTTTCTGTTTGCAATAGTGCCCGAGATATTAGAGACATGCATATTTAATGAGTTCTATGACCATATATAGTCATCAGGTATGTTTGTCAATTCTCTTGTCCAATGTCTTCAATATAGCATTGGTTCAATGTTCCTACTTGTAACAGTGCCTAAGATATTAGAGACTTGCATATTTAATGAGTTCTATGACCATATATGGTCATTTAAAATGTTGGTCAATTCTTTTGTCCAATGCCTTCAGTATAGGTTTGGGTACATGTCTCGATCTTTAAAAGTGCTCGAGATATTATGGATATGCATATTTAATGAGTTCTATGACCATATATGGTCATCGAATGTGTTGGTCAATCCTTTTGTCCAATGTCTTCAATATAACATTGGTTCCATGTTTGTGTTTGCAATAGTGCCTGAGATATTAGAGACATGCATATTTAATGAGTTATATGACCATATATGGTCATCAAATATGTTAGTCAATTCTTTTGTCCAATGTCTTCAATATAGCGTTGGTTCCATGTTTGTACTTGCAATAATGCCTGAGATATTAGAGACACGCATAATGAATGAGTTCTATGACCATATATGGTCATACACTATGTTGATCAATTCTTTTGTTCAATGTTTTCAATATAGCATTGGTTCCATGTTTGTACTTGCAATAGTGCCTGAGATATTAAAGACATGCATATTTAATGAGTTTTATGACCATATATGGTCATCGAATATGTTGGTCAATTCTCTCGGCCAATGTCTTCAATATAGCGTTGGTTCCATGTTTGTACTTGCAGTAGTGCCTGAGATATTAGAGACATGCATATTTAATGAGTTGCATGACCATATATGGTCATCCAATATTTTGGTCAATTCTCTTGTCCAATGTCTTCAATATAGCGTTAGTTCCATGTTTGTATATACAATAGTTCTCAATATATGTCAATTCAATGTGTATCAAATATAGGCCCTCCCCCCTTTCCCATAATGCAACATTGCTGACTACTAGTATTTTATATAAAATGAGAAAAATATTCATAAATCAACTGCTCCAAAACTACTGGTCGCACTTTCATGATTCTTTGATTAATCTGTAGTATGTATGATGTTCTTCAAAATTATGGCGTGGAATTTTGATACGATCGAAATTATGCAAATGAGATGCAAAACAATATTTCAGAAAATTCTAGAAAAAAAAGTCACATGACCGTTCAACTTTTTTTTCATGAAATACGTAGCTCTAGGGTCTATGCTTCTTTTAAGCGAAAGTTTGAGACTCCTAGACCCTCAGAAAGGTGTTTAAATGAGTGTGCAATTTTTCGCCTTAAATTCAAAATGGCCGCCGTACCACGTGACCAATATGCGTCATCTTAGGATATGCACTAGATCTCATCAGACTTTACAAACATGTGCAAACATTTTCAAGATATGTGCAACGGTGTTCGAATGGCGCTTAGCGAAAAATCTGGCGGAATAATAATAATAATAATAATAATAATAATAAACAATATAGCTGCATAGCAGCAATGACCGGTTTTCAAGACCATGGCACATGGCCAAGTCACATGCAATGCATGGCCAGGTATGACTGTTTGCAATAGCCCTCAAAATTAACGTTGGTTCCATGTTTGTATATGTGATAGTGTCCGAGATATTATAGCCATGCATATTTAATGAGTTCCATGACCATATATGGTCATCATCTATGTTGGTCAATTCTTTTGTCCAATGTCTTCAATATAACATTGGTTCCTTGTTTGTGTTTGCAATATTGCCTGAGATATTAGAGACATGCATATTTAATGAGTTCTATGACCATATATAGTCATCAGGTATGTTTGTCAATTCTCTTGTCCAATGTCTTCAATATAGCATTGGTTCAATGTTCCTACTTGTAACAGTGCCTAAGATATTAGAGACTTGCATATTTAATGAGTTCTATGACCATATATGGTCATCGAATGTGTTGGTCAATCCTTTTGTCCAATGTCTTCAATATAACATTGGTTCCATGTTTGTGTTTGCAATAGTGCCTGAGATATTAGAGACATGCATATTTAATGAGTTCTATGACCATATATGGTCATCGAATATGTTGGTCAATTCTTTTGTCCAATGTCTTCAATATGGCGTTGGTTCCATGTTTGTGCTTGCAATAATGCCTGAGATATTAGAGACACGGATATTTAATGAGTTCTATGACCATATATGGTCATACACTATGTTGGTCAATTCTTTTGTTCAATGTTTTCAATATAGCATTGGTTCCAAGTTTGTACTTGCAATAGTGCCTGAGATATTAAAGACATGCATATTTAATGAGTTATATGACCATATATGGTCATCGAATATGTTGGTCAATTCTCTCGGCCAATGTCTTCAATATAGCGTTGGTTCCATGTTTGTACTTGCAATAGTGCCTGAGATATTAAAGACATGCATATTTAATGAGTTATATGACCATATATGGTCATCGAATGTGTTGGTCAATTCTCTTGTCCAATGTCTTCAATATAGCGTTAGTTCCATTCTTGTATGTGCAATAGTTCTCAATATATGTCAATTCAATGTGTATCGTATATGGGCCCTCCCCCCTTTCCCATAATGCAACATTGCTGACTATTTTATATAAAATGTGAAAAATATTCATAAATCAACTGCTCCAAAACTACTGGTCGCACTTTCACGATGCTTTGATTAATCTGTAGTATGTATGATGTTCTTCAAAATTATGGCGTGGAATTTTGATACGATCAAAATTATGCAAATGAGATGCAGAACAATATTTCAGAAAATTCTAGAAAAAAAAGTCACATGACCGTTCAACTTTTTTTTCATGAAATACGTAGCTCTAGGGTCAATGCTTCTTTTAAGCGAAAGTTTGAGACTCCTAGACCCTCAGAAAGGTGTTTAAATGAGCATGCCATTTTTCGCCTTAAATTCAAAATGGCCGCCGTACCACGTGACCAATATGCGTCATCTTAGGATATGCACTAGATCTCATCAGACTTTACAAACATGTGCAAACATTTTCAAGATATGTGCAACGGTGTTCGAATGGCGCTTAGCGAAAAATCTGGCGGAATAATAATAATAATAATAATAATAATAATAATAATAATAATAATAATAAAAAACATAACAATTACAAAAGGTTTCCAAGACATGTGTCTTGAAAACCTAATAACAATTACAAAAGGTTTCCAAGACATTTGTCTTGAAAACCTAAATATAGCTGCATAGCAGCAATGACCGGTTTTCAAGACCATGGCACATGGCCAAGTCACATGCAATGCATGGCCAGGTATGACTGTTTGCAATAGCCCCCAAAATTAACGTTGGTCCCATGTTTGTATATGTGATAGTGTCCAAGATATTATTGCCATGCATATGTAATGAGTTATATGACCATATATAGTCATCAGGTATGTTTGTCAATTCTCTTGTCCAATGACTTCAATATAGCATTGGTTCCATGTTCCTACCTGCATCAGTGCCTAAGATATTAGAGGCATGCATATTTAATGAGTTCTATGACCATATATGGTCATCTCATATGTTGGACAATTCTCTTGTCCAATGTCTTCAGTATAGGTTTGGGTACATGTCCCTATCTTTAAAAGTGCTCGAGATATTATGGATATGCATACTTAATGTGTTCTATGACCATATATGGTAATCGAATATGTTGGTCAATCCTTTTGTCCAATGTCTTCAATATAGTATTGGTTCCATGTTTGTGCTTACAATAGTACTCGAGATATTAGAGACATGCATATTTAATGAGTTGTATGACCATATATGGTCATCGACTGTGTTGGTCAATTATCTTGTCCAATGTCTTCAATATAGGTTTGGGTACATGTTTCTATCTTTAAAAGTGTTCGAGATATATGGATATGCATATTTAATCAGTTCTATGACCATATATGGTCATCGAATATGTTGGTCAATTCTCTCGTCCTATGTCTTCAATATAGCGTTGATTCCATGTTTGAACTTGCAATAATGCCCGAGATATTAGAGACACGCATATTTAATGAGTTATATGACCATATATGGTCATACACTATGTTGATCAATTCTTTTGTTCAATGTCTTCAATATAGCATTGGTTCCATGTTTATACTTGCAATAGTGCCTGAGATATTAAAAACATGCATATTTAATGAGTTACATGACCATATATGGTCATCCAATATCTTGGTCAATTATCTTGTCCAATGTCTTCAATATAGCGTTAGTTCCATGTTTGTATATACAATAGTTCTCAATATATGTCAATTCAATGTGTGTCGTATATGGGCCCTCCCCCCTTTCCCGTAATGCAACATTGCTGACTATTTTATATAAAATGTGAAAAATATTCATAAATCAACTGCTCCAAAACTACTGGTCGCACTTCGATGATTCTTTGATTAGCCTGTAGTATGTATGATGTTCTTCAAAATTATGGCGTGGAATTTTGATACGATCAAAATTATGCAAATGAGATGCAAAACAATATTTCAGAAAATTCTAGAAAAAAAAGTCACATGACCGTTCAACTTTTTTTTCATGAAATACGTAGCTCTAGGGTCAATGCTTCTTTTAAGCGAAAGTTTGAGACTCCTAGACCCTCAGAAAGGTGTTTAAATGAGCATGCCATTTTTCGCCTTAAATTCAAAATGGCCGCCGTACCACGTGACCAATATGCGTCATCTTAGGATATGCACTAGATCTCATCAAACTTAACAAACATTTGAAAAAATTTTCCAGATATGTGCAACGGTGTTCGAATGGCGCTTAGCGAAAAATCTGGCGGAATAATAATAATAATAAATATAGCTGCATAGCAGCAATGACCGGTTTTCAAGACCATGGCACATGGCCAAGTCACATGCAATGCATGGCCATGTATGACTGTTTGCAATAGCCCTGAAAATTAACGTTGGTTCCATGTTTGAATATGTGATAGTGTCCGAGATAGTATAGCCATGCATATTTAATGAGTTCCATGACCATATATAGTCATCAGGTATGTTTGTCAATTCTCTTGTTCAATGTCTTCAATGTAGCACTGGTTCCATGTTCCTACTTGCAACAGTGCCTAGGATATCAGAGACATGCATATTTAATACCATATATGGTCATCTACTATGTTGCTCAATTCTCTTGTCCAATGTCTTCAATATAGTGTTGGTTGCATGTCTATACTTGCAATAGTGTCCGAGATTTTAGGGACAAGCATATTTAATGATTTCTATGACCATATATGGTCATTGATTGTGTTGGTCAATTCTCTTGTTCAATATCTACAATATAGTGTTGGTACTATGTTTGTACTTGCAATAGTGCATGAGATATTAGGGACTTGCATATTTAATGAGTTCTATGACCATATATGGTCATTTTATATGTTGGTCAATTTTTTTGTCCAATGCCTTCAATAAAGTTTTGGGTACATGTTTATATCTTTAAAAGTGATCGAGATATTATGGATATGCATATTTAATGAGTTCTATGACCTTATATGGTCATCGAATATTTTGGTCAATTCTCTCGTCCTTTGTCTTCAATATAGCGTTGGTTCCATGTTTGTACTTGCAATAATGCCTGAGATATTAGAGACACGCATATTTAATGAGTTCTATGACCATATATGGTCATCAACAATGTTGATCAATTCTTTTGTTCAATGTCTTCAATATAGCATTGGTTCCATGTTTGTACTTGCAATAGTGCCTGAGATATGAAAGACATGTATATTTAATGAGTTATATGACCATATATGGTCATCCAATGTTTTGGTACATTTTCTTGTCCAATGTCTTCAATACAACGTTAGTTCCATGTTTGTACTTGCAATAGTGCCTGAGATATTAGAGACATGCATATTTAATGAGTTGCATATCCATATATGGTCATCCAATATTTTGGTAAATTCCCTTGTCCAATGTCTTCAATATAGCGTTAGTTCCATTCTTGTATGTGCAATAGTTCTCAATATATGTCAATTGAATGTGTATCGTATATGGGCCCTCCCCCCTTTCCCATAATGCAACATTGCTGACTATTTCATATAAAATGTGAAAAATATTCATAAATCAACTGCTCCAAAACTACTGGTCGCACTTTCATGATTCTTTGATTAATCTGTAGTATGTATGATGTTCTTCAAAATTATGGCGTGGAATTTTGATACGATCAAAATTATGCAAATGAGATGCAAAACAATATTTTAGAAAATTCTAGAAAAAAAAGTCACATGACCGTTCAACTTTTTTTTCATGAAATACGTAGCTCTAGGGCCAATGCTTCTTTTAAGTGAAAGTTTGAGACTCCTAGACCCTCAGAAAGGTGTTTAAATGAGCATGCCATTTTTCGCCTTAAATTCAAAATGGCCGCCGTACCACGTGACCAATATGCATCATCTTAGGATATGCACTAGATCTCATCATACTTAACAAACATGTGAAAAAAATTTCCAGATATGTGCAACGGTGTTCGAATGGCGCTTAGCGAAAAAATCTGGCGGAATAATAATAATAAAATATAGCTGCATAGCAGCAATGACGGGTTTCGAGCCTGCGTGGCTCATGACAAATTGCACTTGCTCGATGTGATTATTTGACGAACGTTTCATGTCTAGAATGCAAGATAGCAGACAAACTACACAACATATGGATTTGATTTCACAGGAATATGATAAACTTAATGCAAGGACAAATAGTTCATGAGTTATAGAACTTTTTCTCTTTTACTAAATCCAAGATGGCTGCCAAAGGAAGCCATTTTTAAAAATCTACTTCAGTAACTTTGTAGAGCTATCAACAGAGATACTATATGCTAAATTGCTTTTCAAACAAGCAAGCAGTTTTTAACAAGATAATTTTTTGAGTTTTTTGGCATTTTTGTTATAAATTCAACATGGCCGCCAAAACCACTTGAATCATGGGAAATATTTTTATGAACACATAATCATCTTATTGAAGGGATGTTGTATGCCAACTTTGGTTTAAATCTGGCAAATTGTTCATGAGTTATAGCGTACTTTCACTTTTTACTAAATCCAAGATGGCTGCCAAAGGAAGCCATTTTTCAAAAATCTGCTTCAGTCACTTTGTAGAGCTATTGTCATAGGTGCTGCAAAGCAAATGTCTAATTACATGAATGACCCATTTTTGAGAAGAAGATTTTAAAAGTTTTTTGTCAATTTTCGGAAAATCCAATATGGCGGCCAAGGTCACATGACCGCTAAAGATTTTATTGCTGATATTTGCTAGACATGAGCCAATGATGCCACACAAAAAAACCGGAAGTTCCTAGACCCTCAGAAAGTGGTGCAATTGAGCACTTCCGGTTTGTGTTCTACCTAAGATGGCGGCCAGGTCATGTGACCTACATGGCTGATTTTGGGGTATGCACCACAACTCATGGCCCTTCATCAGCATGCAAAATGCCTAATCAATCGCAGCATTATTTTTCAAGTTACAGTGCTTTAAAAAACGGTGGAAAAATAATAAGAATAATAATAATAATAAATATAGCTGCATAGCAGCGATGACGGGTTTCGAGCCTGCGTGGCTCATGACAAATTGCACTTGCTCGATGTGATTATTTGACGAACGTTTCATGTCTAGAATGCAAGATAGCAGACAAACTACACAACATATGGATTTGATTTCACAGGAATGTGAAGGACAAATAGTTCATGAGTTATAGAACTTTTTCTCTTTTACTAAATCCAAGATGGCTGCCAAAGGAAGCCATTTTTAAAAATCTACTTCAGTAACTTTGTAGAGCTATCAACAGAGATACTATATGCTAAATTGCTTTTCAAACAAGCAAGCAGTTTTTAACAACATATTTTTTTGAGGTTTTTTGAATTTTTGTGATAAATTCAACATGGCCGCCAAAACCACTTGAATCATGGGAAATATTTCCATGAACACATAATCATCTCATTGAGCGGATGTTGTATGCCAAGTTTTGTTTAAATCTGGCAAATCGTTCATAAGTTATAGCGTGCTTTCACTTTTTACTAAAACCAAGATGGCTGCCAAAGGAAGCCATTTTTCAAAAATCTGCTTTAGTAACTTTGTAGAGCTATCGACAGAGATACTATATGCTGAATTGCTTTTCAAACAAGCAAGCAGTTTTTAAGAAGATAATTTTTTGAGTTTTTTGGCATTTTTGTGATAAATTCAACATGACCGCCAAAACCACTTGAATCATGGGAAATATTTTCATGAACACATAATTATCTTATTGAACGGATGTTGTATGCCAAGTTTTGTTTAAATCTGGCAAATTGTTCATAAGTTATAGCGTAATTTCACTTTTCACTAAATCCAAGATGGCTGCCAAAGAAAGCCATTTTTCAAAAATCTGCTTCCGTAACTTTGTAGAGCTATCAACAGAGATACTATATGCTAAATTGATTGTCAAACAAACAAGCAGTTTTTAAGAAGATAATTTTTTGAGGTTTTTTGCAATTTTTTGATAAATTCATTATGGCCGCCAAAACCACTTGAATCATGGGAAATATTTTTATGAACACATAATCATCTTATTGAAGGGATGTTGTATGCCAACTTTGGTTTAAATCTGGCAAATTGTTCATGAGTTATAGCGTACTTTCACTTTTTATTAAATCCAAGATGGCTGCCAAAGGAAGCCATTTTTCAAAAATCTGCTTCAGTCACTTTGTAGAGCTATGGCCATAGGTGCTGCAAAGCAAATGTATAATCACATGAATGAGCCATTTTTGAGAAGAAGATTTTAAAAGTTTCTTGTCAATTTTCGGAAAATCCAATATGGCGGCCAAGGTCACATGACCGCTAAAGTTTTTATTGCTGATATTTGCTAGACATGAGCCAATGATGCCACACAAAAAAACCGGAAGTTCCTAGACCCTCAGAAAGTGGTGCAATTGAGTACTTCCGGTCTGTGTTCTACCTAAGATGGCGGCCAGGTCATGTGACCTACATAGCTGGTTTTGGGGTATGCACCACAACTCATGGTCCTTTATCAGAATGCGAAATGGCAAGTCAATCGCAGCATTATTTTTCAAGTTACAGTGGTTACAAAAAACGGCGGAAAAATAATAATAATAATAATAAACATAGCAATTACAAAAGGGTTTCGACCCATAGGGCTCGAAACCCTAAAAACATAACGATTACAATAGGTTTCCAAGACATGTGTCTTGAAAACCTAAATATAGCTGCATAGCAGCAATGACCGGTTTTCAAGACCATGGCACATGGCCAAGTCACATGCAATGCATGGCCAGGTATGACTGTTTGCAATAGCCCCCAAAATTAACGTTGGTCCCATGTTTGTATATGTGATAGTGTCCAAGATATTATTGCCATGCATATGTAATGAGTTATTTGACCATATATAGTCATCAGGTATGTTTGTCAATTCTCTTGTCCAATGACTTCAATATAGCATTGGTTTCATGTTCCTACCTGCAACAGTGCCTAAGATGTTAGAGGCATGCGTATTTAATGAGTTCTATGACCATATATGGTCGTCTCATATGTTGGACAATTCTCTTGTCCAATGTCTTCAGTATAGGTTTGGGTACATGTCCCTATCTTTAAAAGTGCTCGAGATATTATGGATATGCATATTTAATGAGTTCTATGACCATATATGGTCATTTAAAATGTTGGTCAATTCTTTTGTCCAATGCCTTCAGTATAGGTTTGGGTACATGTCTCTATCTTTAAAAGTGCTCGAGATATTATGGATATGCATATTTAAAGAGTTCTATGACCATATATGGTCATCGAATATGTTGGTCAAATCTCTCGTCCTATGTCTTCAATATAGCGTTGGTTCGATGTTTGTACTTGCAATAATGACTGAGATATTAGAGACACGCATATTTAATGAGTTATATGACCATATATGGTCATCAACTATGTTGATCAATTCTTTTGTTCAATGTCTTCAATATAGCATTGGTTCCATGTTTGTACTTGCAATAGTGCCTGAGATATTAAAGACATGTATATTTAATGAGTTCTATGACCATATATGGTCATCCAATGTTTTGGTCAATTTTCTTGTCCAATGTCTTCAATACAGCGTTGGTTCCATGTTTGTACTTGCAATAGTGCCTGAGATATTAGAGACATGCATATTTAATGAGTTGCATGACCATATATGGTCATCCAATATTTTGGTCAATTCTCTTGTCCAATGTCTTCAATATAGCGTTAGTGCCATGTTTGTATGTGCAGTAGTTCTCAATACATGTCAATTCAATGTGTATCGTATATGGGCCCTCCCCCCTTTCCCACAATGCAACATTGCTGACTATTTTATATAAAATGTGAAAAATATTCATAAATCAACTGCTCCAAAACTACTGGTCGCACTAGCATGATTCTTTGATTAATCTGTAGTATGTATGATGTTCTTCAAAATTATGGCGTGGAATTTTGATACGGTCAAAATTATGCAAATGAGATGCAAAACAATATTTCAGAAAATTCTAGAAAAAAAAGTCACATGACCGTTCAACTTTTTTTTTCTGATATACGTAGCTCTAGGGCCAATGCTTCTTTTAGGCGAAAGTTTGAGACTCCTAGACCCTCAGAAAGGTGTTTAAATGAGCATGCCATTTTTCGCCTTAAATTCAAAATGGCCGCCATACCACGTGACCAATATGCGTCATCTTAGGATATGCATTAGATCTCATCAAACTTTACAAATATATGAAAAAATTTTCAAGATATGTGCAACGGTGTTCAAATGGCGCTTAGCGAAAAATCTGGCGGAATAATAATAATAAAAAACATAACAATTACAAAAGGTTTCCAAGACATGTGTCTTGAAAACCTAATAATAAAAAACATAACAATTACAAAAGGTTTCCAAGACATGTGTCTTGAAAACCTAAATATAGCTGCATAGCAGCAATCACCGGTTTTCAAGACCATGGCACATGGCCAAGTCACATGCAAGGCATGGTCATGTATGACTGTTTGCAATAGCCCTGAAAATTATCGTTGGTTCCATGTTTGTATATGTGATAGTGTTCACGATATTATAGCCATGCATATTTAATGAGTTCTATGACCATATATAGTCATCGGGTATGTTTGTCAATTCTCTTGTCCAATGTCTTCAATATAGCATTGATTCAATGTTCCTACTTGTAAAAGTGCCTAAGATATTAGAGACTTGCATATTTAATGAGTTCTATGACCATATATGGTCATTTAAAATGTTGGTCAATTCTTTTATCCAATGCCTTCAGTATAGGTTTGAGTACATGTCTCTATCTTTAAAAGTGCTCGAGATATTATGGATATGCATATTTAATGAGTTCTATGACCATATATGGTCATTTAAAATGTTGGTCAATTCTTTTGTCCAATGCCTTCAGTATAGGTTTGGGTACATGTCTCTATCTTTAAACGTGCTCGAGATATTATGGATATGCATATTTAATGAGTTCTATGACCATATATGGTCATCGAATGTGTTGGTCAATCCTCTTGTCCAATGTCTTCAATATAACATTGGTTCCATGTTTGTGTTTGCAATAGTGCCTGAGATATTAGAGACATGCATATTTAATGAGTTCTATGACCATATATGATCATCGAATATGTTGGTCAATTCTTTTGTCCAATGTCTTCAATATAGCATTGGTTCCATGTTTGTACTTGCAATAGTGCATAAGATATTAGAGACATGCATATTTAATGAGTTCCATGACCATATATGGTCATCAACTATGTTGGTCAATTCTGTTGTCCAATGTATTCAATATAGCGTTGGTACCACGTTTGTACTTGCAATAGTGCATAAGATATTAGAGACATGCATATTTAATGAGTTCTATTACCATATATGGTCATCGAATGTGTTCGTCAATTATATTGTCCAATGCTTTCAATATAGGTTTGGGTACATGTCTCTATCTTTTAAAGTGCTAGAGATATTATGGATATGCATATTTAATGAGTTCTATGACCATATATGGTCATCAACTATGTTGGTCAATTCTTTTGTTCAATGTCTTCAATATAGCATTGGTTCCATGTTTGTACTTGCAATAGTGCATGAGATATTAGAGACATGCATATTTAATGAGTTGTATGACCATATATGGTCATTGAATATGTTGGTCAATTCTCTTGTCCAATGTCTTCAATATAGCCATGGTTCCATGTTTGTACTTGCAGTAGTGCCTGAGATATTAGAGACATGCATATTTAATGAGTTGCATGACCAAATATGGTCATCCAATATTTTGATCAATTCTCTTGTCCAATATCTTCAATATAGCGTTAGTTCCATGTTTGTATATACAATAGTTCTCAAAATATGTCAATTCAATGTGTATCCGTATATGGGCCCTCCCCCCTTTCCCATAATGCAACATTGCTGACTATTTTATATAAAATGTGAAAAATATTCATAAATCAACTGCTCCAAAACTACTGGTCGCACTTTCATGATTCTTTGATTAATCTGTAGTATGTATGATGTTCTTCAAAACTATGGCGTGGAATTTTGATACGATCAAAATTATGCAAATGAGATGCAAAACAATATTTTAGAAAATTCTAGAAAAAAAAGTCACATGACCGTTCAACTTTTTTTTCATGAAATACGTAGCTCTAGGGCCAATGCTTCTTTTAAGCGAAAGTTTGAGACTCCTAGACCCTCAGAAAGGTGTTTAAATGAGCATGCCATTTTTTGCCTAAAATTCAAAATGGCCGCCGTACCACGTGACCAATATGCGTCATCTTAGGATATGCACTAGATCTCATCAAACTTAACAAACATATGAAAACATTTTCCAGATATGTGCAACAGTGTTCGAATGGCGCTTAGCGAAAAATCTGGCGGAATAATAATAATAATAAATATAGCTGCATAGCAGCAATCACCGGTTTTCAAGACCATGGCACATGGCCAAGTCACATGCAATGCATGGCCATGTATGACTGTTTGCAATAACCCTCAAAATTAACGTTGGTTCCATGTTTCTATATGTGATAGTGTCCGAGATATTATAGCCATGCATATATTAAATGCGTTCCATGACCATATATAGTCATCGGGTATGTTTGTCAATTCTCTTGTCCAATGTCTTCAATATAGCATTGGTTCAATGTTCCTACTTGCAACAGTGGCTAAGATATTAGAGACTTGCATATTTAATGAGTTCTATGACCATATATGGTCATCGAATATGTTGGTCAATCCTTTTGTGCAATGTCTTCAATATAGCATTGGTTCCATGTTTGTGTTTGCGATAGTGCCTGAGATATAAGAGACATGCATATTTAATGAGTTCTATGACCATATATGGTCATCGAATGTGTTGGTCAATTTTTTTGTCCAATGTCTTCGATATAGATTTGGGGACATGTCTCTGTCTTTAAAAGTGCTCGAGATATTATGGATATGCATATTTAATGACTTCTATGACCATATATGGTCATCGAATATGTTAGTCAATTCTCTCGGCCAATGTCTTCAATATAGCGTTAGTTCCATGTTTGTATGTGCAATAGTTCTCAATATATGTCAATTCAATGTGTATCGTATATGGGCCCTCCCCCTTTCCCATAATGCAACATTGCTGACTATTTAATATAAAATGTGAAAAATATTCATAAATCAACTGCTCCAAAACTACTGGTCGCACTTGCATGATTCTTTGATTAATCTGTAGTATGTATGATGTTCTTCAAAATTATGGCGTATATGATTATGGCGCATATTATGACCATATATGGTCATGGAATGTGTTGGTCAATTCTTTTGTTCAATGTCTTCAATATAGCATTGGTTCCATGTTTGTACTTGCAATAGTGCCTGAGATATTAGAGACACGCATATTTAATGAGTTCTATGACCATATATGGTCATACACTATGTTGATCAATTCTTTTGTTCAATGTCTTCAATATAGCATTGGTTCCATGTTTGTACTTGCAATAGTGTCCGAGATATTATAGCCATGCATATTTAATGAGTTCCATGACCATATATAGTCATCAGGTATGTTTGTCAATTCTCTTGTTCAATGTCTTTAATGTAGCACTGGTTCCATGTTCCTACTTGCAACAGTGCCTAAGATATCAGAGACATGCATATTTAATACCATATATGGTCATCTACTATGTTGCTCACATCTCTTGTCCAATGTCTTCAATATAGTGTTGGTTGCATGTCTATACTTGCAATAGTGTGCGAGATTTTAGGGACAAGCATATTTAATGATTTCTATGACCATATATGGTCATTGATTGTGTTGGTCAATTCTCTTGTTCAATATCTACAATATAGTGTTGGTACTATGTTTGTACTTGCAATGGTGCATGAAATATTAGGGACTTGCATATTTAATGAGTTCTATGACCATATATGGTCATTTTATATGTTGGTTATTTTTTTTGTCCAATGCCTTCAATATAGGTTTGGGTACATGTTTATATCTTTAAAAGTGATCGAGATATTATGGATATGCATATTTAATGAGTTCTATGACCTTATATGGTCATCGAATATGTTGGTCAATTCTCTCGTCCAATGTCTTCAATATAGCATTGGTAGCATGTTTGTACTTGCAATAGTGCCTGAGATATTAAAAACATGCATATTTAATGAGTTCTATGACCATATATGGTCATCAACTATGTTGATCAATTCTTTTGTTCAATGTCTTCAATATAGCATTGGTTCCATGTTTGTACTTGCAATAGTGCCTGAGATATGAAAGACATGTATATTTAATGAGTTATATGACCATATATGGTCATCCAATGTTTTGGTACATTTTCTTGTCCAATGTCTTCAATACAGCGTTAGTTCCATGTTTGTACTTGCAATAGTGCCTGAGATATTAGAGACATGCATATTTAATGAGTTCTATGACCATATATGGTCATCAACTATGTTGATCAATTCTTTTGTTCAATGTCTTCAATATAGCATTGGTTCCATGTTTGTACTTGCAATAGTGCCTGAGATATGAAAGACATGTATATTTAATGAGTTATATGACCATATATGGTCATCCAATGTTTTGGTACATTTTCTTGTCCAATGTCTTCAATACAACGTTAGTTCCATGTTTGTACTTGCAATAGTGCCTGAGATATTAGAGACATGCATATTTAATGAGTTGCATGACCATATATGGTCATCCAATATTTTGGTAAATTCTCTTGTCCAATGTCTTCAATATAGCGTTAGTTCCATTCTTGTATGTGCAATAGTTCTCAATATATGTCAATTCAATGTGTATCGTATATGGGCCCTCCCCCCTTTCCCATAATGCAACATTGCTGACTATTTTATATAAAATGTGAAAAATATTCATAAATCAACTGCTCCAAAACTACTGGTCGCACTTTCATGATTCTTTGATTAATCTGTAGTATGTATGATGTTCTTCAAAATGATGGCGTGGAATTTTGATACGATCAAAATTATGCAAATGAGATGCAAAACAATATTTTAGAAAATTCTAGAAAAAAAAGTCACATGACCGTTCAACTTTTTTTTCATGAAATACGTAGCTCTAGGGACAATGCTTCTTTTAAGCGAAAGTTTGAGACTCCTAGACCCTCAGAAAGGTGTTTAAATGAGCATGCCATTTTTCGCCTTAAATTCAAAATGGCCGCCGTACCACGTGACCAATATGCATCATCTTAGGATATGCACTAGATCTCATCATACTTAACAAACATGTGAAACAATTTTCCAGATATGTGCAACGGTGTTCCAATGGCGCTTAGCGAAAAAATCTGGCGGAATAATAATAATAATAAAAAACATAACGATTACAATAGGTTTCCAAGACATGTGTCTTGAAAACCTAATAATAAAAAACATAACAATTACAAAAGGTTTCCAAGACATGTGTCTTGAAAACCTAATAAAAAACATAACAATTACAAAAGGTTTCCAAGACATGTGTCTTGAAAACCTAATAATAAAAAACATAACAATTACAAAAGGTTTCCAAGACATGTGTCTTGAAAACCTAAATATAGCTGCATAGCAGCAATCACCGGTTTTCAAGACCATGGCACATGGCGAAGTCACATGCAATGCATGGCCATGTATGACTGTTTGCAATAGCCCTGAAAATTAACGTTGGTTCCATGTTTGTATATGTGATAGTGTCCGAGATATTATAGCCATGCATATTTAATGAGTTCTATGACCATATATAGTCATCAAATGTGTTGGTCAATTCTCTTGTCCAATGTCTTCAATATAACATTGGTTCCATGTTTGTGTTTGCAATAGTGCCTGAGATATTAGAGACATGCATATTTAATGAGTTCTATGACCATATATGGTCATCGAATGTGTTGGTCAATTCTCATGTCCAATGTCTTCAATATAAGATTGGGTACATGTCTCTATGTTTAAAAGTGCTCGAGATATTATGGATATGCATATTTAATGAGTTTTATGACCATATATGGTCATAGAATATGTTAGTCAATTCTCTCGGCCAATGTCTTCAATATAGCGTTGGTTCCAAGTTTGTACTTGCAATAGTACATAAGATATTAGAGACATGCATATTTAATGAGTTCTATGACCATATATGGTCATGAACTATGTTGGTCAATTTTGTTGTCCACTGTTTTCAATATAGGGTTGGTACCATGTTTGTAATTGCAATAGTGCATAATATATTAGAGACATGCATATATAATGAGTTATATGACCATATATGGTCATCAAATATGTTGGTCAATTCTTTTGTCCAATGTCTTCAATATAGCATTGGTTCCATGTTTGTGCTTGCAATAGTGCCTGTGGCATTAGAGACATGCATATTTAATGAGTTGCATGACTATATATGGTCATCGAATGTGTTGGTCAATTCTCTCGTCCAATGCTTTCAATATAGGTTTGGGTACATGTCTCTATCTTTTAAAGTGCTAGAGATATTATGGATATGCATATTTAATGAGTTCTATGACCATATATGGTCATCAACTATGTTGGTCAATTCTTTTGTCCAATGTCTTCAATAAAGCATTGGTTCCATGTTTGTACATGCAATAGTGCCTGAGATATTAAAGACATGCATATTTAAGGAGTTCTATGACCATATATGGTCATCCAATGTTTTGGTCAATTTTCTTGTCCAATGTCTTCAATATATCGTTAGTTCCATGTTTGTATGTGCAATAGTTCTCAATATATGTCAATTCAATGTGTATTGTATATGGGCCCTCCCCCCTTTCCCACAATGCAACATTGCTGACTATTTTATATAAAATGTGAAAAATATTCATAAATCAACTGCTCCAAAACTACTGGTCGCATTTCCATGATTCTTTGATTAACCTGTAGTATGTATGATGTTCTTCAAAATTATGGCGTGGAATTTTGATACGATCAAAATTATGCAAATGAGATGCAAAACAATATTTCAGAAAATTCTAGAAAAAAAAGTCACATGACCGTTCAACTTTTTTTTCATGAAATACGTAGCTCTAGGGTCAATGCTTCTTTTAAGCGAAAGTTTGAGACTCCTAGACCCTCAGAAAGGTGTTTAAATGAGCATGCCATTTTTCGCCTTAAATTCAAAATGGCCGCCGTACCACGTGACCAATATGCGTCATCTTAGGATATGCACTAGATCTCATCAGACTTTACAAACATGTGCAAACATTTTCAAGATATGTGCAACGGTGTTCGAATGGCGCTTAGCGAAAAATCTGGCGGAATAATAATAATAATAATTAAAGCCGCAAGCGGCGTCACCGGGGCCCAAGCTGATCTATCATGACAAGATTCTGTTTCATAATAAATGAGGTCACATGTTAGACAATCAGGTAGCTTGTATTATCAGTAACATGAGGTCGAAATGAAGTTGGTACCATGTATTTACCTGGTTTGGTTATCGAAATATGGTTTTCAGGATATATAATGAGCCATGTTCTTATGCACAATAATGAGATTACATAATCATATATAGCCATTTCTAATGTCAGTTACATCTTTCATTCAATGTCTTCATAATGACACTAGTTACATGTCCTGCTCTGCGACAGTGTTTTAGATATGACTGCTTTGCATATTAATGAGTTCAAATGACCATATATGGTCATCTGTTATTTTAATCAAATCTCTTGTTCACTGTTGTCATAATAACACAGAATTCATCTTCCTAACTGCAACAGTGTTTAAGATATAATGGTTATCCATATTAATGAGTTCACATGACCATATATGGTCATCTGTTATTTTAATCAAATCTTTTGTTCACTGTTGTCATAATAACACAGGATTCATCTTCCTAACTGCAACAGTGTTTAAGATATAATGGTTATGCATATTAATGAGCTCACATGACCATATATGGTCATCTGTTATTTTAATCAAATCTCTTGTTCAACGTTGTCATAATAACACAGGATTCATCACCCTAACTGCGACAGTGTTTGAGTTATAACAGTTATGCATATTAATGAGGTTAGAAGCCCCCACCCCATGGGTGCCCAGCCACGTGGCCTAGCAGTGTGCTATTGGGGCAAAATGATGCATCTGATAACACAAATGCACATACAAAATTTGAAAGAAATCAGACTAATACAAAACATGTAGTTGCATAATGTCTATTTTCACAAAATCCAATATGGCGGCCAAACCATGTGACTGACCAAAATAATATTATTTTTCTCATATGAAGCTAAGGGCAGGCATGGTAAATATAAAAACATCTAGTAGATTGGTTGAATCGCCTCTGAGAAACAAATACCCAAACTTTTTGTCAATTTTGCTTAAAATCCAAAATGGCGGCCAAACCATGTGACTGATCTGAATTTTTTTTTAGATTTTTGAAAGGGTTTGATACACTGATGCCATGAAGCAAAATTGAAAATAATCCCTCAAGTGTTGCCAGAGTAAAAAATTACTTCCTGTTTAGAAGAAATCCAAAATGGTGGCCAAACCACGTGACCAATCGTAAAAAAATGTTCAAACATAAATGGAATTCATATATAGAAGCTAAATACTACATATGAGAGCATTCTACTTGGTGGTTCTGAAGAAGAAGATTTTTAAGTGTTTTTTGCCGTTTTTAGGAAAAACAAAATGGCGGGAAAAGTCACATGACCGCTAAAGTTTTTATTGCTGATATTTATTACACATGAGTTGTACTATATACCATTAAAAAATCTAGACGCCTAGACCCTCAGAAAGTGGTCAAACAGCCACTTCCGGTTTTATTTCAATCCAATATGGCTGCCAAACTAATTGACCAATCGAAATTCTGAAAGCATGTTGCACCAGTTCACATTAGGGACTATCAGTATAGAGCATTATCAGACCATTCCGTTCAGCGGTTTTCTCAAACGGCTTGACGAAAAAAGTTACGGAAGAAAGAAAGAAAGAAAGAAGAAAGAAATTAAAGCCGCAAGCGGCGTCACCGGGGCCCAAGCTGACAAGATTCTGTTTCATAATTAATGTGGTCACATGTTAGACAATCAAGTAGCTTGAATTATCAGTAACATGAGGTCCAAATGAAGTTGGTACCATGTATTTACCTGATTTGGTTATCGAAATATGGTTTTCAGGATATATAATGAGCCATGTTCTTATGCACAATAATGAGATTACATAATCATATATAGCCATTTCTAATGTCAGTTACATCTTTCATTCAATGTCTTCATAATGACTCTTGTTACATGTCCTCCTCTGTGACAGTGTTTTAGATATGACTGCTTTGCATATTAATGAGTTCACATGACCATATATGGTCATCTGTTATTTTTAATCAAATCTCTTGTTCACTGTTGTCATAATAACACAGGATTCATCTTCCTAACTGCAACAGTGTTTAAGATATAATGGTTATGCATATTAATGAGTTCACATGACCATATATGGTCATCTGTTATTTTAATCAAATCTCTTGTTCACTGTTGTCATAATAACACAGGATTCATCTTCCTAACTGCAACAGTGTTTAAGATATAATGGTTATGCATATTAATGAGTTCACATGACCATATATGGTCATCTGTTATTTTAATCAAATCAATTGTTAAATGTTGTCATAATAACACAGGTTGCATCTTCCTAACTGCAACAGTGTTTGAGATATAACGATTACGCATATTAATGAGCTCACATGACTATATATGGTCATCTGTTATTTTAATCAAATCTTTTGTTCAATGTTGTCATAATAACACAGGATTCCACTTCCTAACTGCAACAGTGTTTGAGATATGACAGTTATGCATATTAATGAGCTCACATGACCATATATGGTCATTTGTTATTTTAATCGAATCTCTTGTTCAAGGTTGTCATAATAACACAGGATTCATCATCCTAACTACAACAGTGCTTGAGTTATAACAGTTATGCATATTAATGAGGTTAGAAGCCCCCACCCCATGGGTGCCCAGCCACGTGGCCTAACAGTGTGCTATTGGGGCAAAATGATGCATCTGATGACACAAATGCACATACAAAATTTGAAAGAAATCAGACTAATACAAAACATGTAGTTGCATATTTTCTATTTTCACAAAATCCAAGATGGCGGCCAAACCACGTGACTGATCAAAATAATATTATTTTTCTCGTATGCAGCTACGGCCAGGCATGGTAAATATAAAAACATCTAGTAGATTGGTTGAATCGTCTCTGAGAAACAAATACCCAATCTTTTGGTCAATTTTGCTTAAAATCCAAAATGGCGGCCAAACCATGTGACTGATCTGAAATTTTTTTTAGGTTTCTGAAAGGGCTTGATACACAGATGCCATGAAGCAAAATTGAAAATATTCCCTCAAGTGTTGCCAGAGTAAAAAACTACTTCCTGTTTAGAAGAAATCCAAAATGGTGGCCAAACCACATGACCAATCGTAAACATTTTTTCAAACGTAAATGGGATTCATATATAGAAGCTAAATACAACATATGAGAGCATTCTGCTAGGTGGTTCTGAAAAAGAAGATTTTCAAGTGTTTTTTGCCGTTTTTAGGAAAAACAAAATGGCGGGAAAAGTCACGTGACCGCTAAAGTTTTTATTGCGGATATCTATTACATATGAGTTGTACTATATACCATAAAAAAATCTAGACGCCTAGACCCTCAGAAAGTGGTCAAACAGCCACTTCCGGTTTTATTTCAATCCAATATGGCTGCCAAACTAATTGACCAATCGAAATACTGAAAGCATGTTGCACCAGTTCATATTATGGACTATCAGTATAGAGCATTATCAGACCATTCCGTTCAGCAGTTTTCCCAAACGACTTGACGAAAAAAGTTACGGAAGAAAGAAAGAAAGAAAGAATTAAAGCCGCAAGCGGCATCACCGGGGCCCAAGCTGATCTATCATGACAAGATTCTGTTTCATAATAAATGAGGTCACATGTTAGACAATCAGGTAGCTTGTATTATCAGTAACATGAGGTCAAAATGAAGTTGGTACCATGTATTTACCTGGTTTGGTTATCGAAATATGGTTTTCAGGATATATAATGAGCCATGTTCTTATGCACAATAATGAGATTACATAATCATATATAGCCATTTCTAATGTCAGTTACATCTTTCATTCAATGTCTTCATAATGACACTAGTTACATGTCCTGCTCTGCGACAGTGTTTCAGATATGACTGCTATGCATATTAATGAGTTTACATGACCATATATGGTCATCTGTTATTTTAATCAAATCTCTTGTTCATTGTTGTCATAATAACACAGGATTCATCTTCCTAACTGCAACAGTGTTTAAGATATAATGGTTATGCATATTAATGAGTTCACATGACCATATATGGTCATCTGTTATTTTAATCAAATCTCTTGTTCACTGTTGTCATAATAACACAGGATTCATCTTCCTAACTGCAACAGTGTTTAAGATATAATGGTTATGCATATTAATGAGTTCACGTGACCATATATGGTCATCTGTTATTTTAATCAAATCTCTTGTTCAACGTTGTCATGATAACACAGGAATCATCTTCCTAACTCCAACAGTGCTTGAGATATATCAGTTATGCATATTAATGAGGTTAGAAGCCCCCACCCCATGGGTGCCCAGCCACGTGGCCTAACAGTGTGCTATTGAGGCAAAATGATGCATCTGATGACACAAATGCACATACAAAATTTGAAAGAAATCAGACAAAACATGTAGTTGCATAATTTCTATTTTCACAAAATCCAAGATGGCGGCCAAACCACGTGACTGATAAAAATAATATTATTTTTCTCGTATGCAGCTAAGGCCAGGCATGGTAAATATGAAAACATCTAGTAGATTGGTTGAATCATCTCTGAGAAACAAATACCCAAACTTTTGGTAAATTTTGCTTAAAATCCAAAATGGCGGCCAAATCATGTGACTGATCTGAAATTTTTTTTAGGTTTCTGAAAGGGCTTGAAACACAGATGCCATGAAGCAAAATTGAAAATATTCCCTCAAGTGTTGCCAGAGTAAAAAACTACTTCCTGTTTAGAAGAAATCCAAAATGGTGGCCAAACCACGTGACCAATCGTAATATTTTTTTCAAACGTAAATGGGATTCATATATAGAAGCTAAATACAACATATGAGAGCATTCTGCTAGGTGGTTCTGAAGAAGAAGATTTTCAAGTGTTTTTTGCCGTTTTTAGGAAAAACAAAATGGCGGGAAAAGTCACGTGACCGCTAAAGTTTTTATTGCTGATATCTATTACACATGAGTTGTACTATATACCATAAAAAAATCTAGACGCCTAGACCCTCAGAAAGTGGTCAAACAGCCACTTCCGGTTTTATTTCAATCCAATATGGCTGCCAAACTAATTGACCAATCGAAATTCTGAAAGCATGTTGCACCAGTTCACATTAGGGACTATCAGTATAGAGCATTATCAGACCATTCCGTTCAGTGGTTTTCTCAAACGGCTTGACGAAAAAAGTTACGGAAGAAAGAAAGAAAGAAAGAAAGAAAAAACTGAACGATAATAATAGGGGCCTCGCCCTTTGGGCTTGGGCCCCTAAAGAAGAATTAAAGCCGCAAGCGGCGTCACCGGGGCCCAAACTGACAAGATTCTGTTTCATAATCAATGAGGTCACATGTTAGACAATCAGGTAGCTTGAATTATCAGTAACATGAGGTCAAAATGAAGTTGGTACCATGTATTTACCTGGTTTGGTTATCAGGATAAATAATGAGCCATGTTCTTATGCACAATAATGATATTACATAATCATATATAGCCATTTCTAATGTCAGTTACATCTTTCATTCAATGTCTTCATAATGACACTAGTTACATGTCCTGCTCTGCGACAGTGTTTTAGATATGACTGCTTTGCATATTAATGAGTTCAAATGACCATATATGGTCATCTGTTATTTTAATCAAATCTCTTGTTCACTGTTGTCATAATAACACAGAATTCATCTTCCTAACTGCAACAGTGTTTAAGATATAATGGTTATCCATATTAATGAGTTCACATGACCATATATGGTCATCTGTTATTTTAATCAAATCTTTTGTTCACTGTTGTCATAATAACACAGGATTCATCTTCCTAACTGCAACAGTGTTTAAGATATAATGGTTATGCATATTAATGAGTTCACATGACCATATATGGTCATCTGTTATTTTAATCAAATCTCTTGTTCAACGTTGTCATAATAACACAGGATTCATCACCCTAACTGCGACAGTGTTTGAGTTATAACAGTTATGCATATTAATGAGGTTAGAAGCCCCCACCCCATGGGTGCCCAGCCACGTGGCCTAGCAGTGTGCTATTGGGGCAAAATGATGCATCTGATAACACAAATGCACATACAAAATTTGAAAGAAATCAGACTAATACAAAACATGTAGTTGCATAATGTCTATTTTCACAAAATCCAAGATGGCGGCCAAACCACGTGACTGGTCAAAATAATATTATTTTTCTCATATGGAGCTAAGGGCACGTATGGTAAATATAAAAACATCTAGTAGATTGGTTGAATCGTCTCTGAGAAACAAATACCCAAACTTTTGGTCAATTTTCCTCAAAATCCAAAATGGCGGCCAAACCATGTGACTGATCTGAATTTTTTTTTAGATTTTTGAAAGGGTTTGATACACTGATCCCATGAAGCAAAATTGAAAATAATCCCTCAAGTGTTGCCAGAGTAAAAAACTACTTCCTGTTTAGAAGAAATCCAAAATGGTGGCCAAACCACGTGACCAATCGTAAAAAAATGTTCAAACATAAATGGGATTCATATATAGAAGCTAAATACTACATATGAGAGCATTCTACTTGGTGGTTCTGAAGAAGAAGATTTTTAAGTGTTTTTTGCCGTTTTTAGGAAAAACAAAATGGCGGGAAAAGTCACATGACCGCTAAAGTTTTTATTGCTGATATTTATTACACATGAGTTGTACTATATACCATAAAAAAATCTAGACGCCTAGACCCTCAGAAAGTGGTCAAACAGCCACTTCCGGTTTTATTTCAATCCAATATGGCTGCCAAACTAATTGACCAATCAAAATTCTGAAAGCATGTTGCACCAGTTCACATTAGGGACTATCAGTATAGAACATTATCAGACCATTCCGTTCAGCGGTTTTCTCAAACGGCTTGACGAAAAAAGTTACGGAAGAAAGAAAGAAAGAAGAAAGAAGAAATTAAAGCCGCAAGCGGCGTCACCGGGGCCCAAGCTGATAAGATTCTGTTTCATAATTAATGAGGTTACATGTTAAACAATCAGATAGATCTTATTATCAGTAACATGAGGTCAAAATGAAGTTGTACCATGTATTTATCTGCTTTGGTAGTCGAAATATAGTTTTCAGGATATATAATTAGCCATGTTCTTATGCACAATAATGAGATTACATAATCATATATAGCCATTTCTAATGTCAGTTACATCTTTCATTCAATGTCTTCATAATGACACTAGTTACATGTCCTGCTCTGCGACAGTGTTTTAGATGACTGCTATGCATATTAATGAGTTCACATGACCATATATGGTCATCTGTTATTTTAATCAAATCTCTTGTTCACTGTTGTCATAATAAAACAGGATTCATCTTCCTAACTGAAACAGTGTTTAAGATATAATGGTTATGCATATTATTGAGTTCACATGACCATATATGGTCATCTGTTATTTTAATGAAATCAATTGCTCACTGTTGTCCTGAAAACCCAGGAACCATCATCCTAACTACAACAGTGTTTGAGAGATAATGGTTATGCATATTAATGAGTTCTCATGACCATATATGGTCATCTGTTATTTTAATCAAATCTCTTGTTCACTCTTGTCATGATAACACAGGATTCATCACCCTAACTGCGACAGTGTTTGAGATATAACGATTACGCATATTAATGAGCTCACGTGACTATATATGGTCATCTGTTATTTTAATCAAATCTTTTGTTCAATGTTGTCATAATAACACAGGATTCCACTTCCTAACTGCAACAGTGTTTGAGATATGACAGTTATGCATATTAATGAGCTCACATGACCATATATGGTCATCTGTTATTTTAATCAAATCTCTTGTTCGCTGTTGTCATAATAACACAGGATTCATCTTCCTAACTGCAACAGTGTTTAAGATATAATGGTTAAGCATATTAATGAGTTCACATGACCATATATGGTCATCTGTTATTTTAATCAAATCTCTTGTTCACTGTTGTCATAATAACACAGGATTCCACTTCCTAACTGCAACAGTGTTTGAGATATGACAGTTATGCATATTAATGAGCTCACATGACCATATATGGTCATTTGTTATTTTAATTGAATCTCTTGTTCAACGTTGTCATAATAACACAGGATTCATCATCCTAACTATAACAGTGCTTGAGTTATAACAGTTATGCATATTAATGAGGTTAGAAGCCCCCACCCCATGGGTGCCCAGCCACGTGGCCTAGCAGTGTGCTATTGGGGCAAAATGATGCATCTGATGACACAAATGCACATACAAAATTTGAAAGAAATCAGACTAATACAAAACATGTAGTTGCATAATTTCTATTTTCACAAAATCCAAGATGGTGGCCAAACCACGTGACCGATCAAAATAATATTATTTTTCTCAAATGGAGCTAAGGCCAGGCATGGTAAATATAAAAACATCTAGTAGATTGGTTGAATCACCTCTGAGAAACAAATGCCCAAACTTTTGGTCAATTTTGCTTAAAATCCAAGATGGCGGCCAAACCATGTGACTGATCTGAAATCTTTCTTAGGTTTCTGAAAGCGTTTGATATACAGATGCCATGAAGCAAAATTGAAAATAATCCCTCAAGTGTTGCCAGAGTAAAATACTACTTCCTGTTTAGAAGAAATCCAAAATGGTGGCCAAACCACTTGACCAATCGTAATAATTTTTTCAAACATAAATGGGATTCATATATAGAAGCTTAATACTACATATGATAGCATTCTGCTTGGTGGTTCTGAAGAAGAAGATTTTTTAGTGTTTTTTGCCGTTTTTAGGAAAAACAAAATGGCGGGAAAAGTCACATGACCGCTAAAGTTTTTATTGCTGACATCTATTACACATGAGTTGTACTATATACCATAAAAAAATCTAGACGCCTAGACCCTCAGAAAGTGGTCAAACAGCCACTTCCGGTTTTATTTCATTTCAACATGGCTGCCAAACTAATTGACCAATCGAAATTCTGAAAGCATGTTGCACCAGTTCACATTAGGGACTATCAGTAGAGAGCATTTTCAGACTATTCAGTTCAGCAGTTTTCTCAAACGGCTTGACGAAAGAAGTTGCGGAAGAAAGAAGAAGAAAGAAGAAAAAACCGAACAATAAGAATAGGGGCCTCGCCCTTTGGGCTTGGGCCCCTAAAAAACCGGACAATAAGAATAGGGGCCTCGCCCTTTGGGCTTGGGCCCCTAAAAACCGGACAATAAGAATAGGGGCCACGCCTTACAGGCTTGGGCCCCTAAATATAGCTGCATAGCAGCAATCACCGGTTTTCAAGACCATGGCACATGGCGAAGTCACATGCAATGCATGGCCATGTATGACTGTTTGCAATAGCCCTCAAAATTAACGTTGGTTCCATGTTTGTATATGTGATAGTGTCCGAGATATTATAGCCATGCATATTTAATGAGTTCCATGACCATATATGGACATCATCTATGTTGGTCAATTCTTTTGTCCAATGTCTTCAATATAACATTGGTTCCATGTTTGTGTTTGCAATAGTGCCCGAGATATTAGAGACATGCATATTTAATGAGTTCTATGACCATATATAGTCATCAGGTATGTTTGTCAATTCTCTTGTCCAATGTCTTCAATATAGCATTGGTTCAATGTTCCTACTTGTAACAGTGCCTAAGATATTAGAGACTTGCTTATTTAATGAGTTCTATGACCATATATGGTCATTTAAAATGTTGGTCAATTCTTTTGTCCAATGCCTTCAGTATAGGTTTGGGTACATGTCTCTATCTTTAAAAGTGCTCGAGATATTATGGATATGCATATTTAATGAGTTCTATGACCATATATGGTCATCGAATGTGTTGGTCAATCCTTTTGTCCAATGTCTTCAATATAACATTGGTTCCATGTTTGTGTTTGCAATAATGCCTGAGATATTTGAGACATGCATATTTAATGAGTTATATGACCATATATGGTCATCGAATATGTTGGTCAATTCTTTTGTCCAATGTCTTCAATATAGCGTTGGTTCCATGTTTGTACTTGCAATAGTGCCTGAGATATTAAAGACATGCATATTTAATGAGTTTTACGACCATATATGGTCATCGAATATGTTGGTCAATTCTCTCGGCCAATGTCTTCAATATAGCGTTGGTTCCATGTTTGTACTTGCAGTAGTGCCTGAGATATTAGAGACATGCATATTTAATGAGTTGCATGACCATATATGGTCATCCAATACTTTGGTCAATTCTCTTGTCCAATGTCTTCAATATAGCGTTAGTTCCATGTTTGTATATACAACAGTTCTCAATATATGTCAATTCAATGTGTATCATATATAGGCCCTCCCCCCTTTCCCATAATGCAACATTGCTGACTATTTTATATAAAATGAGAAAAATATTCATAAATCAACTGCTCCAAAACTACTGGTCGCACTTTCATGATTCTTTGATTAATCTGTAGTATGTATGATGTTCTTCAAAATTATGGCGTGGAATTTTGATACGATCAAAATTATGCAAATGAGATGCAAAACAATATTTCAGAAAATTCTAGAAAAAAAAGTCACATGACCGTTCAACTTTTTTTTCATGAAATACGTAGCTCTAGGGTCAATACTTCTTTTAAGCGAAAGTTTGAGACTCCTAGACCCTCAGAAAGGTGTTTAAATGAGCGTGCCATTTTTCGCCTTAAATTCAAAATGGCCGCCGTACCACGTGACCAATATGCGTCATCTTAGGATATGCACTAGATCTCATCAGACTTTACAAACATGTGCAAACATTTTCAAGATATGTGCAACGGTGTTCGAAAGGCGCTTAGCGAAAAATCTGGCGGAATAATAATAATAATAATAATAATAATAAATATAGCTGCATAGCAGCAATGACCGGTTTTCAAGACCATGGCACATGGCCAAGTCACATGCAATGCATGGCCATGTATAACTGTTTGCAATAGCCCTGAAAATTAACGTTGGTCCCATGTTTGTATATGTGATAGTGTCCGAAATATTATAGCCATGCATATTTAATGAGTTCCATGACCATATATAGTCATCAGGTATGTTTGTCAATTCTCTTGTTCAATGTCTTCAATGTAGCACTGGTTCCATGTTCCTACTTGCAACAGTGCCTAAGATATCAGAGACATGCATATTTAATACCATATATGGTCATCTACTATGTTGCTCAATTCTCTTGTCCAATGTCTTCAATATAGTGTTGGTTGCATATCTATACTTGCAATAGTGTCCGAGATTTTAGGGACAAGCACATTTAATGATTTCTATGACCATATATGGTTATTGATTGTGTTGGTCAATTCTCTTGTTCAATATCTACAATATAGTGTTGGTACTATGTTTGTACTTGCAATAGTGCATGAGATATTAGGGACTTGCATATTTAATGAGTTCTATGACCATATATGGTTATTTTATATGTTGGTCAATTTTTTTGTCCAATGCCTTCAATATAGTTTTGGGTACATGTTTATATCTTTAAAAGTGATCGAGATATTATGGATATGCATATTTAATGAGTTCTATGACCTTATATGGTCATCGAATATGTTGGTCAATTCTCTCGTCCAATGTCTTCAATATAGCATTGGTTGCATGTTTGTACTTGCAATAGTGCCTGAGATATTAAAAACATGCATATTTAATGAGTTATATGACCATATATGGTCATTTAAAATGTTGGTCAATTCTCTTGTCCAATGTCTTCAATATAGGTTTGGGTACATGTCTATATCTTTCAAAGTGATCGATATATTATGGATATGCATATTTAATGAGTTCTATGACCATATATGGTCATCAACTATGTTGATCAATTCTGTTGTTCAATGTCTTCAATATAGCATTGGTTCCATGTTTGTACTTGCAATAGTGCCTGAGATATGAAAGACATGTATATTTAATGAGTTATATGACCATATATGGTCATCCAATGTTTTGGTACATTTTCTTGTCCAATGTCTTCAATACAGCGTTAGTTCCATGTTTGTACTTGCAATAGTGCCTGAGATATTAGAGACATGCATATTTAATGAGTTCTATGACCATATATGGTCATCAACTATGTTGATCAATTCTTTTGTTCAATGTCTTCAATATAGTATTGGTTCCATGTTTGTACTTGCAATAGTGCCGGAGATATGAAAGACATGTATATTTAATGAGTTATATGACCATATATGGTCATCCAATGTTTTGGTACATTTTCTTGTCCAATGTCTTCAATACAACGTTAGTTTCATGTTTGTACTTGCAATAGTGCCTGAGATATTAGAGACATGCATATTTAATGAGTTGCATGACCATATATGGTCATCCAATATTTTGGTAAATTCTCTTGTCCAATGTCTTCAATATAGCGTTAGTTCCATTCTTGTATGTGCAATAGTTCTCAATATATGTCAATTCAATGTGTATCGTATATGGCTCCTCCCCCCTTTCCCATAATGCAACATTGCTGACTATTTTATATAAAATGTGAAAAATATTCATAAATCAACTGCTCCAAAACTACTGGTCGCACTTTCATGATTCTTTGATTAATCTGTAGTATGTATGATGTTCTTCAAAATGATGGCGTGGAATTTTGATACGATCAAAATTATGCAAATGAGATGCAAAACAATATTTTAGAAAATTCTAGAAAAAAAAGTCACATGACCGTTCAACTTTTTTTTCATGAAATACGTAGCTCTAGGGACAATGCTTCTTTTAAGCGAAAGTTTGAGACTCCTAGACCCTCAGAAAGGTGTTTAAATGAGCATGCCATTTTTCGCCTTAAATTCAAAATGGCCGCCGTACCACGTGACCAATATGCATCATCTTTGGATATGCACTAGATCTCATCATACTTAACAAACATGTGAAACAATTTTCCAGATATGTGCAACGGTGTTCGAATGGCGCTTAGCGAAAAAATCTGGCGGAATAATAATAATAATAAAAAACATAACGATTACAATAGGTTTCCAAGACATGTGTCTTGAAAACCTAATAATAAAAAACATAACAATTACAAAAGGTTTCCAAGACATTTGTCTTGAAAACCTAATAATAATAATAAATATAGCTGCATAGCAGCAATCACCGGTTTTCAAGACCATGGCACATGGCCAAGTCACATGCAATGCATGGCCATGTATGACTGTTTGCAATAGCCCTGAAAATTAACGTTGGTTCCATGTTTGTATATGTGATAGTGTCCGAGATATTACAGCCATGCATATTTAATGAGTTCCATGACCATATATAGTCATCGGGTATGTTTGTCAATTCTCATGTCCAATGTCTTCAATATAGCATTGGTTCAATGTTCCTACTTGCAACAGTGCCTAAGATATTAGAGACATGCATATTTAATGAGTTCTATGACCATACATGGTCATCGAATATGTTGGTCAATCCTTTAGTCAAATGTCTTCAATATAGCATTGGTACCATGTTCCTACTTGCAATAGTGCCTGAGATATTAGAGACATGCATATTTAATGAGTTCTATGACCATACATGGTCATCGAATATGTTGGTCAATTCTCTTGTTCAATATCTACAATATAGCGTTGGTTCCATGTTTGTACTTGCAATAGTGCAAGAGATATTAGAGACATGCATATTCAATGAGTTCTATGACCATATATGGTCATCGAATATGTTGGTCAATTCTCTCGTCCAATGTCTTCAATATAGCATTGGTTGCATGTTTGTACTTGTAATAGTGCCTGAGATATTAAAGACATGCATATTTAATGAGTTGCATGACCATATATGGTCATCCAATATTTTGGTCAATCCTCTTGTCCAATGTCTTCAATATAGCGTTAGTTCCATGTTTGTATATGCAATAGTTCTCAATATATGTCAATTCAATGTGTATCGTATATGGGCCCTCCCCCCTTTCCCATAATGCATCATTGCTGACTATTTTATATAAAATGTGAAAAATATTCATAAATCAACTGCTCCAAAACTACTGGTCACACTTTCATGATTCTTTGATTAATCTGTAGTATGTATGATGTTCTTCAAAATTATGGCGTAGAATTTTGATACGATCAAAATTATGCAAATGAGATGCAAAACAATATTTCAGAAAATTCTAAAAAAAAAAGTCACAAGACCGTTCAACTTTTTTTTCATGAAATACGTAGCTCTAAGGCCAATGCTTCTTTTAAGCGAAAGTTTGAGACTCCTAGACCCTCAGAAAGGTGTTTAAATGAGCATGCCATTTTTCGTCTTAAATTCAAAATGGCCGCCGTACCACGTGACCAATATGCGTCATCTTAGGATATGCACTAGATCTCATCAAACTTTACAAACATGTGCAAACATTTTCAAGCTATGTGCAACGGTGTTCAAATGGCGCTTAGCGAAAAATCTGGCGGAATAATAATAAAAAACATAACGATTACAATAGGTTTCCAAGACATGTGTCTTGAAAACCTAATAATAATAATAATAAAAAACATAACAATTACAAAAGGTTTCCAAGACATGTGTCTTGAAAACCTAATAATAATAAATATAGCTGCGTTGCAGCAATGTCGGGTTTCGAGCCCACTGACTTATTAGCAGCGTTCCAAAATCAGTATCATTAACAATAATATATTATAGGAAATTGCATGGCCTTCATACTAAACATGTTGCATGTTCCTGTCTGTAACAGTGCTTAAGGTATTACAATCTTGCATATTTAATGATGTCCCATGACCATATATGGTCATCGGATGTTTTTGTCAACTCTGTTGTGCAATAACTTCAATATTGCATTGTTGCATTTTCCTATCTGTAACAGTGCTTGAGATATAACATTTATGCATATTTGATGAGGTCACATGACCATATGTGGTCATCACATTAGTTAGTCACATCTCTTGTTCCATTGATTCGATATTGCACAGGTTGCATGTTCCCATCTGTAACAGTGCTTGAGTTATTACATTTATGCATATTTAATGATGTCACATGACCGTGTATGGGCATCAGATGTGTTAGTCACATATCTTGTCTCATAGCTTCGATATTGCACAGGTTGTGTGTTTCTATCTGTTACTGTGTTTCAAATATAACATTTATGCATATTTGATGAGGTCACATGACCATATATGGTCATCACATTAGTTAGTCACATCTCTTGTCCCATAGCTTCGATATTGCACAGGTTGCATGTTCCCGTCTGTAACAGTGCTTGAGTTATTACATTTATGTATATTTGATGAAGTCACATGACCATATATGGTCATGACATTAGTTAGTCACATCTTGTGTATTATAGCTTCGATACTGCACAGGTTGCATGTCCCTATCTGTAACAGTGCTTGATATATTACATTCATGCATATTTAATGAGATCACATGACCATATATGGTCATCTTGTTTGTTAGTAGAATTTCATGTACCATCACTTCAAAATTGCACTGGTTGCATGTTCCTATCTGTAACAGTGCTTGAGATATTGCAATTATGTCTATAAAATGAGGTCACGTGACCATATAAAAGAACAAAAAAATATGAAAAAACATTCTAAAATCTTCTTATAAAAAACGGCTTATCGCCTGGACTCGATATTTTGGAATTAAATACTATGTCATATTATCTTTCAAAGTTATTCAGGGTTAGTTGATGTGTCGAAAATTATGCAAATGAGATGCAAAACAAAATTTAAAAAAATTCTAAAAAAAAAAGTCACGTGACCGCTAAAGTTTTTTTTGATGAGATTTGTAGCCCTTGTCGCACTGCTACTATCATAAAAAAATTGGAGCACTCAGACCCTCAGAAAGGTGCGCAATTCGACATTGAAAATTTCGCCTTTAATCCAAGATGGCGGCCTGGTCATGTGACCTACGTGTCTGAACTTAGGATATGCACCAGATCTCATATAGCTTTACCATTGTGGCAAGTATTGAATTGATCGGTCCAACGGCGTTGACATAAAGCGTGACCAAAAATTTAGGCGGAAGAATAATAATAATAAATATAGCTGCGTTGCAGCAATGTCGGGTTTCGAGCCCACTGACTTATTAGCAGCGTTCTAAAATCAGCATCATTGACAATAATATATTAAAGGAAATTGCATGGCCTTCATACTAAACATGTTACATGTTCCTGTCTGTAACAGTGCTTAAGGTATTACAATCTTGCATATTTAATAATGTCCCATGACCATATACGGTCATCGGATGTTTTTTTCAGCTCTGTTGTGCAATAACTTCAATATTGCATTGGTTGCATGTTCCTATGTGTAACAGTGCTTGAGATAAAACATTTGTGCATATTTGATGAGGTCACATGACCATATATGGTCATCGGATGTGTTAGTCACTTCTGTTGTGCAATAGCTTCAATATTGCACTGGTTGCATGTTCCTATCTGTAACAGTGCTTGAGATATAACATTTATGCATAGTTGATGAGGTCACATGACCATATATGGTCATCGGATGTGTTAGTCACTTCTGTTGTGCAATAGCTTCAATATTGCACTGGTTGCATGTTCCTATCTGTAACAGTGCTTGAGTTATTACATTTATGCATATTTGATGAAATTACATGACCATATATGGTCATCACATTAGTTAGCCACATCTCTTGTCTCATAGCTTCGATATTGCATAGGTTGCATGTCTCTATCTGTGATTCTGCTTGAGATATTACAGTTATGCATATTTAATGACGTCACATGACCATATACGGTCATCACATTAGTTACTCACATCTCATGTCCCACAGCTTCGATTTTGCACAGGTTGCATGTTCATGTCTGTAACAGTGCTTGAGATAATTCAATTATGCATATTTAATGAAGTCACATGACCATATATGGTCATCACATTAGTTAGCCACATCTCTTGACCCATACCTTCGATATTGCACAGGTTGCATGTCCCTAACTCTTGCAGTGCCTGATATATTACATTTATGCATATTCAATGAGGTCACATGACCATATATGGTCATCTTGTTTGTTAGTAAAATTTCATGTACCATCACTTCAATATTGCACTGGTTGCATGTTCCTATCTGTAACAGTGCTTGAGATATTGCAATTATGTCTATAAAATGAGGTCACGTGACCATATAAAAGAACAAAAAAATATGAAAAAACATTCTAAAATCTTCTTATAAAAAACGGCTTTTCGCCTGGACTTCCATATTGTGGAATTAAATACTATGTCATATGATCTTTCAAAGTTATTCAGGGTTAGTTGATTCGCCGAAAATTATGCAAATGAGACGCAAAACAAAATTTAAAAAAATTCTAAAAAAAAAAGTCACGTGACCGCTAAAGTTTTTTTTGATGAAATTTGTAGCCCTTGTCACTCTGCTACTATCATAAAAAAATTGGAGCACTCAGACCCTCAGAAAGGTGCGCAATTCGGCATTGAAAATTTCGCCTTTAATCCAAGATGGCGGCCTGGTCATGTGACCTATGTGTCTGAACTTAGGATATGCACCAGATCTCATACAGCTTTACCATTGTGGCAAGTATGAAACTGATCGGTCCAACGGTGTTGACATAAAGCGTGACCAAAAATTTAGGCGGAAGAATAATAATAATAATAATAATAATAATAATAATAAACGGAACAATTACAAAAGGGTTTCGACCAAATGGGCTCGAAACCCTAAATATAGCTGCGTTGCAGCAATGTCGGGTTTCGAGCCCACTGACTTATTAGCAACGTTCCAAAATCAGCATCATTGACAATAATATATTAAAGGAAATTGCATGGCCTTCATACTAAACATGTTGCATGTTCCTGTCTGTAACAGTGCTTAAGGTATTACAATCTTGCATATTTAATGATGTCCCATGACCATATATGGTCATCGGATGTTTTTGTCAGCTCTGTTGTGCAATAACTTCAATATTGCATTGGTTGCATTTTCTTATCTGTAACAGTGCTTGAGATGTAACATTTATGCATATTTGATGAGGTCACATGACCATATGTGGTCATCACATTAGTTAGTCACATCTCTTGTTCCATAGATTCGATATTGCACAGGTTGCATGTTCCCGTCTGCAACAGTGCTTGAGTTATTACATTTATGCATATTTAATGATGTCACATGACCGTGTATGGGCATCAGATGTGTTAGTCACATATCTGGTCTCATAGCTTCGATATTGCACAGGTTGTGTGTTTCTTTCTGTTACTGTATTCAAATATAACATTTATGCATATTTGATGAGGTCACATGACCATATATGGTCATCACATTAGTTAGTCACATCTCTTGTTCCATAGATTCGATATTGCACAGGTTGCATGTTCCCGTCTGTAATAGTGCTTGAGTTATTACATTTATGCTTATTTGATGAGGTTACATGACCATATATGGTCATCGGATATGTTAGTGACTTCTGTTGTGCAATAGCTTCAATATTGCACTGGTTGCATGTTCCTATCTGTAACAGTGCTTGAGATATAACATTTATGCATATTTGATGAGGTCACATGACCATATATGGTCGTCGGATGTGTTAGTCACTTCTGTTGTGCAATAGCTTCAATATTGCACTGGTTGCATGTTCCTATCTGTAACAGTGCTTGAGATATAACATTTATGCATATTTGATGAGGTCACATGACCATATATGGTCGTCGGATGTGTTAGTCACTTCTGTTGTGCAATAGCTTCAATATTGCACTGGTTGCATGTTCCTATCTGTAACAGTGCTTGAGTTATTACATTTATGCATATTTGATGAAATTACATGACCATATATGGTCATCACATTAGTTAGCCACATCTCTTGTCTCATAGCTTCGATATTGCATAGGTTGCATGTCTCTATCTGTGATTCTGCTTGAGATATTACAATTATGCATATTTAATGACGTCACATGACCATATACGGTCATCACATTAGTTACTCACATCTCATGTCCCACAGCTTCGATATTGCACAGGTTGCATGTCCCTAACTCTTGCAGTGCTTGATATATTACATTTATGCATATTCAATGAGGTCACATGACCATATATGGTCATCTTGTTTGTTAGTAAAATTTCATGTACCATCACTTCAATATTGCACTGGTTGCATGTTCCCGTCTGTAACTGTGCTTGAGTTATTACATTTATGCATATTTGATGAAATCACATGACCATATATGGTCATCACATTAGTTAGTCACATCTCGTGTCTTATAGCTTCGATATTGCACAGGTTGCATGTCCCTATCTGTAACAGTGCTTGATATATTACATTTATTCATATTTAATGAGATCACATGACCATATATGGTCATCTTGTTTGTTAGTAGAATTTCATGTACCATCACTTCAATATTGCACTGGTTGCATGTTCCTATCTGTAACAGTGCTTGAGATATTGCAATTATGTCTATAAAATGAGGTCACGTGACCATATAAAAGAACAAAAAAATATGAAAAAACATTCTAAAATCTTCTTATAAAAAACGGCTTTTCGCCTGGACTTCCATATTTTGGAATTAAATACTATGTCATTTGATCTTTCAAAGTTATTCAGGGTTAGTTGATTTGTCGAAAATTATGCAAATGAGATGCAAAACAAAATTTAAAAAAATTCTAAAAAAAAAAGTCACGTGACCGCTAAAGATTTTTTTGATGAAATTTGTAGCACTTGACCCACTACTGCTATCATAGAAAAATTGGAGCACTCAGACCCTCAGAAAGGTGCGCAATTTGGCATTGAAAATTTCGCCTTTATTTCAAGATGGCGGCCTGGCCATGTGACCTATGTGTCTGAACTTAGGCTATGCACTAGATCTCATGCAGCTTTACCATTGTGGCAAGTACTGAGCTGATCGGTCCAACGGCGTTGACATAAAGTGTGACCGAAAAACGGCGGAAGAATAATAATAATAATAATAATAAACGGAACAATTTCAATAGGGTTTCGACCAAATGGGCTCGAAACCCTAAATATAGCTGCGTTGCAGCAATGTCGGGTTTCGAGCCCACTGACTTATTAGCAGCGTTCCAAAATCAGCATCATTGACAATAATATATTAAAGGAAATTGCATGGCCTTCATACTAAACATGTTGCATGTTCCTGTCTGTAACAGTGCTTAATGTATTACAATCTTGCATATTTAATGATGTCCCGTGACCATATATGGTCATCGGATGTTTTTGTCAGCTCTGTTGTGCAATAACTTCAATATTGCATTGGTTGCATTTTCCTATCTGTAACAGTGCTTGAGATATAACATTTATACATATTTGATGAGGTCACATGACCATGTGTGGTCATCACATTAGTTAGTCACATCTCTTGTTCCATAGATTCGATATTGCACAGGTTGCATATTCCCGTCTGTAACAGTGCTTGAGTTATTACATTTATGCATATTTAATGATGTCACATGACCGTGTATGGGCATCAGATGTGTTAGTCACATATCTTGTCTCATAGCTTCGATATTGTACAGGTTGTGTGTTTCTTTCTGTTACTGTGTTTCAAATATAACATTTATGCATATTTGATGAGGTCACATGACCATATATGGTCATCACATTAGTTAGTCACATCTCTTGTTCCATAGATTCGATATTGCACAGGTTGCATGTTCACGTCTGTAATAGTGCTTGAGTTATTACATTTATGCTTATTTGATGAGGTCACATGACCATATATGGTCATCGGATATGTTAGTCACTTCTGTTGTGCAATAGCTTCAATATTGCACTGGTTGCATGTTCCTATCTGTAACAGTGCTTGAGATATAACATTTATGCATATTTGATGAAATTACGTGACCATATATGGTCATCACATTAGTTAGCCACATCTCTTGTCTCATAGCTTCGATATTGCATAGGTTGCATGTCTCTATCTGTGATTCTGCTTGAGATATTACAATTATGCATATTTAATGACGTCACATGACCATATACGATTATCACATTAGTTACTCACATCTCATGTCCCACAGCTTCGATTTTGCACAGGTTGCATGTTCATGTCTGTAACAGTGCTTGAGATAATTCAATTATGCATATTTAATGAAGTCACATGACCATATATGGTCATCACATTAGTTAGTCACATCTCTTGACCCATACCTTCGATATTGCACAAGTTGCATGTCCCTAACTCTTGCAGTGCTTGATATATTACATTTATGCATATTCAATGAGGTCACATGACCATATATGGTCATCTTGTTTGTTAGTAAAATTTCATGAACCATCCCTTCAATATTGCACTGGTTGCATGTTCCCGTCTGTAACTGTGCTTGAGTTATTACATTTATGCATATTTGATGAAGTCACATGACCATATATGGTCATCACATTAGTTAGTCACATCTCGTGTCTTATAGCTTCGATATTGCACAGGTTGCATGTCCCTATCTGTAACAGTGCTTGATATATTACATTCATGCATATTTAATGAGATCACATGACCATATATGGTCATCTTGTTTGTTAGTAGAATTTCATGTACCATCACTTCAATATTGCACTGGTTGCATGTTCCTAACTGTAACAGTGCTTAAGATATTGCAATTATGTCTATAAAATGAGGTCACGTGACCATATAAAAGAACAAAAAAATATGAAAAAACATTCTAAAATCTTCTTATAAAAAACGGCTTTTCGCCTGGACTTCCATATTTTGGAATTAAATACTATGTCATATGATCTTTCAAAGTTATTCAGGGTTAGTTGATTTGTCGAAAATTATGCAAATGAGATGCAAAACAAAATTTCAAAAAATTCTTAAAAAAAAAGTCACGTGACCGCTAAAGTTTTTTTGGATGAAATTTGTAGCCCTTGTCGCACTGCTACTATCATAAAAAATTGGAGCACTCAGACCCTCAGAAAGGTGCGCAATTCGGCATTGAAAATTTCGCCTTTAATCCAAGATGGCGGCCTGGTCATGTGACCTATGTGTCTGAACTTAGGATATGCACCAGATCTCATACAGCTTTACCATTGTGGCAAGTATGGAACTGATCGGTCCAACGGTGTTGACATAAAGCGTGACCAAAAATTTAGGCGGAAGAATAATAATAATAATAATAATAATAATAATAATAAACGGAACAATTACAAAAGGGTTTCGACCAAATGGGCTCGAAACCCTAAATATAGCTGCGTTGCAGCAATGTCGGGTTTCGAGCCCACTGACTTATTAGCAACGTTCCAAAATCAGCATCATTGACAATAATATATTAAAGGAAATTGCATGGCCTTCATACTAAACATGTTGCATGTTCCTGTCTGTAACAGTGCTTAAGGTATTACAATCTTGCATATTTAATGATGTCCCATGACCATATATGGTCATCGGATGTTTTTGTCAGCTCTGTTGTGCAATAACTTCAATATTGCATTGGTTGCATTTTCTTATCTGTAACAGTGCTTGAGATGTAACATTTATGCATATTTGATGAGGTCACATGACCATATGTGGTCATCACATTAGTTAGTCACATCTCTTGTTCCATAGATTCGATATTGCACAGGTTGCATGTTCCCGTCTGCAACAGTGCTTGAGTTATTACATTTATGCATATTTAATGATGTCACATGACCGTGTATGGGCATCAGATGTGTTAGTCACATATCTGGTCTCATAGCTTCGATATTGCACAGGTTGTGTGTTTCTTTCTGTTACTGTATTCAAATATAACATTTATGCATATTTGATGAGGTCACATGACCATATATGGTCATCACATTAGTTAGTCACATCTCTTGTTCCATAGATTCGATATTGCACAGGTTGCATGTTCCCGTCTGTAATAGTGCTTGAGTTATTACATTTATGCTTATTTGATGAGGTTACATGACCATATATGGTCATCGGATATGTTAGTGACTTCTGTTGTGCAATAGCTTCAATATTGCACTGGTTGCATGTTCCTATCTGTAACAGTGCTTGAGATATAACATTTATGCATATTTGATGAGGTCACATGACCATATATGGTCGTCGGATGTGTTAGTCACTTCTGTTGTGCAATAGCTTCAATATTGCACTGGTTGCATGTTCCTATCTGTAACAGTGCTTGAGATATAACATTTATGCATATTTGATGAGGTCACATGACCATATATGGTCGTCGGATGTGTTAGTCACTTCTGTTGTGCAATAGCTTCAATATTGCACTGGTTGCATGTTCCTATCTGTAACAGTGCTTGAGTTATTACATTTATGCATATTTGATGAAATTACATGACCATATATGGTCATCACATTAGTTAGCCACATCTCTTGTCTCATAGCTTCGATATTGCATAGGTTGCATGTCTCTATCTGTGATTCTGCTTGAGATATTACAATTATGCATATTTAATGACGTCACATGACCATATACGGTCATCACATTAGTTACTCACATCTCATGTCCCACAGCTTCGATATTGCACAGGTTGCATGTCCCTAACTCTTGCAGTGCTTGATATATTACATTTATGCATATTCAATGAGGTCACATGACCATATATGGTCATCTTGTTTGTTAGTAAAATTTCATGTACCATCACTTCAATATTGCACTGGTTGCATGTTCCCGTCTGTAACTGTGCTTGAGTTATTACATTTATGCATATTTGATGAAATCACATGACCATATATGGTCATCACATTAGTTAGTCACATCTCGTGTCTTATAGCTTCGATATTGCACAGGTTGCATGTCCCTATCTGTAACAGTGCTTGATATATTACATTTATTCATATTTAATGAGATCACATGACCATATATGGTCATCTTGTTTGTTAGTAGAATTTCATGTACCATCACTTCAATATTGCACTGGTTGCATGTTCCTATCTGTAACAGTGCTTGAGATATTGCAATTATGTCTATAAAATGAGGTCACGTGACCATATAAAAGAACAAAAAAATATGAAAAAACATTCTAAAATCTTCTTATAAAAAACGGCTTTTCGCCTGGACTTCCATATTTTGGAATTAAATACTATGTCATTTGATCTTTCAAAGTTATTCAGGGTTAGTTGATTTGTCGAAAATTATGCAAATGAGATGCAAAACAAAATTTAAAAAAATTCTAAAAAAAAAAGTCACGTGACCGCTAAAGATTTTTTTGATGAAATTTGTAGCACTTGACCCACTACTGCTATCATAGAAAAATTGGAGCACTCAGACCCTCAGAAAGGTGCGCAATTTGGCATTGAAAATTTCGCCTTTATTTCAAGATGGCGGCCTGGCCATGTGACCTATGTGTCTGAACTTAGGCTATGCACTAGATCTCATGCAGCTTTACCATTGTGGCAAGTACTGAGCTGATCGGTCCAACGGCGTTGACATAAAGTGTGACCGAAAAACGGCGGAAGAATAATAATAATAATAATAATAAACGGAACAATTTCAATAGGGTTTCGACCAAATGGGCTCGAAACCCTAAATATAGCTGCGTTGCAGCAATGTCGGGTTTCGAGCCCACTGACTTATTAGCAGCGTTCCAAAATCAGCATCATTGACAATAATATATTAAAGGAAATTGCATGGCCTTCATACTAAACATGTTGCATGTTCCTGTCTGTAACAGTGCTTAATGTATTACAATCTTGCATATTTAATGATGTCCCGTGACCATATATGGTCATCGGATGTTTTTGTCAGCTCTGTTGTGCAATAACTTCAATATTGCATTGGTTGCATTTTCCTATCTGTAACAGTGCTTGAGATATAACATTTATACATATTTGATGAGGTCACATGACCATGTGTGGTCATCACATTAGTTAGTCACATCTCTTGTTCCATAGATTCGATATTGCACAGGTTGCATATTCCCGTCTGTAACAGTGCTTGAGTTATTACATTTATGCATATTTAATGATGTCACATGACCGTGTATGGGCATCAGATGTGTTAGTCACATATCTTGTCTCATAGCTTCGATATTGTACAGGTTGTGTGTTTCTTTCTGTTACTGTGTTTCAAATATAACATTTATGCATATTTGATGAGGTCACATGACCATATATGGTCATCACATTAGTTAGTCACATCTCTTGTTCCATAGATTCGATATTGCACAGGTTGCATGTTCACGTCTGTAATAGTGCTTGAGTTATTACATTTATGCTTATTTGATGAGGTCACATGACCATATATGGTCATCGGATATGTTAGTCACTTCTGTTGTGCAATAGCTTCAATATTGCACTGGTTGCATGTTCCTATCTGTAACAGTGCTTGAGATATAACATTTATGCATATTTGATGAAATTACGTGACCATATATGGTCATCACATTAGTTAGCCACATCTCTTGTCTCATAGCTTCGATATTGCATAGGTTGCATGTCTCTATCTGTGATTCTGCTTGAGATATTACAATTATGCATATTTAATGACGTCACATGACCATATACGATTATCACATTAGTTACTCACATCTCATGTCCCACAGCTTCGATTTTGCACAGGTTGCATGTTCATGTCTGTAACAGTGCTTGAGATAATTCAATTATGCATATTTAATGAAGTCACATGACCATATATGGTCATCACATTAGTTAGTCACATCTCTTGACCCATACCTTCGATATTGCACAAGTTGCATGTCCCTAACTCTTGCAGTGCTTGATATATTACATTTATGCATATTCAATGAGGTCACATGACCATATATGGTCATCTTGTTTGTTAGTAAAATTTCATGAACCATCCCTTCAATATTGCACTGGTTGCATGTTCCCGTCTGTAACTGTGCTTGAGTTATTACATTTATGCATATTTGATGAAGTCACATGACCATATATGGTCATCACATTAGTTAGTCACATCTCGTGTCTTATAGCTTCGATATTGCACAGGTTGCATGTCCCTATCTGTAACAGTGCTTGATATATTACATTCATGCATATTTAATGAGATCACATGACCATATATGGTCATCTTGTTTGTTAGTAGAATTTCATGTACCATCACTTCAATATTGCACTGGTTGCATGTTCCTAACTGTAACAGTGCTTAAGATATTGCAATTATGTCTATAAAATGAGGTCACGTGACCATATAAAAGAACAAAAAAATATGAAAAAACATTCTAAAATCTTCTTATAAAAAACGGCTTTTCGCCTGGACTTCCATATTTTGGAATTAAATACTATGTCATATGATCTTTCAAAGTTATTCAGGGTTAGTTGATTTGTCGAAAATTATGCAAATGAGATGCAAAACAAAATTTCAAAAAATTCTTAAAAAAAAAGTCACGTGACCGCTAAAGTTTTTTTGGATGAAATTTGTAGCCCTTGTCGCACTGCTACTATCATAAAAAATTGGAGCACTCAGACCCTCAGAAAGGTGCGCAATTCGGCATTGAAAATTTCGCCTTTAATCCAAGATGGCGGCCTGGTCATGTGACCTATGTGTCTGAACTTAGGATATGCACCAGATCTCATACAGCTTTACCATTGTGGCAAGTATGGAACTGATCGGTCCAACGGTGTTGACATAAAGCGTGACCAAAAATTTAGGCGGAAGAATAATAATAATAATAATAATAATAATAATAATAAACGGAACAATTACAATAGGGTTTCGACCAAATGGGCTCGAAACCCTAAATATAGCTGCGTTGCAGCAATGTCGGGTTTCGAGCCCACTGACTTATTAGCAGCGTTCCAAAATCAGCATCATTGACAATAATATATTAAAGGAAATTGCATGGCCTTCATACTAAACATGTTGCATATTCCTGTCTGTAAGGTATTACAATCTTGCATATTTAATGATGTCCCATGACCATATATGGTCATTGGATGTTTTTGTCAGCTCTCTTGTGCAATAACTTCAATATTGCATTGGTTGCATTTTCCTATCTGTAACAGTGCTTGAGATATAACATTTATGCATATTTGATGAGGTCACATGACCATATGTGGTCATCACATTAGTTAGTCACATCTCTTGTTCCATAGATTCGATATTGCACAGGTTGCATGTCCCCGTCTGTAACAGTGCTTGAGTTATTACATGTATGCATAATTAATGATGTCACATGACCGTGTATGGGCATCAGATGTGTTAGTCACATATCTTGTCTCATAGCTTCGATATTGCACAGGTTGTGTGTTTCTATCTGTTACTGTGTTTCAAATATAACATTTATGCATATTTGATGAGGTCACATGACCATATATGGTCATCACATTAGTTAGTCACATCTCTTGTTCCATAGATTCGATATTGCACAGGTTGCATGTTCCCGTCTGTAATAGTGCTTGAGTTATTACATTTATGCTTATTTGATGAGGTCACATGACCATATATGGTCATCGGATATATTAGTGACTTCTGTTGTGCAATAGCTTCAATATTGCACTGGTTGCATGTTCCTATCTGTAACAGTGCTTGACATATAACATTTATGCATATTTGATGAGGTCACATGACCATATATGGTCATCGGATGTGTTAGTCATTTCTGTTGTGCAATAGCTTCAATATTGCACTGGTTGCATGTTCCTATCTGTAACAGTGCTTGAGTTATTACATTTATGCATATTTGATGAAATTACATGACCATATATGGTCATCACATTAGTTAGCCACATCTCTTGTCTCATAGCTTCGATATTGCATAGGTTGCATGTCTCTATCTGTGATTCTGCTTGAGATATTACAATTATGCATATTTAATGACGTCACATGACCATATACGGTCATCACATTAGTTACTCACATCTCATATCCCACAGCTTCGATTTTGCACAGGTTGCATGTTCATGTCTGTAACAGTGCTTGAGATAATTCAATTATGCATATTTAATGAAGTCACATGACCATATTTGGTCATCACATTAGTTAGTCACATCTCTTGACCCATACCTTCGATATTGCACAGGTTGCATGTCCCTAACTCTTGCAGTGCTTGATATATTACATTTATGCATATTTAATGAGGTCACATGACCATATATGGTCATATTGTTTGTTAGTCAAATTTCATGTACCATCACTTCAATATTGCACTGGTTGCATGTTCCCGTCTGTAACTGTGCTTGAGTTATTACATTTATGCATATTTGATGAAGTCACATGACCATATATGGTCATCACATTAGTTAGTCACATCTCGTGTCTTATAGCTTCGATATTGCACAGGTTGCATGTCCCTATCTGTAACAGTGCTTGATATATTACATTTATGCATATTTAATGAGATCACATGACCATATATGGTCATCTTGTTTGTTAGTAGAATTTCATGTACCATCACTTCAATATTGCACTGGTTGCATGTTCCTATCTGTAACAGTGCTTGAGATATTGCAATTATGTCTATAAAATGAGGTCACGTGACCATATAAAAGAACAAAAAAATATGAAAAAACATTCTAAAATCTTCTTATAAAAAACGGCTTTTCGCCTGGACTTGAATATTTTGGAATTAAATACTATGTCATATGATCTTTCAAAGTTATTCAGGGTTAGTTGATTTGTCGAAAATTATGCAAATGAGATGCAAAACAAAATTTAAAAAAATTCTAAAAAAAAAAGTCACGTGACCGCTAAAGTTTTTTTTGCTGAAATTTGTAGCCCTTGTCGCACTGCTACTATCGTAAAAAAATTGGAGCACTCAGACCCTCAGAAAGGTGCGCAATTCGGCATTGAAAATTTCGCCTTTAATCCAAGATGGCGGCCTGGCCATGTGACCTATGTGTCTGAACTTAGGATATGCACCAGATCTCATACAGCTTTACCATTGTGGCAAGTATGGAACTGATCGGTCCAACGGTGTTGACATAAAGCGTGACCAAAAATTTAGGCGGAAGAATAATAATAATAAATATAGCTGCAGAGCAGCTATTAACGGCTTTCAAGAAAAAAGGATTCATAACACCATTAAATTTGGAAAAAAAGGTTTGAAGATTTGACTTGTGTAATGTATATACATGTAGGTTACACGAGGTTCTGGCCCAATGCCTGCATTATAGCGATATTTCCATGTCTCTAACTTCAATAGTGCTCGAGATATTATATATACGCATATCTAATGAGTTCTATGACCATATATGGTCAACGGATATGTTGGCCAATTCTCTTTTCCATTGCCTTCAATATAGCGTTGGTACCCTGTCTGTACATGCAATACTGCTAGAAATATTAGAGACATGTATATTTAATGAGATCTATGACCATATATGGTCAACGGATATGTTGGCCAATTCTCTTTTCTATTTCCTTCAATATAGTGTTTGTTCCATGTTTGTACATGGAATAGCGCTTGAGATATTAGAGACATGCATATTAAATGAGTTATATGACCATATATGGTCAACGGACATGTTGGCCAATTGTCTTTCCCAGTGCCTTCAATATAGCATTGGTACCATGTTTATACATGCAATAGTGCTTGAGATATTGGAGACATGCATATTTATTGAGTTATATGACCATAAATGGCCATTGAACATGTTGACAATTTCTCTTGTCCAAAGCCTTCAATATAGCAATGGTTCCATGTCTGTATGTGCAATAGTGTCTGATATATTATAGATATGCATATTTAATGAGGTATATGACCTTATATGGTCAACGAATATGTTGGGTCATTCTCTTGACCATTACCTTCAATATAGCGTTAGTTTCACGTTTGTACATGCAATAGCGCTTGAGATATAAGAGACGTGCATATTTAATGAGTTCTATGACCATATATGGTCAACGGATATGTTGGCCAATTTTCTTGTCCATTGCCTTCAATATATCATTGGTACCATGTTTATACTTGCAATGGTGCTTGAGATATTGGAAACATGCATATTTAATGAGTTATATGACCATATATGGTCAACGAATATGTTGGTCAATTTTCTTGTCCATTGCCTTCGGTATACCGTTAGTTCCATGTTTGTACATGCAATAGTGCTTGAGATATTGGAGACATGCATATTTAATGAGTTATATGACCTTGTATGGTCAACGAATATGTTGGCCAATTCCCTTGTCCATTGTCTTCAATATAGCATTAGTTCCATGTTTGTACGTGCAATAGCGCTTGAGATATTAGAGAAATGCATACTTAATGAGTTCTATGACCATATATGGTCAACGAATATGTTGGCCAATTCTCTTGTCCATTGCCTTCAGTATACCGTTTGTTGCATGTTTGTACATGTAATAGTGCTTGAGATATTGGAGACATGCATATTTAATGAGTTATATGACCATATATGGTAATTGAAGATGTTGACAATTTCTCTTGTCCAAAGCCTTCAATATAGCAATGGTTCCATGTCTGTATGTGCAATAGTGCCTGAGATATTATAGGTATGCATATTTAATGAGGTATATGACCTTATATGGTCAACGAATATGTTGGCTCATTCTCTTGACCATTTCCTTCAATATTGCGTCAGTTTCACGTTTGTACATGCAATAGTGCTTGAGATATAAGAGACATGCATATTTAATGAGTTCTATGACCATATATGGTCAACGAATATTTTGGCCAATTCTCTTGTCCGTTGCCTTCAATATACCGTTAGTTCCATGTTTGTACATGCAATAGTTTTTGAGATACAAGAGACATGCATATTTAATGAGTTCCAAGATGGCGGCCGAACCACGTGACTAATCGAAAATCTGTTTCAGTCACTTTTAATGGCATGACATGTAGAAGGTATATACAAATTTTCAGGCAAAACGGTCCAGCCGTTTCAGAGAAGAAGTCGTTTGAAGTTGGCGGAATAATAATAATAATAATAATAATAATAATAATAATAAACATAACAAAAACAATAGGCTTTCAAGCCTGAAGGGACTTGAAAGCCTAATAATAATAATAAATATAGCTGCATAGCAGCGATGACGGGTTTCGAGCCTGCGTGGCTCATGACAAATTGCACTTGCTCGATGTGATTATTTGACGAACGTTTCATGTCTAGAATGCAAGATAGCAGACAAACTACACAACATATGGATTTGATTTCACAGGAATATGATAAACTTAATGCAAGGACAAATAGTTCATGAGTTATAGAACTTTTTCTCTTTTACTAAATCCAAGATGGCTGCCAAAGGAAGCCATTTTTAAAAATCTACTTCAGTAACTTTGTAGAGCTATCAACAGAGATACTATATGCTAAATTGCTTTTCAAACAAGGAAGCAGTTTTTAACAAGATAATTTTTTGAGGTTTTTTGAATTTTTGTGATAAATTCAACATGGCCGCCAAAACCACTTGAATCATGGGAAATATTTCCATGAACACATAATCATCTCATTGAGTGGATGTTGTATGCCAAGTTTTGTTTAAATCTGGCAAATCGTTCATAAGTTATAGTGTACTTTCACTTTTTACTTAATCCAAGATGGCTGCCAAAGGAAGCCATTTTTCAAAAATCTGCTTCAGTCACTTTGTGAAGCTATCAATAGAGATACTATATGCCGAATTGTTTTTCAAACAAGCAAGCAGTTTTTAAGAAGATAATTTTTTGAGTTTTTCGGCATTTTTGTGATAAATTCAACATGGCCGCCAAAACCACTTGAATCATGGGAAATATTTTCATGAACACATAATTATCTTATTGAACGGATGTTGTATGCCAAGTTTTGTTTAAATCTGGCAAATTGTTCATAAGTTATAGCGTAATTTCACTTTTCACTAAATCCAAGATGGCTGCCAAAGAAAGCCATTTTTCAAAAATCTGCTTCCGTAACTTTGTAGAGCTATCAACAGAGATACTATATGCTAAATTGATTGTCAAACAAACAAGCAGTTTTTAAGAAGATAATTTTTTGAGGTTTTTTGCAATTTTTTGATAAATTCATTATGGCCGCCAAAACCACTTGAATCATGGGAAATATTTTTATGAACACATAATCATCTTATTGAAGGGATGTTGTATGCCAACTTTGGTTTAAATCTGGCAAATTGTTCATGAGTTATAGCGTACTTTCACTTTTTATTAAATCCAAGATGGCTGCCAAAGGAAGCCATTTTTCAAAAATCTGCTTCAGTCACTTTGTAGAGCTATGGCCATAGGTGCTGCAAAGCAAATGTATAATCACATGAATGAGCCATTTTTGAGAAGAAGATTTTAAAAGTTTCTTGTCAATTTTCGGAAAATCCAATATGGCGGCAAAGGTCACATGACCGCTAAAGTTTTTATTGCTGATATTTGCTAGACATGAGCCAATGATGCCACACAAAAAAACCGGAAGTTCCTAGACCCTCAGAAAGTGGTGCAATTGAGTACTTCCGGTCTGTGTTCTACCTAAGATGGCGGCCAGGTCATGTGACCTACATAGCTGGTTTTGGGGTATGCACCACAACTCATGGTCCTTTATCAGAATGCGAAATGGCAAGTCAATCGCAGCATTATTTTTCAAGTTACAGTGGTTACAAAAAACGGCGGAAAAATAATAATAATAATAATAAACATAGCAATTACAAAAGGGTTTCGACCCATAGGGCTCGAAACCCTAAATATAGCTGCGTTGCAGCAATGTCGGGTTTCGAGCCCACTGACTTATTAGCAGCGTTCCAAAACCAGCATCATCGACAAGAATATATTAATGGATTTGCATGGCCTTCATACTAAACATGTTACATGTTCCTGTCTGTAACAGTGCTTAATGATTTACAATCATACATATTTAATGATGTCACATGACCATATATGGACATCGGATGTGTCGGTCACTTCTGTTGTGCAATAACTTCAATATTGCACTGGTTGCATGTTCCTATCTGTATCAGTGCTTGACATATAACATTTATGCATATTTGATGAGGTCACATGACCATATGTGGTCATCACATTAGTTAGTCACATCTATTGTTCCATAGATTCGATATTGCACAGGTTGCATGTTCCCGTCTGTAATAGTGCTTGAGTTATTACATTTATGCTTATTTGATGAGGTCACATGACCATATATGGTCATCGGATATGTTAGTCACTTCTGTTGTGCAATAGCTTCAATATTGCACTGGTTGCATGTTCCTATCTGTAACAGTGATTGAGATATAACATTTATGCATATTTGATGAGGTCACATGACCATATATGGTCATCAGATGTGTTAGTCACTTCTGTTGTGCAATAGCTTCAATATTGCACTGGTTGCATGTTCCTATCTGTAACAGTGCTTGAGTTACTACATTTATGCATATTTGATGAAGTTACATGACCATATATGGTCATCACATTAGTTAGTCACATCTCTTGTCTCATAGCTTCGATATTGCATATGTTGCATGTCTCTATTTGTGATTCTGCTTGAGATATTACAATTATGCATATTTAATGACGTCACATGACCATATACGGTCATCTCATTAGTTACTCACATCTCATGTCCCATAGCTTCGATTTTGCACAGGTTGCATGTTCATGTCTGTAACAGTGCTTGAGTTATTTCATGTATGCATATTTGATGAAGTTACATGACCATATATGGTCATCACATTAGTTAGTCACATCTCTTGTCTCACAGCTTCGATATTGCACAGGTTGCATGTTTCTAACTGTAACAGTGCTTGAGATAATTCAATTATGCATATTTAATGAAGTCACATGACCATATATGGTCATCACATTAGTTAGTCACATCTCTTGACCCATACCTTCGATATTGCACAGGATGCATGTCCCTAGCTCTTACAGTGCTTGATATATTACATTTAATCATATTCAATGAGGTCACATGACCATATATGGTCATCTTGTTTGTTAGTAAAATTTCATGTACCATCACTTCAATATTGCACTGGTTGCATGTTCCCGTCTGTAACTGTGCTTGAGTTATTACATTTATGCATATTTGATGAAGTCACATGACCATATATGGTCATCACATTAGTTAGTCACATCTCGTGTCTTATAGCTTCGATATTGCACAGGTTGCATGTCGCTATCTATAACAGTGCTTGATATATTACATTTATGCATATTTAATGAGATCACATGACCATATATGGTCATCTTGTTTGTTAGTAGAATTTCATGTACCATCACTTCAATATTGCACTGGTTGCATGTTCCTATCTGTAACAGTGCTTGAGATATTGCAATTATGTCTATAAAATGAGGTCACGTGACCATATAAAAGAACAAAAAAAATATGAAAAAACATTCTAAAATCTTCTTCTAAAAAACGGCTTATCGCCTGGACTTCATATTTTGGAATTAAATACTATGTCATATGATCATTCAAAGTTATTCAGGGATAGTTGATTAGTCGAAAATTATGCAAATGAGATGCAAAAGAAAATTAAAAAAATTCTAGAAAAAAATTAGTCACGTGACCGCTAAAGTTTTTTTTGATGAAATTTGTAGCCCTTGTCGCACTGCTACTATCATAAAAAAATTGGACCACTCAGACCCTCAGAAAGGTGCGCAATTCGGCATTGAAAATTTCGCCTTTAATCCAAGATGGCGGCCTGGTCATGTGACCTATGTGTCTGAACTTAGGATATGCACCAGATCTCATACAGCTTTACCATTGTGGCAAGTATGGAACTGATCGGTCCAACGGTGTTGACATAAAGCGTGACCAAAAATTTAGGCGGAAGAATAATAATAATAATAATTAAAGCCGCAAGCGGCGTCACCGGGGCCCAAGCTGATAAGATTCTGTTTCATAATTAATGAGGTCACATGTTAGACAATCAGGTAGCTTTAATTATCAGTAACATGAGGTCGAAATGAAGTTGGTACCATGTATTTACCTGGTTTGGTTATCGAAATATGGTTTTCAGGATATATAATGAGCCATGTTCTTATGCACAATAATGAGATTACATAATCATATATAGCCATTTCTAATGTCAGTTACATCTTTCATTCAATGTCTTCATAATGACACTAGTTACATGTCCTGCTCTGCGACAGTGTTTCAGATATGACTGCTATGCATATTAATGAGTTTACAGGACCATATATGGTCATCTGTTATTTTAATCAAATCTCTTGTTCACTGTTGTCATAATAACACAGGATTCATCTTCCTAACTGCAACAGTGTTTAAGATATAATGGTTATGCATATTAATGAGTTCACATGACCATATATGGTCATCTGTTATTTTAATCAAATCTCTTGTTCACTGTTGTCATAATAACACAGGATTCATCTTCCTAACTGCAACAGTGTTTAAGATATAATGGTTATATTTATTAATGAGTTCACATGACCATATATGGTCATCTGTTATTTTAATCAAATCTCTTGTTCAACATTGTCATAATAACACAGGATTCATCACCCTAACTGCGACAGTGTTTGAGTTATAACAGTTATGCATATTAATGAGGTTAGAAGCCCCCACCCCATGGGTGCCCAGCCACGTGGCCTAGCAGTGTGCTATTGGGGCAAAATGATGCATCTGATGACACAAATGCACATACAAAATTTGAAAGAAATCAGACTAATACAAAACATGTAGTTGCATAATGTCTATTTTCACAAAATCCAAGATGGCGGCCAAACCATGTGACTGATCAAAATAATATTATTTTTCTCATATGGAGCTAAGGGCAGGCATGGTAAATATAAAAACATCTAGTAGATTGGTTGAATCGTCTCTGAGAAACAAATACCCACACTTTTTGTCAATTTTGCTTAAAATCCAAAATGGCGGCCAAACCATGTGACTGATCTGAATTTTTTTTTAGATTTTTGAAAGGGTTTGATACACTGATGCCATGAAGTAAAATTGAAAATAATCCCTCAAGTGTTGCCAGAGTAAAAAACTACTTCCTGTTTAGAAGAAATCCAAAATGGTGGCCAAACCACGTGACCAATCGTAAAAAAATGTTCAAACATAAATGGGATTCATATATAGAAGCTAAATACTACATATGAGAGCATTCTACTTGGTGGTTCTGAAGAAGAAGATTTTTAAGTGTTTTTTGCCGTTTTTAGGAAAAACAAAATGGCGGGAAAAGTCACATGACCGCTAAAGTTTTTATTGCTGATATTTATTACATATGAGTAGTACTATATACCATAAAAAAATCTAGACGCCTAGACCCTCAGAAAGTGGTCAAACAGCCACTTCCGGTTTTATTTCAATCCAATATGGCTGCCAAACTAATTGACCAATCAAAATTCTGAAAGCATGTTGCACCAGTTCACATTAGGGACTATCAGTATAGAACATTATCAGACCATTCCGTTCAGCGGTTTTCTCAAACGGCTTGACGAAAAAAGTTACGGAAGAAAGAAAGAAAGAAGAAAGAAGAAAAAACCGGACAATAAGAATAGGGGCCTCGCCCTTCAGGCTTGGGCCCCTAATAATAAACGGAACAATTACAATAGGGTTTCGACCAAATGGGCTCGAAACCCTAAATATAGCTGCGTTGCAGCAATGTCGGGTTTCAAGCCCACTGACTTATTAGCAGCGTTCCAAAATCAGCATCATTGACAATAATATATTAAAGGAAATTGCATGGCCTTCATACTAAACATGTTGCATGTTCCTGTCTGTAACAGTGCTTAATGTATTACAATCTTGCATATTTAATGATGTCCCATGACCATATATGGTCATCGGATGTGTTAGTCACTTCTGTTGTGCAATAGCTTCAATATTGCACTGTTTGCATGCTCCTATCTGTACCAGTGCTTGAGTTATTACATTTATGCATATTTGATGAAATTACATGACCATATATGGTCATCACATTAGTTAGCCACATCTCTTGTCTCATAGCTTCGATATTGCATAGGTTGCATGTCTCTATCTGTGATTCTGCTTGAGATATTACAATTATGCATATTTAATGACGTCACATGACCATATACGGTCATCACATTAGTTACTCACATCTCATGTCCCACAGCTTCGATTTTGCACAGGTTGCATGTTCATGTCTGTAACAGTGCTTGAGATAATTCAATTATGCATATTTAATGAAGTCACATGACCATATATGGTCATCACATTAGTTAGTCACTTCTCTTGTCTCATAGCTTCGATATTGCCCAGATTGCATGTTTCTATCTGTAACAGTGCTTGAGATAATTCAATTATGCATATTTAATGAAGTCACATGACCATATATGGTCATCACATTAGTTAGTCACATCTCTTGACCCATACCTTCGATATTGCACAGGTTGCATGTCCCTAACTCTTACAGTGCTTGATATATTACATTTATGCATATTCAATGAGGTCACCTGACCATATATGGTCATCTTGTTTGTTAGTAAAATTTCATGTACCATCACTTCAATATTGCATTGGTTGCATGTTCCCGTTTTTAACTGTGCTTGAGTTATTACATTTATGCATATTTGATGAAGTCACATGACCATATATGGTCATCACATTAGTTAGTCACATCTCGTGTCTTATAGCTTCGATATTGCACAGGTTGCATGTCCTTATCTGTAACAGTGCTTGATATATTATATTTATGCATATTTAATGAGATCACATGACCATATATGGTCATCTTGTTTGTTAGTAGAATTTCATGTACCATCACTTCAATATTGCACTGGTTGCATGTTCCTATCTGTAACAGTGCTTGAGATATTGCAATTTTGTCTATAAAATGAGGTCACGTGACCATATAAAAGAACAAAAAAATATAAAAAAACATTCTAAAATCTTCTTATAAAAAACGGCTTATCGCCTGTACTGCATATTTTGGAATTAAATACTATGTCATATGATCTTTCAAAGTTATTCAGGGTTAGTTGATTCGTCGAAAATTATGCAAATGAGATGCAAAACAAAATTTAAAAAAATTCTAAAAAAAAAAGTCACGTGACCGCTAAAGATTTTTTTGATGAAATTTGTAGCACTTGACCCACTGCTGCTATCATAAAAAAATTGGAGCACTCAGACCCTCAGAAAGGTGCGCAATTCGGCATTGAAAATTTCGCCTTCAATCCAAAATGGCGGCCTGGTCATGTGACCTATGTGTCTGAACTTAGGCTATGCACTAGATCTCATCCAGCTTTACCATTGCGGCAAGTATGGAACTGATCGGTCCAACAGCGTTGACATAAAGTGTGACCGAAAAACGGCGGAAGAATAATAATAATAATAAATATAGCTGCGTTGCAGCAATGTCGGGTTTCGAGCCCACTGACTTATTAGCAGCGTTCCAAAATCAGCATCATCGACAATAATATATTAAAGGAAATTGCATGGCCTTCATACTAAACATGTTGCATGTTCCTGTCTGTAACAGTGCTTAAGATATTACAATCATGCATATTTAATGATGTCACATGACCATATATGGTCATCGGATATGTTAGTCACTTCTGTTGTGCAATAGTTTCAATATTGCACTGGTTGCATTTTCCTATATGTAACAGTGCTTGAGATATAACATTTATGCATATTTGATGAAGTTACATGACCATATATGGTCATCACATTAGTTAGTCATATCTCTTGTCACATAGCTTCGATATTGCATAGGTTGCATGTCTCTATCTGTGATTCTGCTTGACATATTACAATTATGCATATTTAATGACGGCACATGACCATATACGGTCATCACATTAGTTACTCACATCTCATGTCCCATAGCTTCGATTTTGCACAGGTTGCATGTTTCTATCTGTAACAGTGCTTGAGATAATTCAATTATGCATATTTAATGAAGTCACATGACCATATATGGTCATCACATTAGTTAGTCACATCTCTTGTTCCATAGATTCGATATTGCACAGGTTGCATGGTCCCGTCTGTAATAGTGCTTGAGTTATTACATTTATGCTTATTTGATGAGGTCACATGACCATATATGGTCATCAGATATGTTAGTGACTTCTGTTGTGCAATAGCTTCAATATTGCACTGGTTGCATGTTCCTATCTGTAACAGTGCTTGAGATATAACATTTATGCATATTTGATGAGGTCACATGACCATATATGGTCATCGGATGTGTTAGTCACTTCTGTTGTGCAATAGCTTCAATATTGCACTGGTTGCATGTTCCTATCTGTAACAGTGCTTGAGTTATTACATTTATGCATATTTGATGAAATTACATGACCATATATGGTCATCACATTAGTTAGCCACATCTCTTGTCTCATAGCTTCGATATTGCATAGGTTGCATGTCTCTATCTGTTATTCTGCTTGAGATATTACAATTATGCATATTTAATGACGTCACATGACCATATACGGTCATCACATTAGTTACTCACATCTCATGTCCCACAGCTTCGATTTTGCACTGGTTGCATGTTCCTATCTGTAACAGTGCTTGAGTTATTACATTTATGCATATTTGATGAAATTACATGACCATATATGGTCATCACATTAGTTAGCCACATCTCTTGTCTCATAGCTTCGATATTGCATAGGTTGCATGTCTCTATCTGTTATTCTGCTTGAGATATTACAATTATGCATATTTAATGACGTCACATGACCATATACGGTCATCACATTAGTTACTCACATCTCATGTCCCACAGCTTCGATTTTGCACAGGTTGCATGTTCCCGTCTGTAACTGTGCTTGAGTTATTACATTTATGCATATTTGATGAAGTCACATGACCATATATGGTCATCACATTAGTTAGTCACATCTCGTGTCTTATAGCTTCGATATTGCACAGGTTACATGTCCCTATCTGTAACAGTGCTTGATATATTACATTTATGCATATTTAATGAGATCACATGACCATATATGGTCATCTTGTTTGTTAGTAGAATTTCATGTACCATCACTTCAATATTGCACTGGTTGCATGTTCCTATCTGTAACAGTGCTTGAGATATTGCAATTATGTCTATAAAATGAGGTCACGTGACCATATAAAAGAACAAAAAAATATGAAAAAAACATTCTAAAATCTTCTTATAAAAAACGGCTTTTCGCCTGGACTTCCATATTTTGGAATTAAATACTATGTCATATGATCTTTCAAAGTTATTCAGGGTTAGTTGATTTGCCGAAAATTATGCAAATGAGATGCAAAACAAAATTTCAAAAAATTCTAAAAAAAAAAGTCACGTGACCGCTAAAGTTTTTTTTGATGAAATTTGTAGCCCTTGTCCCACTGCTACTATCATAAAAAAATTGGAGCACTCAGACCCTCAGAAAGGTGCGCAATTCGGCATTGAAAATTTCGCCTTTAATCCAAGATGGCGGCCTGGTCATGTGACCTATGTGTCTGAACTTAGGATATGCACCAGATCTCATACAGCTTTACCATTGTGGCAAGTATGAAACTGATCGGTCCAACGGTGTTGACATAAAGCGTGACCAAAAATTTAGGCGGAAGAATAATAATAATAATAATAATAATAATAATAATAAACGGAACAATTACAAAAGGGTTTCGACCAAATGGGCTCGAAACCCTAATAAACGGAACAATTTCAATAGGGTTTCGACCAAATGGGCTCGAAACCCTAAATATAGCTGCGTTGCAGCAATGTCGGGTTTCGAGCCCACTGACTTATTAGCAGCGTTCCAAAATCAGCATCATTGACAATAATATATTATAGGTAATTGCATGGCCTTCATACTAAACATGTTGCATGTTCCTGTCTAGTAACAGTGCTTAAGGTATTACAATCTTGCATATTTAATGATGTCCCATGACCATATATGGTCATCGGATGTTTTTGTCAGCTCTGTTGTGCAATAACTTCAATATTGCATTGGTTGCATTTTCCTATCTGTAACAGTGCTTGAGATATAACATTTATGCATATTTGATGAGGTCACATGACCATATGTGGTCATCACATTAGTTAGTCACATCTCTTGTTCCATAGATTCGATATTGCACAGGTTGCATGTTCCCGTCTGTAACAGTGCTTGAGTTATTACATTTATGCATATTTAATGATGTCACATGACCGTGTATGGGTATCAGATGTGTTAGTCACATATCTTGTCTCATAGCTTCGATATTGCACAGGTTGTGTGTTTCTATCTGTTACTGTGTTTCAAATATAACATTTATGCATATTTGGTGAGGTCACATGACCATATATGGTCATCACATTAGTTAGTCACATCTCTTGTCCCATAGCTTCGATATTGCACAGGTTGCATGTTCCCGTCTGTAACAGTGCTTGAGTTATTACATTTATGCATATTTGATGAGGTCACGTGATCATATATAATCATCACATTAGTTAGTCACATCTCGTGTCTTATAGCTTCGATATTGCACAGGTTGCATGTCCCTATCTGTAACAGTGCTTGATATATTACATTCATGTATATTTAATGAGATCACATGACCATATATGGTCATCTTGTTTGTTAGTAGAATTTCATGTACCATCACTTCAAAATTGCACTGGTTGCATGTTCCTATCTGTAACAGTGCTTGAGATATTGCAATTATATCTATAAAATGAGGTCACGTGACCATATAAAAGGACAAAAAAATATGAAAAAAACATTCTAAAATCTTCTTATAAAAAACGGCTTATCGCCTGGACTCGATATTTTGGAATTAAATACTATGTCATATGATCTTTCAAAGTTATTCAGGGTTAGTTGATTTGTCGAAAATTATGCAAATGAGATGCAAAACAATATTTAAAAAAATTCTAAAAAAAAAAGTCACGTGACCGCTAAAGTTTTTTTTGACGAGATTTGTAGCCCTTGTCGCACTGCTACTATCATAAAAAAATTGGAGCACTCAGACCCTCAGAAAGGTGCGCAATTCGGCATTGAAAATTTCGCCTTTAATCCAAGATGGCGGCCTGGTCATGTGACCTACGTGTCTGAACTTAGGATATGCACCAGATCTCTTATAGCTTTACCATTGTGGCAAGTATTGAATTGATCGGTCCAACGGCGTTGACATAAAGCGTGACCAAAAATTTAGGCGGAAGAATAATAATAATAAATATAGCTGCGTTGCAGCAATGTCGGGTTTCGAGCCCACTGACTTGTTAGCTGCGTTCCAAAATCAGCATCATTGACAATAATATATTATAGGAAATTGCATGGCCTTCATACTAAACATGTTGCATGTTCCTGTCTGTAACAGTGCTTAAGGTATTTCAATCTTGCATATTTAATGATGTCCCATGACCATATATGGTCATCTGATGTTTTTGTCAGCTCTGTTGTGCAATAACTTCAATATTGCATTGGTTGCATTTTCCTATCTGTAACAGTGCTTGAGATATAACATTTATGCTTATTTGATGAGGTCACATGACCATATGTGGTCATCACATTAGTTAGTCACATCTCTTGTTCCATAGATTCGATATTGCACAGGTTGCATGTTCCCGTCTGTAACAGTGCTTGAGTTATTACATTTATGCATATTTAATGATGTCACATGACCGTGTATGGGCATCAGATGTGTTAGTCACATATCTTGTCTCATAGCTTCGATATTGCACAGGTTGTGTGTTTCTATCTGTTACTGTGTTTCAAATATAACATTTATGCATATTTGATGAGGTCACATGACCATATATGGTCATCACATTAGTTAGTCACATCTCTTGTTCCATAGATTCGATATTGCACAGGTTGCATGTTCCCGTCTGTAATAGTGCTTGAGTTATTACATTTATGCTTATTTGATGAGGTCACATGACCATATATGGTCATCGGATATGTTAGTGACTTCTGTTGTGCAATAGCTTCAATATTGCACTGGTTGCATGTTCCTATCGGTAACAGTGCTTGAGATATAACATTTATGCATATTTGATGAGGTCACATGACCATATATGGTCATCGGATGTGTTAGTCACTTCTGTTGTGCAATAGCTTCAATATTGCACTGTTTGCATGTTCCTATCTGTAACAGTGCTTGAGATATAACATTTATGCATATTTGATGAGGTCACATGACCATATATGGTCATTGGATGTGTTAGTGACTTCTGTTTTTCAATAGCTTCAATATTGCACTGGTTGCATGTTCCTATCTGTAACAGTGCTTGAGTTTCTACATTTATGCATATTTGATGAAGTTACATGACCATATATGGTCATCACATTAGTTAGTCACATCTCATGTCCCACAGCTTCGATTTTGCACAGGTTGCATGTTCATGTCTGTAACAGTGCTTGAGTTATTACATGTATGCATATTTGATTAAGTTACATGACCATATATGGTCATCACATTAGTTAGTCACATCTCTTGTCTCATAGCTTCGATATTGCACAGGTTGCATGTCTCTATCTGTAACAGTGCTTGAGATATTACAATTATGCATATTTAATGACGGCACATGACCATATACGGTCATCACATTAGTTACTCACATCTCATGTCCCACAGCTTCGATTTTGCACAGGTTGCATGTTCATGTCTGTAACAGTGCTTGAGATAATTCAATTATGCATATTTAATGAAGTCACATGACCATATATGGTCATCACATTAGTTAGTCATATCTCTTGACCCATACCTTCGATATTGCACAGGTTGCATGTCCCTAACTCTTGCAGTGCTTGATATATTACATTTATGCATATTCAATGAGGTCACATGACCATATATGGTCATCTTGTTTGTTAGTAAAATTTCATGTACCATCCCTTCAATATTGCACTGGTTGCATGTTCCCGTCTGTAACTGTGCTTGAGTTATTACATTTATGCATATTTGATGAAGTCACATGACCATATATGGTCATCACATTAGTTAGTCACATCTCGTGTCTTATAGCTTCGATATTGCACAGGTTGCATGTCCCTATCTGTAACAGTGCTGGATATATTACATTTATGCATATTTAATGAGATCACATGACCATATATGGTCATCTTGTTTGTTAGTAGAATTTCATGTACCATCACTTCAATATTGCACTGGTTGCATGTTCCTATCTGTAACAGTGCTTGAGATATTGCAATTATGTCCATAAAATGAGGTCACGTGACCATATAAAAGAACAAAAAAATATGAAAAAACATTCTAAAATCTTCTTATAAAAAACGGCTTTTCGCCTGGACTTCCATATTTTGGAATTAAATACTATGTCATATGATCTTTCAAAGTTATTCAGGGTTAGTTGATTTGTCGAAAATTATGCAAATGAGATGCAAAACAAAATTTAAAAAAATTCTAAAAAAAAAAGTCACGTGACCGCTAAAGTTTTTTTTGATGAAATTTGTAGCTCTTGTCGCACTGCTACTATCATAAAAAAATTGGAGCACTCAGACCCTCAGAAAGGTGCGCAATTCGGCATTGAAAATTTCGCCTTTAATCCAAGATGGCGGCCTGGTCATGTGACCTATGTGTCTGAACTTAGGATATGCACCAGATCTCATACAGCTTTACCATTGTGGCAAGTATGGAACTGATCGGTCCAACGGTGTTGACATAAAGCGTGACCAAAAATTTAGGCGGAAGAATAATAATAATAATAATAATAATAATAATAATAAACGGAACAATTACAATAGGGTTTCGACCAAATGGGCTCGAAACCCTAATAATAATAAATATAGCTGCGTTGCAGCAATGTCGGGTTTCGAGCCCACTGACTTATTAGCAGCGTTCCAAAATCAGCATCATCGACAAGAATATATTAAAGGAATTGCATGGCCTTCATACTAAACATGTTACATGTTCCTGTCTGTAACAGTGCTTAAGGTATTACAATTATGCATATTTAATGATGTCACATGACCATATATGGTCATCGGATATGTTAGTCACCTCTCTTGTGCAATAGCTTCAATATTGCACTGGTTGCATGTTCCCGTTTGTAACAATACTTGAGTTATTACATTTATGCATATTTGATGAAGTTACATGACCATATATGGTCATCAGATGTGTTAGTCACTTCTGTTGTGCAATAACTTCAATATTGCACTGGATGCATGGTCCTATCTGTAACAGTGCTTGACATATAACATTTATGCATATTTGATGAGGTCACATGACCATATATGGTCATCACATTAGTTAGTCACAACTTTTGTCCCATAGCTTCGATATTGCAGAGGTTGCATGTTCCCGTCTGTAACAGTGCTTGAGTTATTACATTTATGCATATTTGATGAAGTTACATGACCATATATGGTCATCGGATGTGTTAGTCACTTCTGTTGTGCAAAAACTTCGATATTGCACTGGTTTCATGTTCCTGTCTGTAACAGTGCTTGAGATATTGCAATTATGCATATTTGATGAGGTCACATGACCATATACGGTCATCACATTAGTTAGTCCCATCTCTTGTCTCATAGCTTTGATATTGCACAGGTTGCACGTTCCCGTCTGTAACAGTGCTTGAGTTATTACATTTATGCATATTTAATGAGGTCACATGACCATATATGGTCACCTTGTTTGTTAGTAAAATTTCTTGTACAATCACTTCAATATTGCACTGGTTGCATGTCGCTATATGTTAGAATGCTTGAGATATTGCATTTATGCATATTTAATGAAGTCACATGACCATATATGGTCATCTTGTTTGTTAGTAAAATTTCTTGTACCATCACTTCAATATTGCATTGGTTGCATGTTCCTATCTGTAACAGTGCTTGAGATATTGCAATTATGTCTACAAAATGAGGTCACGTGACCATATAAAAGAACAAAAAAAATATGAAAAAACATTCTAAAATCTTCTTCTAAAAAACGGCTTATCGCCAGGACTTCATATTTTGGGATTAAATACTATGTCATATGATCTTTCAAAGTTATTCAGGGTTAGTTGATTAGTCGAAAATTATGCAAATGAGATGCAAAACAAAATTAAAAAAATTCTAGAAAAAAAATAGTCATGTGACCGCTAAAGTTTTTTTTGATGAAATTTGTAGCCCTTATCCCACTGCTACTGCCATTAAAAAATTGGAGCACTGAGACCCTCAGAAAGGTGTGCAATTCGGCATTGAAAATTTCGTCTTTAACCCAAGATGGCGGCCTGGTCATGTGACCTATGTATCTGAACTTAGGATATGCACCAGATCTCATCCAGCTTTACCATTGTGGCAAGTATTGAGCTGATCGGTCCAACAGCGTTGACATAAAGCGTGACCAAAAATTTAGGCGGAATCATAATAATAATAATAAACGGAACAATTACAATAGGGTTTCGACCAAATGGGCTCGAAACCCTAATAATAATAAACGGAACAATTACAAAAGGGTTTCGACCAAATGGGCTCGAAACCCTAAATATAGCTGCGTTGCAGCAATGTCGGGTTTCGAGCCCACTGACTTATTAGCAGCGTTCCAAAATCAGCATCATTGACAATAATATATTAAAGGAAATTGCATGGCCTTCATACTAAACATGTTGCATGTTCCTGTCTGTAACAGTGCTTAAGGTATTACAATTATGCATATTTAATGATGTAACATGACCATATATGGTCATCGGATATGTTAGTCACCTCTCTTGTGCAATAGCTTCAATATTGCACTGGTTGCATGTTCCCGTTTGTAACAGTACTTGAGTTATTACATTTATGCATATTTGATGAGGTTACATGACCATATATGGTCATCAGATGTGTTAGTCACTTCTGTTGTGCAATAACTTCAATATTGCACTTGATGCATGGTCCTATCTGTAACAGTGCTTGACATATAACATTTATGCATATTTGATGAGGTCACATGACCATATATGGTCATCACATTAGTTAGTCACAACTTTTATCCCATAGCTTCGATATTGCACAGGTTGCATGTTCCCGTCTGTAACAGTCCTTGAGTTATTACATTTATGCATATTTGATGAAGTTACATGACCATATATGGTCATCGGATGTGTTAGTCACTTCTGTTGTGCAATAACTTCGATATTGCACTGGTTGCATGTTCCTGTCTGTAACAGTGCTTGAGATATTGCAATTATGCATATTTGATGAGGTCACATGACCATATATGGTCATCACATTAGTTAGTCCCATCTCTTGTCTCATAGCTTTGATATTGCACAGGTTGCACGTTCCCGTCTGTAACAGTGCTTGAGTTATTACATTTATGCATATTTGATGAAGTCACATGACCATATATGGTCATGACATTAGTTATTCACATCTCGTGTCTTATAGCTTCGATATTGCAAAGGTTGCATGTCCCTATCTGTAACAGTGCATGATATATTACATTTATACATATTTAATGAGATCACATGACCATATATGGTCATCTTGTTTGTGAGTAAAATTTCATGTACCATCACTTCAATATTGCACTGGTTGCATGTTCCTATCTGTAACAGTGCTTGAGATATTGCAATTATGTCTATAAAATGAGGTCACGTGACCATATAAAAGAACAAAAAAATATGAAAAAACATTCTAAAATCTTCTTATAAAAAACGGCTTATCGCCTGGACTCAATATTTTGTAATTAAATACTATGTCATATGATCTTTCAAAGTTATTCAGGGTTAGTTAATTTGTCGAAAATTATGCAAATGAGATGTAAAACAAAATTTAAAAAAATTCTAAAAAAAAAAGTCACGTGACCGCTAAAGTTTTTTTTGATGAAATTTGTAGCCCTTGTCGCACTGCTACTATCATAAAAAAATTGGAGCACTCAGACCCTCAGAAAGGTGCGCAATTCGGCATTGAAAATTTCGCCTTTAATCCAAGATGGCGGCCTGGTCATGTGACCTATGTGTCTGAACTTAGGATATGCACCAGATCTCATACAGCTTTACCATTGTGGCAAGTATGGAACTGATCGGTCCAACGGTGTTGACATAAAGCGTGACCAAAAATTTAGGCGGAATCATAATAATAATAATAATAAACGGAACAATTTCAATAGGGTTTCGACCAAATGGGCTCGAAACCCTAAATATAGCTGCGTTGCAGCAATGTCGGGTTTCGAGCCCACTGACTTATTAGCAGCGTTCCAAAATCAGCATCATTGACAATAATATATTAAAGGAAATTGCATGGCCTTCATACTAAACATGTTGCATGTTCCTGTCTGTAACAGTGCTTAAGGTATTACAATCTTGCATATTTAATGATGTCCCATGACCATATATGGTCATCAGATGTTTTTGTCAGCTCTGTTGTGCAATAACTTCAATATTGCATTGGTTGCATTTTCCTATCTGTAACAGTGCTTGAGATATAACATTTATGCATATTTGATGAGGTCACATGACCATATGTGGACATCACATTAGTTAGTCACATCTCTTGTTCCATAGATTCGATATTGCACAGGTTGCATGTTCCCGTCTGTAACAGTGCTTGAGTTATTACACTTATGCATATTTAACGATGTCACATGACCGTGTATGGGCATCAGATGTGTTAGTCACATATCTTGTCTCATAGCTTCGATATTGCACAGGTTGTGTGTTTCTTTCTGTTACTGTGTTTCAAATATAACATTTATGCATATTTGATGAGGTCACATGACCATATATGGTCATCACATTAGTTAGTCACATCTCTTGTTCCATAGATTCGATATTGCACAGGTTGCATGTTCCCGTCTGTAATAGTGCTTGAGTTATTACATTTATGCTTATTTGATGAGGTCACATGACCATATATGGTCATCGGATATGTTAGTGACTTCTGTTGTGCAATAGCTTCAATATTGCACTGGTTGCATGTTCCTATCTGTAACAGTGCTTGAGTTATTACATTTATGCATATTTGATGAAATTACATGACCATATATGGTCATCACATTAGTTAGCCACATCTCTTGTCTCATAGCTTCGATATTGCATAGGTTGCATGTTTCTATCTGTGATTCTGCTTGAGATATTACAATTATGCATATTTAATGACGTCACATGACCATATACGGTCATCACATTAGTTACTCACATCTCATGTCCCACAGCTTCGATTTTGCACAGGTTGCATGTTCATGTCTGTAACAGTGCTTGAGATAATTCAATTATGCATATTTAATGAAGTCACATGACCATATATGGTCATCACATTAGTTAGTCACATCTCTTGACCCATACCTTCGATATTGCACAGGTTGCATGTCCCTAACTCTTGCAGTGCTTGATAAATTACATTTATGCATATTCAATGAGGTCACATGACCATATATGGTCATCGTGTTTGTTAGTAAAATTTCATGTACCATCACTTCAATATTGCACTGGTTGCATGTTCCCGTCTGTAACTGTGCTTGAGTTATTACATTTATGCATATTTAATGAGATCACATGACCATATATGGTCATCTTGTTTGTTAGTAGAATTTCATGTACCATCACTTCAATATTGCACTAGTTGCATGTTCCTAACTGTAACAGTGCTTAAGATATTGCAATTATGTCTATAAAATGAGGTCACGTGACCATATAAAAGAACAAAAAAATATGAAAAAACATTCTAAAATCTTCTTATAAAAAACGGCTAATCGCCTGGACTTCCATATTTTGGAATTAAATACTATGTCATATGATCTTTCAAAGTTATTCAGGGTTAGTTGATTTGTCGAAAATTATGCAAATGAGATGCAAAACAAAATTTAAAAAAATTCTAAAAAAAAAAGTCACGTGACCGCTAAAGTTTTTTTTTATGAAATTTGTAGCCCTTGTCGCACTGCTACTATCATAAAAAAATTGGAGCACTCAGACCCTCAGAAAGGTGCGCAATTCGGCATTGAAAATTTCGCCTTTAATCCAAGATGGCGGCCTGGTCATGTGACCTATGTGTCTGAACTTAGGATATGCACCAGATCTCATACAGCTTTACCATTGTGGCAAGTATGGAACTGATCGGTCCAACGGTGTTGACATAAAGCGTGACCAAAAATTTAGGCGGAAGAATAATAATAATAATAATAATAATAATAATAATAAACGGAACAATTACAATAGGGTTTCGACCAAATGGGCTCGAAACCCTAAATATAGCTGCGTTGCAGCAATGTCGGGTTTCGAGCCCACTGACTTATTAGCAGCGTTCCAAAACCAGCATCATCGACAAGAATATATTAATGGATTTGCATGGCCTTCATACTAAACATGTTACATGTACCTGTCTGTAACAGTGCTTAATGTTTTACAATCATACATATTTAATGATGTCACATGACCATATATGGACATCGGATGTGTCGGTCACTTCTGTTGTGCAATAACTTCAATATTGCACTGGTTGCATGTTCCTATCTGTATCAGTGCTTGACATATAACATTTATGCATATTTGATGAGGTCACATGACCATATATGGTCATCACATTAGTTAGTCACATCTATTGTTCCATAGATTCGATATTGCACAGGTTGCATGTTCCCGTCTGTAATAGTGCTTGAGTTATTACATTTATGCTTATTTGATGAGGTCACATGACCATATATGGTCATCGGATATGTTAGTCACTTCTGTTGTGCAATAGCTTCAATATTGCACTGGTTGCATGTTCCTATCTGTAACAGTGATTGAGATATAACATTTATGCATATTTGATGAGGTCACATGACCATATATGGTCATCAGATGTGTTAGTCACTTCTGTTGTGCAATAGCTTCAATATTGCACTGGTTGCATGTTCCTATCTGTAACAGTGCTAGAGTTACTACATTTATGCATATTTGATGAAGTTACATGACCATATATGGTCATCACATTAGTTAGTCACATCTCTTGTCTCATAGCTTCGATATTGCATATGTTGCATGTCTCTATTTGTGATTCTGCTTGAGATATTACAATTATGCATATTTAATGACGTCACATGACCATATACGGTCATCTCATTAGTTACTCACATCTCATGTCCCATAGCTTCGATTTTGCACAGTTTGCATGTTCATGTCTGTAACAGTGCTTGAGTTATTTCATGTATGCATATTTGATGAAGTTACATGACCATATATGGTCATCACATTAGTTAGTCACATCTCTTGTCTCACAGCTTCGATATTGCACAGGTTGCATGTTTCTAACTGTAACAGTGCTTGAGATAATTCAATTATGCATATTTAATGAAGTCACATGACCATATATGGTCATCACATTAGTTAGTCACATCTCTTGACCCATACCTTCGATATTGCACAGGATGCATGTCCCTAACTCTTACAGTGCTTGATATATTACATTTAATCATATTCAATGAGGTCACATGACCATATATGGTCATCTTGTTTGTTAGTAAAATTTCATGTACCATCACTTCAATATTGCACTGGTTGCATGTTCCCGTCTGTAACTGTGCTTGAGTTATTACATTTATGCATATTTGATGAAGTCACATGACCATATATGGTCATCACATTAGTTAGTCACATCTCGTGTCTTATAGCTTCGATATTGCACAGGTTGCATGTCGCTATCTGTAACAGTGCTTGATATATTACATTTATGCATATTTAATGAGATCACATGACCATATATGGTCATCTTGTTTGTTAGTAGAATTTCATGTACCATCACTTCAATATTGCACTGGTTGCATGTTCCTATCTGTAACAGTGCTTGAGATATTGCAATTATGTCTATAAAATGAGGTCACGTGACCATATAAAAGAACAAAAAAAATATGAAAAAACATTCTAAAATCTTCTTCTAAAAAACGGCTCATCGCCTGGACTTCATATTTTGGAATTAAATACTATGTCATATGATCATTCAAAGTTATTCAGGGATAGTTGATTAGTCGAAAATTATGCAAATGAGATGCAAAAGAAAATTAAAAAAATTCTAGAAAAAAATTAGTCACGTGACCGCTAAAGTTTTTTTTGATGAAATGTGTAGCCCTTGTCGCACTGCTACTATCATAAAAAAATTGGAGCACTCAGACCCTCAGAAAGGTGCGCAATTCGGCATTGAAAATTTCGCCTTTAATCCAAGATGGCGGCCTGGTCATGTGACCTATGTGTCTGAACTTAGGATATGCACCAGATCTCATACAGCTTTACCATTGTGGCAAGTATGGAACTGATCGGTCCAACGGTGTTGACATAAAGCGTGACCAAAAATTTAGGCGGAAGAATAATAATAATAAATATAGCTGCGTTGCAGCAATGTCGGGTTTCGAGCCCACTGACTTATTAGCAGCGTTCCAAAACCAGCATCATCGACAAGAATATATTAATGGATTTGCATGGCCTTCACACTAAACATGTTACATGTTCCTGTCTGTAACAGTGCTTAATGTTTTACAATCATACATATTTAATGATGTCACATGACCATATATGGACATCGGATGTGTCGGTCACTTCTGTTGTGCAATAACTTCAATATTGCACTGGTTGCATGTTCCTATCTGTATCAGTGCTTGACATATAACATTTATGCATATTTGATGAGGTCACATGACCATATATGGTCATCACATTAGTTAGTCACATCTATTGTTCCATAGATTCGATATTGCACAGGTTGCATGTTCCCGTCTGTAATAGTGCTTGAGTTATTACATTTATGCTTATTTGATGAGGTCACATGACCATATATGGTCATCGGATATGTTAGTCACTTCTGTTGCGCAATAGCTTCAATATTGCACTGGTTGCATGTTCCTATCTGTAACAGTGATTGAGATATAACATTTATGCATATTTGATGAGGTCACATGACCATATATGGTCATCAGATGTGTTAGTCACTTCTGTTGTGCAATAGCTTCAATATTGCACTGGTTGCATGTTCCTATCTGTAACAGTGCTTAAGTTACTACATTTATGCATATTTGATGAAGTTACATGACCATATATGGTCATCACATTTGTTAGTCACATCTCTTGTCTCATAGCTTCGATATTGCATATGTTGCATGTCTCTATTTGTGATTCTGCTTGAGATATTACAATTATGCATATTTAATGACGTCACATGACCATATACGGTCATCTCATTAGTTACTCACATCTCATGTCCCATAGCTTCGATTTTGCACAGGTTGCATGTTCATGTCTGTAACAGTGCTTGAGTTATTTCATGTATGCATATTTGATGAAGTTACATGACCATATATGGTCATCACATTAGTTAGTCACATCTCTTGTCTCACAGCTTCGATATTGCACAGGTTGCATGTTTCTAACTGTAACAGTGCTTGAGATAATTCAATTATGCATATTTAATGAAGTCACATGACCATATATGGTCATCACATTAGTTAGTCACATCTCTTGACCCATACCTTCGATATTGCACAGGATGCATGTCCCTAACTCTTACAGTGCTTGATATATTACATTTAATCATATTCAATGAGGTCACATGACCATATATGGTCATCTTGTTTGTTAGTAAAATTTCATGTACCATCACTTCAATATTGCACTGGTTGCATGTTCCCGTCTGTAACGGTGCTTGAGTTATTACATTTATGCATATTTGATGAAGTCACATGACCATATATGGTCATCACATTAGTTAGTCACATCTCGTGTCTTATAGCTTCGATATTGCACAGGTTGCATGTCGCTATCTGTAACAGTGCTTGATATATTACATTTATGCATATTTAATGAGATCACATGACCATATATGGTCATCTTGTTTGTTAGTAGAATTTCATGTACCATCACTTCAATATTGCACTGGTTGCATGTTCCTATCTGTAAAAGTGCTTGAGATATTGCAATTATGTCTATAAAATGAGGTCACGTGACCATATAAAAGAACAAAAAAAATATGAAAAAACATTCTAAAATCTTCTTCTAAAAAACGGCTTATCGCCTGGACTTCATATTTTGGAATTAAATACTATGTCATATGATCTTTCAAAGTTATTCAGGGATAGTTGATTAGTCGAAAATTATGCAAATGAGATGCAAAAGAAAATTAAAAAAATTCTAGAAAAAAATTAGTCACGTGACCGCTAAAGTTTTTTTTGATGAAATTTGTAGCCCTTGTCGCACTGCTACTATCATAAAAAAATTGGAGCACTCAGACCCTCAGAAAGGTGCGCAATTCGGCATTGAAAATTTCGCCTTTAATCCAAGATGGCGGCCTGGTCATGTGACCTATGTGTCTGAACTTAGGATATGCACCAGATCTCATACAGCTTTACCATTGTGGCAAGTATGGAACTGATCGGTCCAACGGTGTTGACATAAAGCGTGACCAAAAATTTAGGCGGAAGAATAATAATAATAATAATAAATATAGCTGCGTTGCAGCAATGTCGGGTTTCGAGCCCACTGACTTATTAGCAGCGTTCCAAAATCAGCATCATTGACAAGAATATATTAAAGGAATTGCATGGCCTTCATACTAAACATGTTACATGTTCCTGTCTGTAACAGTGCATAAGGTATTACAATTATGCATATTTAATGATGTCACATGACCATATATGGTCATCGGATATGTTAATCACCTATCTTGTGCAATAGCTTCAATATTGCACTGGTTGCATGTTCCCGTTTGTAACAGTACTTGAGTTATTACATTTATGCATATTTGATGAGGTTACATGACCATATATGGTCATCAGATGTGTTAGTCACTTCTGTTGTGCAATAACTTCAATATTGCACTGGATGCATGGTCCTATCTGTAACAGTGCTTGACATATAACATTTATGCATATTTGATGAGGTCACATGACCATATATGTTCATCGGATGTGTTAGTCACTTCTGTTGTGCAATAGCTTCAATATTGCACTGGTTGCATGTTCCTATCTGTAACAGTGCTTGAGTTATTACATTTATGCATATTTGATGAAGTTACATGACCATATATGGTCATCACATTGCTTAGTCATATCTCTTGTCACATAGCTTCGATATTGCATAGGTTGCATGTCTCTATATGTGATTCTGCTTGAGATATTACAAGTATGCATATTTAATGACGGCACATGACCATATACGGTCATCACATTAGTTACTCAAATCTCATGTCCCATAGCTTCGATTTTGCACAGGTTGCATGTTTCTATCTGTAACAGTGCTTGAGATAATTCAATTATGCATATTTAATAGTCACATGACCATATATGGTCATCACATTAGTTAGTCACATCTCTTGACCCATACCTCCGATATTGCACAGGTTGCATGTAACTAACTCTTGCAGTGCTTGATATATTACATTTATGCATATTCAATGAGGTCACATGACCATATATAGTCATCTTGTTTGTTAGTAAAATTTCATGTACCATCACTTCAATATTGCACTGGTTGCATGTTCGTATTTGTAACAGTGCTTGAGATATTGCAATTATGTCTATAAAATGAGGTCACGTGACCATATAAAAGAACAAAAAAATATGAAAAAACATTCTAAAATCTTCTTATAAAAAACGGCTTATCGCCTGGACTCGGTATTTTGGAATTAAATACTATGTCATATGATCTTTCAAAGTTATTCAGGGTTAGTTGATTTGTCGAAAATTATGCAAATGAGATGCAAAACAAAATTTAAAAAAATTCTAAAAAAAAAAGTCACGTGACCGCTAAAGTTTTTTTTGATGATATTTGTAGCCCTTGTCGCACTGCTACTATCATAAAAAAATTGGAGCACTCGTCTCATAGCTTCGATATTGCACAGGTTGCATGTTCCCGTCTGTAACAGTGCTTGATATATTACATTTATGCATATTTAATGACGTCACATGACCATATATGGTCATCTTGTTTGTTAGTAAAATTTCTTGTACCATCACTTCAGTATTGCATTGGTTGCATGTTCCCGTCTGTAACAGTGCTTGAGTTATCACATTTATGCATATTTGTTGAAGTCACATGACCATATCAATTTTCATCACATTAGTTAGTCACATCTCGTGTCTCATAGCTTCGATATTGCACAGGTTGCATGTCCATATCTGTAACAGTGCTTGAGTTATTACATTAATGCATATTTAATGATATCACATGATCATACATGGTCATCGGATATGTTAGTCACCTTTCTGGTGCAATACCTTCAATACTGCACTAGTTGCATGTTCCTGTCTGTAACAGTGCTTGAGATAATTCACTTATGTATATTTGATGAAGTCACATGACCATATATGGTCATGACATTAGTTAGTCACATCTCGTGTCTTACAGCTTCGATATTGCACAGGTTGCATGTCCCTATCTGTAACAGTGCTTGATATATTACATTCATGCATATTTAATGAGATCACATGACCATATATGGTCATCTTGTTTGTTAGTAGAATTTCATGTACCATCACTTCAAAATTGCACTGGTTGCATGTTCCTATCTGTAACAGTGCTTGAGATATTGCAATTATGTCTATAAAATGAGGTCACGTGACCATATAAAAGAACAAAAAAATATGAAAAAACATTCTAAAATCTTCTTATAAAAAACGGCTTATCGCCTGGACTCGGTATTTTGGAATTAAATACTATGTCATATGATCTTTCAAAGTTATTCAGGGTTAGTTGATTTGTCGAAAATTATGCAAATGAGATGCAAAACAAAATTTAAAAAAATTCTAAAAAAAAAAGTCACGTGACCGCTAAAGTTTTTTTTGATGATATTTGTAGCCCTTGTCGCACTGCTACTATCATAACAAAATTGGAGCACTCAGACCCTCAGAAAGGTGCGCAATTCGGCATTGAAAATTTCGCCTTTAATCCAAGATGGCGGCCTGGTCATGTGACCTACGTGTCTGAACTTAGGATATGCACCAGATCTCATATAGCTTTACCATTGTGGCAAGTATTGAATTGATCGGTCCAACGGCGTTGACATAAAGCGTGACCAAAAATTTAGGCGGAAGAATAATAATAATAATAATAATAAATATAGCTGCGTTGCAGCAATGTCGGGTTTCGAGCCCACTGGCTTATTAGCAGCGTTCCAAAATCAGCATCATTGACAATAATATATTAAAGGAAATTGCATGGCCTTCATACTAAACATGTTACATGTTCCAGTCTGTAACAGTGCTTAAGGTATTACAATCTTGCATATTTAATGATGTCACATGACCATATATGGTCATTACATTAGTTAGTCACATCACTTGTTCCATAGATTCGATATTGCACAGGTTGCATGTTCCTGTCTGTAACAGTGCTTGAGTTATTACATTTATGACCATATATGGTCATCGGATGTGTTAGTCACTTCTGTTGTGCAATAGCTTCAATATTGCACTGGTTGCATGTTCCTATCTGTAACAGTGCTTGAGTTATTACATTTATGCATATTTGATGAAGTTACATGACCATATATGGTCATCACATTAGTTAGTCACATCTCTTGTCACATAGCTTCGATATTGCATAGGTTGCATGTCTCTATCTGTGATTCTGCTTGAGATATTACAATTATGCATATTTAATGACGGCACATGACCATATACGGTCATCACATTAGTTACTCACATCTCATATCCCATAGCTTCGATTTTGCACAGGTTGCATGTTTCTATCTGTAACAGTGCTTGAGATAATTCAATTATGCATATTTAATGAAGTCACATGACCATATATGGTCATCACATTAGTTAGTCACATCTCTTGACCCATACCTCCGATATTGCACAGGTTGCATGTAACTAACTCTTGCAGTGCTTGACATATTACATTTATGCATATTCAATGAGGTCACATGACCATATATAGTCATCTTGTTTGTTAGTAAAATTTCATGTACCATCACTTCAATATTGCACTGGTTGCATGTTCTCATCTGTAACTGTGCTTGAGTTATTACATTTATGCATATTTGATGAAGTCACATGACCATATATGGTCATCACATTAGTTAGTCACATCTCGTGTCTTATAGCTTCGATATTGCACAGGTTGCATGTCCCTATCTGTAACAGTGCTTGATATATTACATTTATGCATATTTAATGAGATCACATGACCATATATGGTCATCTTGTTTGTTAGTAGAATTTCATGTACCATCACTTCAATATTGCACTGGTTGCATGTTCCTATCTGTAACAGTGCTTGAGATATTGCAATTATGTCTAAAAAATGAGGTCACGTGACCATGTAAAAGAACAAAAAAATATGGAAAAACATTCTAAAATCTTCTTATAAAAAACGGTTTATCGCCTGGACTCAATATTTTGGAATTAAATACTATGTCATATGATCTTTCAAAGTTATTCAGGGTTAGTTGATTTGTCGAAAATTATGCAAATGAGATGCAAAACAAAATTTAAAAAAATTCTAAAAAAAAAAGTCACGTGACCGCTAAAGTTTTTTTTGCTGAAATTTGTAGCCCTTGTCGCACTGCTACTATCGTAAAAAAATTGGAGCACTCAGACCCTCAGAAAGGTGCGCAATTCGGCATTGAAAATTTCGCCTTTAATCCAAGATGGCGGCCTGGCCATGTGACCTATGTGTCTGAACTTAGGATATGCACCAGATCTCATACAGCTTTACCATTGTGGCAAGTATGGAACTGATCGGTCCAACGGTGTTGACATAAAGCGTGACCAAAAATTTAGGCGGAAGAATAATAATAATAATAATAATAATAATAATAATAAACGGAACAATTACAAAAGGGTTTCGACCAAATGGGCTCGAAACCCTAATAATAATAATAAACGGAACAATTACAAAAGGGTTTCGACCAAATGGGCTCGAAACCCTAATAATAATAATAATAAATATAGCTGCAGAGCAGCTATTAACGGCTTTCAAGCCTGAAGGGCCATAACACCATTAAATTTGAAAAAAAAGTTTGAAGATTTGATTTGTGCTATGTATATACGTGTAGGTTACACGACGTTCTGGCCCAATGTCTTCATTATAGCGCTATTTCCATGTCTCTAACTTCAATAGTGCTCGAGATATTATATATATGCATATTTAATGAGTTCTATGACCATATATGGTCAACGGATATGTTGGCCAATTCTCTTTTCTATTGCCTTCAATATAGTGTTTGTTCCATGTTTGTACATGGAATAGCGCTTGGGATAATAGAGACATGCATATTAAATGAGTTCTATGACCATATATGGTCAACGGATATGTTGGCCAATTTTCTTGTCCATTGCCTTCAATATATCATTGGTACCATGTTTATACTTGCAATGGTGCTTGAGATATTGGAGACATGCATATTTAATGAGTTCTATGACCATATATGGTCAACGAATATGTTGGTCAATTTTCTTGTCCATTGCCTTCGGTATACGGTTATTTCCATGTTTGTACATGCAATAGTTCTTGAGATATTGGAGACATGCATATTTAATGAGTTATATGACTATATATGGTCATTGAAGATGTTGACAATTTCTCTTGTCCAAAGCCTTCAATATAGCAATGGTTCCATGTCTGTATGTGCAATAGTGCCTGAGATATTATAGGTATGCATATTTAATGAGGTATATGACCTTATATGGTCAACGAATATGTTGGCTCATTCTCTAGACCATTTCCTTCAATATAGCATCAGTTTCACGTTTGTACATGCAATAGTGCTTGAGATATAAGAGACATGCATATTTAATGAGTTCTATGACCATATATGGTCAACGAATATTTTGGCCAATTCTCTTGTCCGTTGCCTTCAACATACCGTTAGTTCCATGTTTGTACATGCAATAGTTTTTGAGATACAAGAGACATGCATATTTAATGAGTTCCAAGATGGCGGCCGAACCACGTGACTAATCGAAAATCTGTTTCAGTCACTTTTAATGGCATGACATGTAGAAGGTATATACAAATTTTCAGGCAAAACGGTCCAGCCGTTTCAGAGAAGAAGTCGTTTGAAGTTGGCGGAAGAATAATAATAATAATAATAATAATAATAATAATAATAATAATAATAATAATAATAATAATAATAAACATAACAAAAACAATAGGCTTTCAAGCCTGAAGGGACTTGAAAGCCTAATAAACGGAACAATTACAATAGGGTTTCGACCAAATGGGCTCGAAACCCTAATAATAATAATAAACGGAACAATTACAATAGGGTTTCGACCAAATGGGCTCGAAACCCTAATAATAATAAATATAGCTGCGTTGCAGCAATGTCGGGTTTCGAGCCCACTGACTTATTAGCAGCGTTCCAAAACCAGCATCATCGACAAGAATATATTAATGGATTTGCATGGCCTTCATACTAAACATGTTACATGTTCCTGTCTGTAACAGTGCTTAATGTTTTACAATCATACATATTTAATGATGTCACATGACCATATATGGACATCGGATGTGTCGGTCACTTCTGTTGTGCAATAACTTCAATATTGCACTGGTTGCATGTTCCTATCTGTATCAGTGCTTGACATATAACATTTATGCATATTTGATGAGGTCACATGACCATATATGGTCATCACATTAGTTAGTCACATCTATTGTTCCATAGATTCGATATTGCACAGGTTGCATGTTCCCGTCTGTAATAGTGCTTGAGTTATTACATTTATGCTTATTTGATGAGGTCACATGACCATATATGGTCATCGGATATGTTAGTCACTTCTGTTGTGCAATAGCTTCAATATTGCACTGGTTGCATGTTCCTATCTGTAACAGTGATTGAGATATAACATTTATGCATATTTGATGAGGTCACATGACCATATATGGTCATCAGATGTGTTAGTCACTTCTGTTGTGCAATAGCTTCAACATTGCACTGGTTGCATGTTCCTATCTGTAACAGTGCTTGAGTTACTACATTTATGCATATTTGATGAAGTTACATGACCATATATGGTCATCACATTAGTTAGTCACATCTCTTGTCTCATAGCTTCGATATTGCATATGTTGCATGTCTCTATTTTTGATTCTGCTTGAGATATTACAATTATGCATATTTAATGACGTCACATGACCATATACGGTCATCTCGTTAGTTACTCACATCTCATGTCCCATAGCTTCGATTTTGCACAGGTTGCATGTTCATGTCTGTAACAGTGCTTGAGTTATTTCATGTATGCATATTTGATGAAGTTACATGACCATATATGGTCATCACATTAGTTAGTCACATCTCTTGTCTCACAGCTTCGATATTGCACAGGTTGCATGTTTCTAACTGTAACAGTGCTTGAGATAATTCAATTATGCATATTTAATGAAGTCACATGACCATATATGGTCATCACATTAGTTAGTCACATCTCTTGACCCATACCTTCGATATTGCACAGGATGCATGTCCCTAACTCTTACAGTGCTTGATATATTACATTTAATCATATTCAATGAGGTCACATGACCATATATGGTCATCTTGTTTGTTAGTAAAATTTCATGTACCATCACTTCAATATTGCACTGGTTGCATGTTCCCGTCTGTAACTGTGCTTGAGTTATTACATTTATGCATATTTGATGAAGTCGCATGACCATATATGGTCATCACATTAGTTAGTCACATCTCGTGTCTTATAGCTTCGATATTGCACAGGTTGCATGTCGCTATCTGTAACAGTGCTTGATATATTACATTTATGCATATTTAATGAGATCACATGACCATATATGGTCATCTTGTTTGTTAGTAGAATTTCATGTACCATCACTTCAATATCGCACTGGTTGCATGTTCCTATCTGTAACAGTGCTTGAGATATTGCAATTATGTCTATAAAATGAGGTCACGTGACCATATAAAAGAACAAAAAAAATATGAAAAAACATTCTAAAATCTTCTTCTAAAAAACGGCTTATCGCCTGGACTTCATATTTTGGAATTAAATACTATGTCATATGATCATTCAAAGTTATTCAGGGATAGTTGATTAGTCGAAAATTATGCAAATGAGATGCAAAAGAAAATTAAAAAAATTCTAGAAAAAAATTAGTCACGTGACCGCTAAAGTTTTTTTTGATGAAATTTGTAGCCCTTGTCGCACTGCTACTATCATAAAAAAATTGGACCACTCAGACCCTCAGAAAGGTGCGCAATTCGGCATTGAAAATTTCGCCTTTAATCCAAGATGGCGGCCTGGTCATGTGACCTATGTGTCTGAACTTAGGATATGCACCAGATCTCATACAGCTTTACCATTGTGGCAAGTATGGAACTGATCGGTCCAACGGTGTTGACATAAAGCGTGACCAAAAATTTAGGCGGAAGAATAATAATAATAAATATAGCTGCATAGCAGCGATGACGGGTTTCGAGCCTGCGTGGCTCATGACAAATTGCACTTGCTCGATGTGATTATTTGACGAACGTTTCATGTCTAGAATGCAAGATAGCAGACAAACTACACAACATATGGATTTGATTTCACAGGAATATGATAAACTTAATGCAAGGACAAATAGTTCATGAGTTATAGAACTTTTTCTCTTTTACTAAATCCAAGATGGCTGCCAAAGGAAGCCATTTTTAAAAATCTACTTCTGCAACTTTGTAGAGCTATCAACAGAGATACTATATGTTAAATTGCTTTTCAAACAAGCAAGCAGTTTTTAACAAGATATTTTTTTGAGGTTTTTTGAATTTTTGTGATAAATTCATCATGGCCGCAAAAACCACTTGAATCATGGGAAATATTTCCATGAACACATAATCATCTCATTGAGCGGATGTTGTATGCCAAGTTTTGTTTAAATCTGGCAAATTGTTCATAAGTTATAGCGTGCTTTCACTTTTTACTAAATCCAAGATGGCTGCCAAAGGAAGCCATTTTTCGAAAATCTGCTTCAGTATCTTTGTAGAGCTATCGACAGAGATACTATATGCTGAATTGCTTTTCAAACAAGGAAGCAGTTTTTAACAAGATAATTTTTTGAGGTTTTTTGAATTTTTGTGATAAATTCAACATGGCCGCCAAAACCACTTGAATCATGGGAAATATTTCCATGAACACATAATCATCTCATTGAGCGGATGTTGTATGCCAAGTTTTGTTTAAATCTGGCAAATCGTTCATAAGTTATAGTGTACTTTCACTTTTTACTAAATCCAAGATGGCTGCCAAAAGAAGCCATTTTTCGAAAATCTGCTACAGTTACTTTGTAGAGCTATCAACAGAGATATTATATGCTAAATTGATTGTCAAACAAACAAGCAGTTTTTAAGAAGATAATTTTTTGATGTTTTTTGCAATTTTTTGATAAATTCAATATGGCCGCCAAAACCACTTGAATCATGGGAAATATTTTTATGAACTCATAATCATCTTATTGAAGGGATGTTGTATGCCAACGTTGGTTTAAATCTGGCAAATTGTTCATGAGTTATAGCGTACTTTCACTTTTTATTAAATCCAAGATGGCTGCCAAAGGAAGCCATTTTTCAAAAATCTGCTTCAGTCACTTTGTAGGGCTATGGCCATAGGTGCTGCAAAGCAAATGTATAATCACATGAATGAGCCATTTTTGAGAAGAAGATTTTAAAAGTTTTTTGTCAATTTTCGGAAAATCCAATATGGTGGCCAAGGTCACATGACCGCTAAAGATTTTATTGCTGATATTTGCTAGACATGAGCCAATGATGCCACACAAAAAAACCGGAAGTTCCTAGACCCTCAGAAAGTGGTGCAATTGAGCACTTCCGGTTTGTGTTCTACCTAAGATGGCGGCCAGGTCATGTGACCTACATGGCTGGTTTTTGGGTATGCACCACAACTCATGGCCCTTCATCAGCATGCAAAATGCCTAATCAATCGCAGCATTATTTTTCAAGTTACAGTGATTTATAAAAACGGCGGAAAAATAATAATAATAAATATAGCTGCATAGCAGCGATGACGGGTTTCGAGCCTGCGTGGCTCATGGCAAATTGCACTTGCTCGATGTGATTATTTGACGAACGTTTCATGTCTAGAATGCAAGATAGCAGACCAACTACACAACATATGGATTTGATTTCACAGGAATATGATAAACTTAATGCAAGGACAAATAGTTCATGAGTTATAGAACTTTTTCTCTTTTACTAAAACAAAGATGGCTGCCAAAGGAAGCCATTTTTAAAAATCTACTTCAGTAACTTTGTAGAGCTATCAACAGGGATACTATATGCCAAATTGTTTTTCAAACAAGCAAGCAGTTTTTAACAAGATAATTTTTTGAGGTTTTTTGATTTTTTGTGATAAATTCAACATGGCCGCGAAAACCACTTGAATCATGGGAAATATTTTCATGAACACATAATCATCTCATTGAGCGGATGTTGTATGCCAAGTTTTGTTTAAATCTGGCAGATCATTCATAAGTTATAGCGTACTTTCACTTTTTACTAAATCCAAGATGGCTGCCAAAGGAAGCCATTTTTCGAAAATCTGCTTCAGTAACTTTGTAGAGCTATCGACAGAGATACTATATGCTAAATTGCTTTTCAAACAAGGAAGCAGTTTTTAACAAGATAATTTTTTGAGGTTCTTTGAATTTTTGTGATAAATTCAACATGGCCGCCAAAACCACTTGAATCATGGGAAATATTTTCATGAACACATAATCATCGCATTGAGCGGATGTTGTATGCCAAGTTTTGTTTAAATCTGGCAAATCGTTCATAAGTTATAGCGTACTTTCACTTTTTACTAAATCCAAGATGGCTGCCAAAGGAAGCAATTTTTCGAAAATCGGCTTCAGTAACTTTGTAGAGCTATCAACAGAGATACTATATGCTAAATAGATTGTCAAACAAGCAAGCAGTTTTTAAGATAATAATTTCTTGAGGTTTTTGGCATTTTTGTGATAAATTCAAGATGGCCGCCAAAACCACTTGAGTCATGGGAAATATTTTTATGAACACATAATCATCTTATTGAGTGGATGTTGTATGCCAAGTTTTGTCGAAATCTGGAAAATTGTTCATAATTTATAGCGTAATTTCACTTTTCACTAAATCTAAGATGGCTGCCAAAGGAAGCCATTTTTCAAAAATCTGTTTCAGTACCTTTGTAGAGCTATCAACAGAGATACTATAGGCTAAATTGATTGTCAACCAAGCAAGCAGTTTTTAAGAAGATAATTTTTTGAGGTTTTTTGCAATTTTTTGATAAATTCAATATGGCCGCCAAAACCACTTGAATCATGGGAAATATTTTTATGAACACATAATCATCTTATTGAAGGGATGTTGTATGCCAACTTTGGTTTAAATCTGGCAAATTGTTCATGAGTTATAGCGTACTTTCACTTTTTACTAAATCCAAGATGGCTGCCAAAGGAAGCCATTTTTCAAAAATCTGCTTCAGTCACTTTGTAGAGCAATGGCCATAGGTGCTGCAAAGCAAATGTCTAATCACATGAACGAGCCATTTTTGAGAAGAAGATTTTAAAAGTTTTTTGTCAATTTTCACAAAATCCAATATGGCGGCCAAGGTCACATGACCGCTAAAGATTTTATTGCTGATATTTGTTAGACATGAGCCAATGATGCCACACAAAAAAACCGGAAGTTCCTAGACCCTCAGAAAGTGGTGCAATTGAGCACTTCCGGTTTGTGTTCTACCTAAGATGGCTGCCAGGTCATGTGACCTACATGGCTGATTTTGGGATATGCACCACAACTCATGGCCCTTCATCAGCATGCAAAATGCCTAATCAATCGCGGCATTATTTTTCAAGTTACAGTGATTTATAAAAACGGCGGAAAAATAATAATAAGAATAATAAACATAGCAATTACAAAAGGGTTTCCGACCCATAGGGCTCGAAACCCTAAATATAGCTGCATAGCAGCGATGACGGGTTTCGAGCCTGCGTGGCTCATGGCAAATTGCACTTGCTCGTTGTGATTATTTGACGAATGTTTCATGTCTAGAATGAAAGATAGCAGACAAACTACACAACATATGGATTTGATTTCACAGGAATATGATAAACTTAATGCAAGGACAAATAGTTCATGAGTTATAGAACCTTTTCTCTTTTACTAAATCGAAGATGGCTGCCAAAGGAAGCCATTTTTCGATAATCTACTTCAGTAACTTTGTAGAGCTATCAACAGAGATACTATATGCTAAATTGCTTTTCAAACAAGGAAGCAGTTTTTAACAAGATAATTTTTTGAGGTTTTTTGAATTTTTGTGATAAATTCAACATGGCCGCCAAAACCACTTGAATCATGGGAAATATTTTCATGAACACATAATCATCTCATTGAGCGGATGTTGTATGCCAAGTTTTGTTTAAATCTGGCAAATCGTTCATAAGTTATAGCGTACTTTCACTTTTTTACTAAATCCAAGATGGCTGCCAAAGGAAGCCATTTTTCGAAAATCGGCTTCAGTAACTTTGTAGAGCTATCAACAGAGATACTATATGCTAAATAGATTGTCAAACAAGCAAGCAGTTTTTAAGATAATAATTTCTTGAGGTTTTTGGCATTTTTGTGATAAATTCAAGATGGCCGCCAAAACCACTTGAGTCATGGGAAATATTTTTATGAACACATAATCATCATATTGAGTGGATGTTGTATGCCAAGTTTTGTCGAAATCTGGAAAATTGTTCATAATTTATAGCGTAATTTCACTTTTCACTAAATCCAAGATGGCTGCCAAAGGAAGCCATTTTTCAAAAATCTGCTTCAGTACCTTTGTAGAGCTATCAACAGAGATACTATATGCTAAATTGATTGTCAACCAAGCAAGCAGTTTTTAAGAAGATAATTTTTTGAGGTTTTTTGCAATTTTTTGATAAATTCAATATGGCCGCCAATACCACTTGAATCATGGGAAATATTTTTATGAACACATAATCATCTTATCGAAGGGATGTTGTATGCCAACTTTGTTTTAAATCTGGCAAATTGTTCATGAGTTATAGCGTACTTTCACTTTTTACTAAATCCAAGATGGCTGCCAAAGGAAGCCATTTTTCAAAAATCTGCTTCAGTCACTTTGTAGAGCTATGGCCATAGGTGCTGCAAAGCAAATGTCTAATCACATGAACGAGCCATTTTTGAGAAGAAGATTTTAAAATTTTTTTGTCAATTTTCACAAAATCCAATATGGCGGCCAAGGTCACATGACCGCTAAAGATTTTATTGCTGATATTTGCTAGACATGAGCCAATGATGCCACACAAAAAAACCGGAAGTTCCTAGACCCTCAGAAAGTGGTGCAATTGAGCACTTCCGGTTTGTGTTCTACCTAAGATGGCGGCCAGGTCATGTGACCTACATGGCTGATTTTGGGGTATGCACCACAACTCATGGCCCTTCATCAGCATGCAAAATGCCTAATCAATCGCAGCATTATTTTTCAAGTTACAGTGCTTTAAAAAACGGTGGAAAAATAATAAGAATAAATATAGCTGCGTTGCAGCAATGTCGGGTTTCGAGCCCACTGACTTATTAGCAGCGTTCCAAAATCAGCATCATTGACAATAATATATTAAAGGAAATTGCATGGCCTTCATACTAAACATGTTGCATGTTCCTGTCTGTAACAGTGCTTAATGTATTACAATCTTGCATATTTAATGATGTCCCATGACCATATATGGTCATCGGATGTTTTTGTCAGCTCTGTTGTGCAATAACTTCAATATTGCATTGGTTGCATTTTCCTATCTGTAACAGTGCTTGAGAAATAACATTTATGCATATTTGATGAGGTCACATGACCATATGTGGTCATCACATTAGTTAGTCACATCTCTTGTTCCATAGATTCGATATTGCACAGGTTGCATGTTCCCGTCTGTAACAGTGCTTGAGTTATTACATTTATGCATATTTAATGATGTCACATGACCGTGTATTGGCATCAGATGTGTTAGTCACATATCTTGTCTCAGCTTCGATATTGCACAGGTTGTGTGTTTCTATCTGTTACTGTGTTTCAAATATAACATTTATGCATATTTGATGAGGTCACATGACATATATGGTCATCACATTAGTTAGTCACATCTCTTGTTCCATATATTCGATATTGCACAGGTTGCATGTTCCCGTCTGTAATAGTGCTTGAGTTATTACATTTATGCTTATTTGATGAGGTCACAAGACCATATATGGTCATCGGATATGTTAGTGACTTCTGTTGTGCAATAGCTTCAATATTGCACTGGTTGCATGTTCCTATCTGTAACAGTGCTTGAGATATAACATTTATGCATATTTGATGAGGTCACATGACCATATATGGTCATTGGATGTGTTAGTCACTTCTGTTGTGCAATAGCTTCAATATTGCACGAGTTGCATGTTCCTATCTGTAACAGTGCTTGAGTTATTACATTTATGCATATTTGATGAGGTCACATGACCATATATGGTCATCACATTAGTTAGTCACATCTCTTGTCCCATAGCTTCGATATTGCACAGGTTGCATGTTCCCGTCTGTAACAGTGCTTGAGTTATTACATTTATGCATATTTGATGAGGTCACATGATCATATATGGTCATCTTGTTTGTTAGTAAAATTTCATGTACCATCACTTCTATATTGCACTGGTTGCATGTTCCTGTCTGTAACTGTGCTTGAGGTATTACATTTATGTATATTTGATGAAGTCACATGACCATATATGGTCATGACATTAGTTAGTCACATCTCGTGTCTTATAGCTTCGATATTGCACAGGTTGCATGTCCCTATCTGTAACAGTGCTTGATATATTACATTCATGCATATTTAATGAGATCACATGACCATATATGGTCATCTTGTTTGTTAGTAGAATTTCATGTACCATCACTTCAAAATTGCACTGGTTGCATGTTCCTATCTGTAACAGTGCTTGAGATATTGCAATTATGTCTATAAAATGAGGTCACGTGACATATAAAAGAACAAAAAAATATGAAAAAACATTCTAAAATCTTCTTATAAAAAATGGCTTATCGGCTGGACTCGATATTTTGGAATTAAATACTATGTCATATGATCTTTCAAAGTTATTCAGGGTTAGTTGATTTGTCGAAAATTATGCAAATGAGATGCAAAACAAAATTTAAAAAAATTCTAAAAAAAAAAGTCACGTGACCGCTAAAGTTTTTTTTGATGAAATTTGTAGCCCTTGTCGCACTGCTACTATCATAAAAAAATTGGAGCACTCAGACCCTCAGAAAGGTGCGCAATTCGGCATTGAAAATTTCGCCTTTAATCCAAGATGGCGGCCTGGTCATGTGACCTATGTGTCTGAACTTAGGATATGCACCAGATCTCATATAGCTTTACCATTGTGGCAAGTATTGAATTGATCGGTCCACCGGCGTTCACATAAAGCGTGACCAAAAATTTAGGCGGAATAATAATAATAATAATAATAATAAATATAGCTGCGTTGCAGCAATGTCGGGTTTTGAGCCCACTGACTTATTAGCAGCGTTCCAAAATCAGCATCATTGACAATAATATATTAAAGGAAATTGCATGGCCTTCATACTAAACATGTTGCATGTTCCTGTCTGTAACAGTGCTTAAGGTATTACAATCTTGCATATTTAATGATGTCCCATGACCATATATGGTCATCGGATGTTTTTGTCAGCTCTGTTGTGCAATAACTTCAATATTTCATTGGTTGCATTTTCCTATCTGTAACAGTGCTTGAGATGTAACATTTATGCATATTTGATGAGGTCACATGACCATATGTGGTCATCACATTAGTTAGTCACATCTCTTGTTCCATAGATTCGATATTGCACAGGTTGCATGTTCCCGTCTGTAACAGTGCTTGAGTTATTACATTTATGCATATTTAATGATGTCACATGACCGTGTATGGGCATCAGATGTGTTAGTCGCATATCTTGTCTCATAGCTTCGATATTGCACAGGTTGTGTGTTTCTATCTGTTACTGTGTTTCAAATATAACATTTATGCATATTTGATGAGGTCACATGACCATATATGGTCATCACATTAGTTAGTCACATCTCTTGTTCCATAGATTCGATATTGCACAGGTTGCATGTTCCCGTCTGTAATAGTGCTTGAGTTATTACATTTATGCTTATTTGATGAGGTCACATGACCATATATGGTCATCGGATATGTTAGTGACTTCTGTTGTGCAATAGCTTCAATATTGCACTGGTTGCATGTTCCTATCTGTAACAGTGCTTGAGGTATAACATTTATGCATATTTGATGAGGTCACATGACCATATATGGTCATCGGATGTGTTAGTCACTTCTGTTGTGCAATAGCTTCAATATTGCACTGGTTGCATGTTCCTATCTGTAACAGTACTTGAGTTATTACATTTATGCATATTTGATGAAATTACATGACCATATATGGTCATCACATTAGTTAGCCACATCTCTTGTCTCATAGCTTCGATATTGCACAGGTTGCATGTCTCTATCTGTGATTCTGCTTGAGATATTACAATTATGCATATTTAATGACGTCACATGACCATATACGGTCATCACATTAGTTACTCACATCTCATGTCCCACACCTTCGATTTTGCACAGGTTGCATGTTCATGTCTGTAACAGTTCTTGAGATAATTCAATTATGCATATTTAATGAAGTCACATGACCATATATGGTCATCACATTAGTTAGCCACATCTCTTGACCCATACCTTCGATATTGCACAGGTTGCATGTCCCCAACTCTTGCAGTGCTTGATATATTATATTTATGCATATTCAAGGAGGTCACATGACCATATATGGTCATCTTGTTTGTTAGTAAAATTTCATGTACCATCACTTCAATATTGCACTGGTTGCATGTTCCCGTCTGTAACTGTGCTTGAGTTATTACATTTATGCATATTTGATGAAGTCACATGACCATATATGGTCATCACATTAGTTAGTCACATATCATGTCTTATAGCTTCGATATTGCACAGGTTGCATGTCCCTATCTGTAACAGTGCTTGATATATTACATTTATGCATATTTAATGAGATCACATGACCATATATGGTCATCTTGTTTGTTAGTAGAATTTCATGTACCATCACTTCAATATTGCACTGGTTGCATGTTCCTATCTGTAACAGTGCTTGAGATATTGCAATTATGTCTAAAAAATGAGGTCACGTGACCATGTAAAAGAACAAAAAAATATGGAAAAACATTCTAAAATCTTCTTATAAAAAACGGCTTATCGCCTGGACACAATATTTTGGAATTAAATACTATGTCAGATGATCTTTCAATGTTATTTAGGGTTAGTTGATTTGTCGAAAATTATGCAAATGAGATGCAAAACAATATTTAAAAAAATTCTAAAAAAAAAAGTCACGTGACCGCTAAAGTTTTTTTTGATGAAATTTGTAGCCCTTGTCGCACTGCTACTATCATAAAAAAATTGGAGCACTCAGACCCTCAGAAAGCTGCGCAATTTGGCATTGAAAATTTCGCCTTTATTTCAAGATGGCGGCCTGGCCATGTGACCTATGTGTCTGAACTTAGGCTATGCACTAGATCTCATCCAGCTTTACCATTGTGGCAAGTACTGAGCTGATCGGTCCAACAGCGTTGACATAAAGTGTGACCGAAAAACGGCGGAAGAATAATAATAATAAATATAGCTGCGTTGCAGCAATGTCGGGTTTCGAGCCCACTGACTTATTAGCTGCGTTCCAAAATTAGCATCATTGACAATAATATATTAAAGGAAATTGCATGGCCTTCATACTAAACATGTTGCATGTTCCTGTCTGTAACAGTGCTTAAGGTATTACAATCTTGCATATTTAATGATGTCCCATGACCATATATGGTCATCAGATGTTTTTGTCAGCTCTGTTGTGCAATAACTTCAATATTGCATTGGTTGCATTTTCCTATCTGTAACAGTGCTTGAGATGTAACATTTATGCATATTTGATGAGGTCACATGACCATATGTGGTCATCACATTAGTTAGTCACATCTCTTGTTCCATAGATTCGATATTGCACAGGTTGCATGTTCCCGTCTGTAACAGTGCTTGAGTTATTACATTTATTCATATTTAATGATGTCACATGACCGTGTATGGGCATCAGATGTGTTAGTCACATATCTTGCCTCATAGCTTAGATATTGCACAGGTTGTGTGTTTCTTTCTGTTACTGTGTTTCAAATATAACATTTATGCATATTTGATGAGGTCACATGACCATATATGGTCATCACATTAGTTAGTCACATCTCTTGTTCCATATATTCGATATTGCACAGGTTGCATGTTCCCGTCTGTAATAGCGCTTGAGTTATTACATTTATGCTTATTTGATGAGGTCATATGACCATATATGGTCATCGGATATGTTAGTGACTTCTGTTGTGCAATAGCTTCAATATTGCACTGGTTGCATGTTCCTATCTGTAACAGTGCTTGAGATATAACATTTATGCATATTTGATGAGGTCACATGACCATATATGGTCATCGGATGTGTTAGTCACTTCTGTTGTGCAATAGCTTCAATATTGCACTGGTTGCATGTTCCTATCTGTAACAGTGCTTGAGTTATTACATTTATGCATATTTGATGAAATTACATGACCATATATGGTCATCACATTAGTTAGCCACATCTCTTTTCTCATAGCTTCGATATTGCATAGGTTGCATGTCTCTATCTGTGATTCTGCTTGATATATTACAATTATGCATATTTAATGACGTCACATGACCATATACGGTCATCACATTAGTTACTCACATCTCATGTCCCACAGCTTCGATTTTGCACAGGTTGCATGTTCATGTCTGTAACAGTGATTGAGATAATTCAATTATGCATATTTAATGAAGTCACATGACCATATATGGTCATCACATTAGTTAGCCACATCTCTTGACCCATACCTTCGATATTGCACAGGTTGCATGTCCCTAACTCTTGCAGTGCTTGATATATTACATTTATGCATATTCAATGAGGTCACATGACCATATATGGTCATCTTGTTTGTTAGTAAAATTTCATGTACCATCACTTCAATATTGCACTGGTTGCATGTTCCCGTCTGTAACTGTGCTTGAGTTATTACATTTATGCATATTTGATGAAGTCACATGACCATATATGGTCATCACATTAGTTAGTCACATCTCGTGTCTTATAGCTTCGATATTGCACAGGTTGCATGTCCCTATCTGTAACAGTGCTTGATATATTACATTTATGCATATTTAATGAGATCACATGACCATATATGGTCATCTTGTTTGTTAGTAGAATTTCATGTACCATCACTTCAATATTGCACTGGTTGCATGTTCCTATCTGTAACAGTGCTTGAGATATTGCAATTATGTCTATAAAATGAGGTCACGTGACCATATAAAAGAACAAAAAAATATGAAAAAACATTCTAAAATCTTCTTATAAAAAACGGCTTTTCGCCTGGACTTCCATATTTTGGAATTAAATACTATGTCATATGATCTTTCAAAGTTATTCAGGGTTAGTTGATTTGTCGAAAATTATGCAAATGAGATGCAAAACAAAATTTAAAAAAATTCTAAAAAAAAAAGTCACGTGACCGCTAAAGTTTTTTTTGATGACATTTGTAGCCCTTGTCGCACTGCTACTATCATAAAAAAATTGGAGCACTCAGACCCTGAGAAAGGTGCGCAATTCGGCATTGAAAATTTCGCTTTTAATCCAAGATGGCGGCCTGGTCATGTGACCTATGTGTCTGAACTTAGGATATGCACCAGATCTCATACAGCTTTACCACTGTGGCAAGTATGGAACTGATCGGTCCAACGGTGTTGACATAAAGCGTGACCAAAAATTTAGGCGGAAGAATAATAATAATAATAATAATAATAATAATAATAAACGGAACAATTACAAAAGGGTTTCGACCAAATGGGCTCGAAACCCTAATAATAATAATAATAATAAACATAGCAATTACAAAAGGGTTTCCGACCCATAGGGCTCGAAACCCTAATAAATATAGCTGCATAGCAGCAATGACCGGTTTTCAAGACCATGGCACATGGCCAAGTCACATTCAATGCATGGCCAGGTATGATTGTTTGCAATAGCCCTCAAAATTAACGTTGGTCCCATGTTTGTATATGTGATAGTGTCCAAGATATTATTGCCATGCATATGTAATGAGTTATATGACCATATATAGTCGTCAGGTATGTTTGTCAATTCTCTTGTCCAATGTCTTCAATATAGCATTGGTTCCATGTTCCTACCTGCATCAGTGCCTAAGATATTAGAGGCATGCATATTTAATGAGTTATATGACCATATATGGTCATCTCATATGTTGGACAATTCTCTTGTCCAATGTCTTCAGTATAGGTTTGGGTACATGTCCCTATCTTTAAAAGTGCTCGAGATATTATGGATATGCATACTTAATGAGTTCTATGACCATATATGGTAATCGAATATGTTGGTCAATCCTTTTGTCCAATGTCTTCAATATAGTATTGGTTCCATGTTTGTGCTTACAATAGTACTCGAGATATTAGAGACATGCATATTTAATGAGTTGTATGACCATATATGGTCATCGACTGTGTTGGTCAATTCTCTTGTCCAATGTCTTCAATATAGGTTTGGGTACATGTCTCTATCTTTAAAAGTGTTCGAGATATATGGATATGCATATTTAATCAGTTCTATGACCATATATGGTCATCGAATATGTTGGTCAATTCTCTCGTCCTATGTCTTCAATATAGCGTTGATTCCATGTGTGAACTTGCAATAATGCCTGAGATATTAGAGACACGCATATTTAATGAGCTCTATGACCATATATGGTCATACACTATGTTGATCAATTCTTTTGTTCAATGTCTTCAATATAGAATTGGTTCCATGTTTATACTTGCAATAGTGCCTGAGATATTAAAGACATGCATATTTAATGAGTTACATGACTATATATGGTCATCCAATATTTTGGTCAATTCTTTTCTCCAATGTCTTCAATATAGCGTTAGTTCCATGTTTGTACTTGCAATAGTGCCTGAGATATTAGAGTCATGCATATTTAATGAGTTGCATGACCATTTATGGTCATCCAATATTTTGGTCAATTCTCTTGTCCAATGTCTTCAATATAGCGTTAGTTCCATGTTTCTATATGCAATAGTTCTCTATATATGTCAATTCAATGTGTATCGTATATGGGCCCTCCCCCCTTTCCCATAATGCAACATTGCTGACTATTTTATATAAAATGTGAAAAATATTCATAAATCAACTGCTCCAAAACTACTGGTCGCACTTCCATGATTCTTTGATTAATCTGTAGTATGTATGATGTTCTTCAAAATTATGGCGTAGAAATTTGATACGATCAAAATTATGCAAATGAGATGCAAAACAATATTTCAGAAAATTCTAGAAAAAAAAGTCACATGACCGTTCAACTTTTTTTTCATGAAATACGTAGCTCTAGGGTCAATGCTTCTTTTAAGCGAAAGTTTGAAACTCCTAGACCCTCAGAAAGGTGTTTAAATGAGCATGCCATTTTTCGCCTAAAATTCAAAATGGCCGCCGTACCACGTGACCAATATGCGTCATCTTAGGATATGCACTAGATCTCATCAAACTTTACAAACATATGAAAACATTTTCCAGATATGTGCAACGGTGTTCGAATGGCGCTTAGCGAAAAATCTGGCGGAATAATAATAAAAAACAATATAGCTGCGTTGCAGCAATGTCGGGTTTCGAGCCCACTGACATATTAGCAGCATTCCAAAATCAGCATCATTGACAATAATATATTAAAGGAAATTGCATGGCCTTCATACTAAACATGTTACATGTTCCTGTCTGTAACAGTGCTTAAGGTATTACAATCTTGCATATTTAATAATGTCCCATGACCATATACGGTCATCGGATGTTTTTTTCAGCTCTGTTGTGCAATAACTTCAATATTGCATTGGTTGCATGTTCCTATCTGTAATAGTGCTTGAGATATAACATTTGTGCATATTTGATGAGGTCACCTGACCATATATGGTCATCACATTAGTTAGTCACATCTCTTGTTCCATAGATTCGATATTGCACAGGTTGCATATTCCCGTCTGTAATAGTGCTTGAGTTATTACATTTATGCTTATTTGATGAGGTCACATGACCATATATGGTCAACGGATATGTTAGTCACTTCTCTTGTGCAATAGCTTCAATATTGCACTGGTTGCATGTTCCTATCTGTAACAGTGCTTGAGATATAACATTTATGCATATTTGATGAGGTCACATGACCATATATGGTCATCGGATGTGTTAGTCACTTCTGTTGTGCAATGGCTTCAATATTGCACTGGTTGCTTGTTCCTATCTGTAACAGTGCTTGAGTTATTACATTTATGCATATTTGATGAAGTTACATGACCATATATGGTCATCACATTAGTTAGTCATATCTCTTGTCACATGGCTCCGATATTGCATAGGTTGCATGTCTCTATCTGTGATTCTGCTTGAGATATTACAATTATGCATATTTAATGACGGCACGTGACCATATACGGTCATCACATTAGTTACTCACATCTCATGTCCCATAGCTTCGATTTTGCACAGGTTGCATGTTTCTATCTGTAACAGTGCTTGAGATAATTCAATTATGCATATATAATGAAGTTACATGACCATATATGGTCATCACATTAGTTAGTCACATCTCTTGACCCATACCTCCGATATTGCACAGGTTGCATGTAACTAACTCTTGCAGTGCTTGAGATATTACATTTATGCATATTCAATGAGGTCACATGACCATATATAGTCATCTTGTTTGTTAGTAAAATTTCATGTACCATCACTTCAATATTGCACTGGTTGCATGTTCCCGTCTGTAACTGTGCTTGAGTTATTACATTTATGCATATTTGATGAAGTCACATGACCATATATGGTCATCACATTAGTTAGTCACATTTCGTGTCTTATAGCTTCGATATTGCACAGGTTGCATGTCACTATCTGTAACAGTGCTTGATATATTACATTTATGCATATTTAATGAGATCACATGACCATATATGGTCATCTTGTTTGTTAGTAGAATTTCATGTACCATCACTTCAATATTGCACTGGTTGCATGTCCCTATCTGTAACAGTGCTTGAGATATTGCAATTATGTCTATAAAATGAGGTCACGTGACCATATAAAAGAACAAAAAAATATGAAAAAACATTCTAAAATCTTATAAAAAACGGCTTTTCGCCTGGACTTCCATATTTTGGAATTAAATACTATGTCATATGATCTTTCAAAGTTATTCAGGGTTAGTTGATTTGTCGAAAATTATGCAAATGAGATGCAAAAGAAAATTAAAAAAATTCTAGAAAAAAATTAGTCACGTGACCGCTAAAGTTTTTTTTGATGAAATTTGTAGCCCTTGTCGCACTGCTACTATCATAAAAAAATTGGACCACTCAGACCCTCAGAAAGGTGCGCAATTCGGCATTGAAAATTTCGCCTTTAATCCAAGATGGCGGCCTGGTCATGTGACCTATGTGTCTGAACTTAGGATATGCACCAGATCTCATACAGCTTTACCATTGTGGCAAGTATGGAACTGATCGGTCCAACGGTGTTGACATAAAGCGTGACCAAAAATTTAGGCGGAAGAATAATAATAATAAATATAGCTGCATAGCAGCGATGACGGGTTTCGAGCCTGCGTGGCTCATGACAAATTGCACTTGCTCGATGTGATTATTTGACGAACGTTTCATGTCTAGAATGCAAGATAGCAGACAAACTACACAACATATGGATTTGATTTCACAGGAATATGATAAACTTAATGCAAGGACAAATAGTTCATGAGTTATAGAACTTTTTCTCTTTTACTAAATCCAAGATGGCTGCCAAAGGAAGCCATTTTTAAAAATCTACTTCTGCAACTTTGTAGAGCTATCAACAGAGATACTATATGTTAAATTGCTTTTCAAACAAGCAAGCAGTTTTTAACAAGATATTTTTTTGAGGTTTTTTGAATTTTTGTGATAAATTCATCATGGCCGCAAAAACCACTTGAATCATGGGAAATATTTCCATGAACACATAATCATCTCATTGAGCGGATGTTGTATGCCAAGTTTTGTTTAAATCTGGCAAATTGTTCATAAGTTATAGCGTGCTTTCACTTTTTACTAAATCCAAGATGGCTGCCAAAGGAAGCCATTTTTCGAAAATCTGCTTCAGTATCTTTGTAGAGCTATCGACAGAGATACTATATGCTGAATTGCTTTTCAAACAAGGAAGCAGTTTTTAACAAGATAATTTTTTGAGGTTTTTTGAATTTTTGTGATAAATTCAACATGGCCGCCAAAACCACTTGAATCATGGGAAATATTTCCATGAACACATAATCATCTCATTGAGCGGATGTTGTATGCCAAGTTTTGTTTAAATCTGGCAAATCGTTCATAAGTTATAGTGTACTTTCACTTTTTACTAAATCCAAGATGGCTGCCAAAAGAAGCCATTTTTCGAAAATCTGCTACAGTTACTTTGTAGAGCTATCAACAGAGATATTATATGCTAAATTGATTGTCAAACAAACAAGCAGTTTTTAAGAAGATAATTTTTTGATGTTTTTTGCAATTTTTTGATAAATTCAATATGGCCGCCAAAACCACTTGAATCATGGGAAATATTTTTATGAACTCATAATCATCTTATTGAAGGGATGTTGTATGCCAACGTTGGTTTAAATCTGGCAAATTGTTCATGAGTTATAGCGTACTTTCACTTTTTATTAAATCCAAGATGGCTGCCAAAGGAAGCCATTTTTCAAAAATCTGCTTCAGTCACTTTGTAGGGCTATGGCCATAGGTGCTGCAAAGCAAATGTATAATCACATGAATGAGCCATTTTTGAGAAGAAGATTTTAAAAGTTTTTTGTCAATTTTCGGAAAATCCAATATGGTGGCCAAGGTCACATGACCGCTAAAGATTTTATTGCTGATATTTGCTAGACATGAGCCAATGATGCCACACAAAAAAACCGGAAGTTCCTAGACCCTCAGAAAGTGGTGCAATTGAGCACTTCCGGTTTGTGTTCTACCTAAGATGGCGGCCAGGTCATGTGACCTACATGGCTGGTTTTTGGGTATGCACCACAACTCATGGCCCTTCATCAGCATGCAAAATGCCTAATCAATCGCAGCATTATTTTTCAAGTTACAGTGATTTATAAAAACGGCGGAAAAATAATAATAATAAATATAGCTGCATAGCAGCGATGACGGGTTTCGAGCCTGCGTGGCTCATGACAAATTGCACTTGCTCGATGTGATTATTTGACGAACGTTTCATGTCTAGAATGCAAGATAGCAGACAAACTACATAACATATGGATTTGATTTCACAGGAATATGATAAACTTAATGCAAGGACAAATAGTTCATGAGTTATAGAACTTTTTCTCTTTTACTAAATCCAAGATGGCTGCCAAAGGAAGCCATTTTTAAAAATCTACTTCAGTAACTTTGTAGAGCTATCAACAGAGATACTATATGCTAAATTGCTTTTCAAACAAGCAAGCAGTTTTTAACAAGATATTTTTTTGAGGTTTTTTGAATTTTTGTGATAAATTCAACATGGCCGCCAAAACCACTTGAATCATGGGAAATCTTTCCATGAACACATAATCATCTCATTGAGCGGATGTTGTATGCCAAGTTTTGTTTAAATCTGGCAAATTGTTCATAAGTTATAGCGTGCTTTCACTTTTTAATAAATCCAAGATGGCTGCCAAAGGAAGCCATTTTTCAAAAATCGGCTTCAGTAACTTTGTAGAGCTATCAACAGAGATACTATATGCTAAATTGATTGTCAAACAAGCAAGCAGTTTTTAAGAAGATAATTTGTTGAGGTTTTTTGCATTTTTGGATAAATTCAAGATGGCCACCAAAACCATTTGAATCATGGGAAATATTTTCATTAACATGTAACCATCTCATTGACGGGATGTTGTATGCCAACTTTGGTATCAATCTGGCAAATTGTTCATGAGTTGTAGTGTACTTTCACTTTTTACTAAATCCAAGATGGCTGCCAAAGGAAGCCATTTTTCAAAAATCTGCTTCAGTTACTTTGTAGAGCAATCAACAGAGATAATATATGCTGAATTGATTGTCAAACAAGCAAGCAGTTTTTAAGAACATAATTTTTTGAGCTTTTTTGCTTTATTTAAAAAAATTCAAGATGGCCGCCAAAACCACTTGAATCATGGGAAATATTTTCATGAACACATGATCACCTTATTGAACAGATGTTTTATGCCAACTTTGGTTTCAATCTGGCAAATTGTTCATGAGTTATAGCGTACTTTCACTTTTGACTAAATCCAAGATGGCTGCCAAATGAAGCCATTTTTCAAAAATCTGCTTCAGCAACTTTGTAGAGCTATGGCCATAGGTACTGCAATGCAAATTTCTAATCACATGAATGAGCCATTTTTAAGAAGAAGATTTTAAAAGTTTTTTGTCATTTTTCACAAAATCCAATATGGCGGCCAAGGTCACATGACCGCTAAAGATTTTATTGCTGATATTTGCTAGACATGAGCCAATGATGCCACACAAAAAAACCGGAAGTTCCTAGACCCTCAGAAAGTGGTGCAATTGAGCACTTCCGGTTTGTGTTCTACCTAAGATGGCGGCCAGGTCATGTGACCTACATGGCTGGTTTTGGGGTATGCACCACAACTCATGGCCCTTCATCAGCATGCAAAATGCCTCATCAATCGCAGCATTATTTTGTAAGTTACAGCGCTTAAAAAAAATGGCGGAATAATAATAATAATAATAAGAATAATAAACATAGCAATTACAATAGGGTTTCGCCCCATAGGGCTCGAAACCCTAAATATAGCTGCATAGCAGCGATGACGGGTTTCGAGCCTGCGTGGCTCATGGCAAATTGCACTTGCTCGATGTGATTATTTGACGAATGTTTCATGTCTAGAATGAAAGATAGCAGACAAACTACACAACATATGGATTTGATTTCACAGGAATATGATAAACTTAATGCAAGGATAAATAGTTCATGAGTTATAGCACTTTTTCTCTTTTACTAAATCCAAGATGGCTGGCAAAGGAAGCCATTTTTCGATAATCTACTTTAGTAACTTTGTAGAGCTATCAACAGAGATACTATATGCTAAAATGCTTTTCAAACAAGGAAGCAGTTTTTAACAAGATAATTTTTTGAGGTTTTTTGAATTTTTGTGATAAATTCAACATGGCCGCCAAAACCACTTGAATCATGGGAAATATTTTCATGAACACATAATCATCTCATTGAGCGGATGTTGTATGCCAAGTTTTGTTTAAATCTGGCAAATCGTTCATAAGTTATAGCGTACTTTCACTTTTTTACTAAATCCAAGATGGCTGCCAAAGGAAGCCATTTTTCGAAAATCGGCTTCAGTAACTTTGTAGAGCTATCAACAGAGATACTATATGCTAAATAGATTGTCAAACAAGCAAGCAGTTTTTAAGATAATAATTTCTTGAGGTTTTTGTCATTTTTGTGATAAATTCAAGATGGCCGCCAAAACCACTTGAGTCATGGGAAATATTTTTATGAACACATAATCATCTTATTGAGTGGATGTTGTATGCCAAGTTTTGTCGAAATCTGGAAAATTGTTCATAATTTATAGCGTAATTTCACTTTTCACTAAATCCAAGATGGCTGCCAAAGGAAGCCATTTTTCAAAAATCTGCTTCAGTACCTTTGTAGAGCTATCAACAGAGATACTATATGCTAAATTGATTGTCAACCAAGCAAGCAGTTTTTAAGAAGATAATTTTTTGCGGTTTTTTGCATTTTTTGATAAATTCAATATGGCCGCCAAAACCACTTGAATCATGGGAAATATTTTTATGGACATATAATCATCTTATCGAAGGGATGTTGTATGCCAACTTTGGTTTAAATCTGGCAAATTGTTCATGAGTTATAGCGTACTTTCACTTTTTACTAAATCCAAGATGGCTGCCAAAGGAAGCCATTTTTCAAAAATCTGCTTCAGTCACTTTGTAGAGCTATGGCCATAGGTGCTGCAAAGCAAATGTCTAATCACATGAACGAGCCATTTTTGAGAAGAAGATTTTAAAAGTTTTTTGTCAATTTTCACAAAATCCAATATGGCGGCCAAGGTCACATGACCGCTAAAGATTTTATTGCTGATATTTGCTAGACATGAGCCAATGATGCCACACAAAAAAACCGGAAGTTCCTAGACCCTCAGAAAGTGGTGCAATTGAGCACTTCCGGTTTGTGTTCTACCTAAGATGGCGGCCAGGTCATGTGACCTACATGGCTGGTTTTTGGATATGCACCACAACTCATGGCCCTTTATGAACATGGAAAATAGCAAATGAATTGCAGCATTATTTTTCAAGTTACAGTGCTTTAAAAAACGGTGGAAAAATAATAAGAATAATAATAATAATAAACATAGCAATTACAAAAGGGTTTCGCCCCATAGGGCTCGAAACCCTAAATATAGCTGCATAGCAGCGATGACGGGTTTCGAGCCTGCGTGGCTCATGGCAAATTGCACTTGCTCGTTGTGATTATTTGACGAATGTTTCATGTCTAGAATGAAAGATAGCAGACAAACTACACAACATATGGATTTGATTTCACAGGAATATGATAAACTTAATGCAAGGACAAATAGTTCATGAGTTATAGAACCTTTTCTCTTTTACTAAATCGAAGATGGCTGCCAAAGGAAGCCATTTTTCGATAATCTACTTCAGTAACTTTGTAGAGCTATCAACAGAGATACTATATGCTAAATTGCTTTTCAAACAAGGAAGCAGTTTTTAACAAGATAATTTTTTGAGGTTTTTTGAATTTTTGTGATAAATTCAACATGGCCGCCAAAACCACTTGAATCATGGGAAATATTTTCATGAACACATAATCATCTCATTGAGCGGATGTTGTATGCCAAGTTTTGTTTAAATCTGGCAAATCGTTCATAAGTTATAGCGTACTTTCACTTTTTTACTAAATCCAAGATGGCTGCCAAAGGAAGCCATTTTTCGAAAATCGGCTTCAGTAACTTTGTAGAGCTATCAACAGAGATACTATATGCTAAATAGATTGTCAAACAAGCAAGCAGTTTTTAAGATAATAATTTCTTGAGGTTTTTGGCATTTTTGTGATAAATTCAAGATGGCCGCCAAAACCACTTGAGTCATGGGAAATATTTTTATGAACACATAATCATCATATTGAGTGGATGTTGTATGCCAAGTTTTGTCGAAATCTGGAAAATTGTTCATAATTTATAGCGTAATTTCACTTTTCACTAAATCCAAGATGGCTGCCAAAGGAAGCCATTTTTCAAAAATCTGCTTCAGTACCTTTGTAGAGCTATCAACAGAGATACTATATGCTAAATTGATTGTCAACCAAGCAAGCAGTTTTTAAGAAGATAATTTTTTGAGGTTTTTTGCAATTTTTTGATAAATTCAATATGGCCGCCAATACCACTTGAATCATGGGAAATATTTTTATGAACACATAATCATCTTATCGAAGGGATGTTGTATGCCAACTTTGTTTTAAATCTGGCAAATTGTTCATGAGTTATAGCGTACTTTCACTTTTTACTAAATCCAAGATGGCTGCCAAAGGAAGCCATTTTTCAAAAATCTGCTTCAGTCACTTTGTAGAGCTATGGCCATAGGTGCTGCAAAGCAAATGTCTAATCACATGAACGAGCCATTTTTGAGAAGAAGATTTTAAAATTTTTTTGTCAATTTTCACAAAATCCAATATGGCGGCCAAGGTCACATGACCGCTAAAGATTTTATTGCTGATATTTGCTAGACATGAGCCAATGATGCCACACAAAAAAACCGGAAGTTCCTAGACCCTCAGAAAGTGGTGCAATTGAGCACTTCCGGTTTGTGTTCTACCTAAGATGGCGGCCAGGTCATGTGACCTACATGGCTGATTTTGGGGTATGCACCACAACTCATGGCCCTTCATCAGCATGCAAAATGCCTAATCAATCGCAGCATTATTTTTCAAGTTACAGTGCTTTAAAAAACGGTGGAAAAATAATAAGAATAATAATAATAATAATAATAAACATAGCAATTACAAAAGGGTTTCCGACCCATAGGGCTCGAAACCCTAATAAATATAGCTGCATAGCAGCAATGACCGGTTTTCAAGACCATGGCACATGGCCAAGTCACATTCAATGCATGGCCAGGTATGATTGTTTGCAATAGCCCTCAAAATTAACGTTGGTCCCATGTTTGTATATGTGATAGTGTCCAAGATATTATTGCCATGCATATGTAATGAGTTATATGACCATATATAGTCGTCAGGTATGTTTGTCAATTCTCTTGTCCAATGTCTTCAATATAGCATTGGTTCCATGTTCCTACCTGCAACAGTGCCTAAGATATTAGAGGCATGCATATTTAATGAGTTATATGACCATATATGGTCATCTCATATGTTGGACAATTCTCTTGTCCAATGTCTTCAGTATAGGTTTGGGTACATGTCCCTATCTTTAAAAGTGCTCGAGATATTATGGATATGCATACTTAATGAGTTCTATGACCATATATGGTAATCGAATATGTTGGTCAATCCTTTTGTCCAATGTCTTCAATATAGTATTGGTTCCATGTTTGTGCTTACAATAGTACTCGAGATATTAGAGACATGCATATTTAATGAGTTGTATGACCATATATGGTCATCGACTGTGTTGGTCAATTCTCTTGTCCAATGTCTTCAATATAGGTTTGGGTACATGTCTCTATCTTTAAAAGTGTTCGAGATATATGGATATGCATATTTAATCAGTTCTATGACCATATATGGTCATCGAATATGTTGGTCAATTCTCTCGTCCTATGTCTTCAATATAGCGTTGATTCCATGTGTGAACTTGCAATAATGCCTGAGATATTAGAGACACGCATATTTAATGAGCTCTATGACCATATATGGTCATACACTATGTTGATCAATTCTTTTGTTCAATGTCTTCAATATAGAATTGGTTCCATGTTTATACTTGCAATAGTGCCTGAGATATTAAAGACATGCATATTTAATGAGTTACATGACTATATATGGTCATCCAATATTTTGGTCAATTCTTTTCTCCAATGTCTTCAATATAGCGTTAGTTCCATGTTTGTACTTGCAATAGTGCCTGAGATATTAGAGTCATGCATATTTAATGAGTTGCATGACCATTTATGGTCATCCAATATTTTGGTCAATTCTCTTGTCCAATGTCTTCAATATAGCGTTAGTTCCATGTTTCTATATGCAATAGTTCTCTATATATGTCAATTCAATGTGTATCGTATATGGGCCCTCCCCCCTTTCCCATAATGCAACATTGCTGACTATTTTATATAAAATGTGAAAAATATTCATAAATCAACTGCTCCAAAACTACTGGTCGCACTTCCATGATTCTTTGATTAATCTGTAGTATGTATGATGTTCTTCAAAATTATGGCGTAGAAATTTGATACGATCAAAATTATGCAAATGAGATGCAAAACAATATTTCAGAAAATTCTAGAAAAAAAAGTCACATGACCGTTCAACTTTTTTTTCATGAAATACGTAGCTCTAGGGTCAATGCTTCTTTTAAGCGAAAGTTTGAAACTCCTAGACCCTCAGAAAGGTGTTTAAATGAGCATGCCATTTTTCGCCTAAAATTCAAAATGGCCGCCGTACCACGTGACCAATATGCGTCATCTTAGGATATGCACTAGATCTCATCAAACTTTACAAACATATGAAAACATTTTCCAGATATGTGCAACGGTGTTCGAATGGCGCTTAGCGAAAAATCTGGCGGAATAATAATAAAAAACAATATAGCTGCGTTGCAGCAATGTCGGGTTTCGAGCCCACTGACATATTAGCAGCATTCCAAAATCAGCATCATTGACAATAATATATTAAAGGAAATTGCATGGCCTTCATACTAAACATGTTACATGTTCCTGTCTGTAACAGTGCTTAAGGTATTACAATCTTGCATATTTAATAATGTCCCATGACCATATACGGTCATCGGATGTTTTTTTCAGCTCTGTTGTGCAATAACTTCAATATTGCATTGGTTGCATGTTCCTATCTGTAATAGTGCTTGAGATATAACATTTGTGCATATTTGATGAGGTCACCTGACCATATATGGTCATCACATTAGTTAGTCACATCTCTTGTTCCATAGATTCGATATTGCACAGGTTGCATATTCCCGTCTGTAATAGTGCTTGAGTTATTACATTTATGCTTATTTGATGAGGTCACATGACCATATATGGTCAACGGATATGTTAGTCACTTCTCTTGTGCAATAGCTTCAATATTGCACTGGTTGCATGTTCCTATCTGTAACAGTGCTTGAGATATAACATTTATGCATATTTGATGAGGTCACATGACCATATATGGTCATCGGATGTGTTAGTCACTTCTGTTGTGCAATGGCTTCAATATTGCACTGGTTGCTTGTTCCTATCTGTAACAGTGCTTGAGTTATTACATTTATGCATATTTGATGAAGTTACATGACCATATATGGTCATCACATTAGTTAGTCATATCTCTTGTCACATGGCTCCGATATTGCATAGGTTGCATGTCTCTATCTGTGATTCTGCTTGAGATATTACAATTATGCATATTTAATGACGGCACGTGACCATATACGGTCATCACATTAGTTACTCACATCTCATGTCCCATAGCTTCGATTTTGCACAGGTTGCATGTTTCTATCTGTAACAGTGCTTGAGATAATTCAATTATGCATATATAATGAAGTTACATGACCATATATGGTCATCACATTAGTTAGTCACATCTCTTGACCCATACCTCCGATATTGCACAGGTTGCATGTAACTAACTCTTGCAGTGCTTGAGATATTACATTTATGCATATTCAATGAGGTCACATGACCATATATAGTCATCTTGTTTGTTAGTAAAATTTCATGTACCATCACTTCAATATTGCACTGGTTGCATGTTCCCGTCTGTAACTGTGCTTGAGTTATTACATTTATGCATATTTGATGAAGTCACATGACCATATATGGTCATCACATTAGTTAGTCACATTTCGTGTCTTATAGCTTCGATATTGCACAGGTTGCATGTCACTATCTGTAACAGTGCTTGATATATTACATTTATGCATATTTAATGAGATCACATGACCATATATGGTCATCTTGTTTGTTAGTAGAATTTCATGTACCATCACTTCAATATTGCACTGGTTGCATGTCCCTATCTGTAACAGTGCTTGAGATATTGCAATTATGTCTATAAAATGAGGTCACGTGACCATATAAAAGAACAAAAAAATATGAAAAAACATTCTAAAATCTTATAAAAAACGGCTTTTCGCCTGGACTTCCATATTTTGGAATTAAATACTATGTCATATGATCTTTCAAAGTTATTCAGGGTTAGTTGATTTGTCGAAAATTATGCAAATGAGATGCAAAACAAAATTTAAAAAAATTCTAAAAAAAAAAGTCACGTGACCGCTAAAGTTTTTTTTGCTGAAATTTGTAGCCCTTGTCGCACTGCTACTATCATAAAAAAATTGGAGCACTCAGACCCTCAGAAAGGTGTGCAATTCGGCATTGAAAATTTCGCCTTTAATCCAAGATGGCGGCCTGGTCATGTGACCTATGTGTCTGAACTTAGGATATGCACCAGATCTCATACAGCTTTACCATTGTGGCAAGTACTGAGCTGATCGGTCCAACAGCGTTGACATAAAGTGTGACCGAAAAACGGCGGAAGAATAATAATAATAAATATAGCTGCGTTGCAGCAATGTCGGGTTTCGTGCCCACTGCCTTATTAGCAGCATTCCAAAATCAGCATCATTGACAATAATATATTAAAGGAAATTGCATGGCCTTCATACTAAACATGTTACATCTTCCTGTCTGTAACAGTGCTTAAGGTATTACAATCTTGTATATTTAATGATGTCACATGACCATATATGGTCATTACATGAGTTAGTCACATCTCTTGTTCCATAGATTCGATATTGCACAGGTTGATTGTTCCCGTCTGTAACAGTGCTTGAGTTATTACATTTATGAATATTTAATGATGTCACATGACCGTGTATGGTCATCAGATGTGTTAGTCATCTCTCTTGTGCAAGACCTTCAATATTGCACTAGTTGCATGTTCCTGTCTGTAACAGTGCTTGAGTTATTACATTTATGCATATTTGATGAGGTCACATGACCATATACGGTCATCGGATATGTTAGTTACCTCTGTTGTGCAATAATTTCAATATTGCACTGGTTACATGTTTCTATCTGTAACAGTGCTTGAGTTATTACATTTATGCATATTTGATGAGGTCACATGACCATATATAGTCATCAGATAATCTAGTCATCTCTCTTGTGCAAGACCTTCAATATTGCACTAGTTGCATGTTCCTGTCTGTAACAGTGCTTGAGTTATTACATTTATCCATATTTGATGAGCTCACATGACCATATATGGTCATCACATTAGTTAGTCACATCTCTTGTCTCATAGCTTCAATATTGCACAGGTTGCATGTTCCCGTCTGTAACAGTGCTTGAGTTATTACATTTACGCATATTTGATGAGGTCACATGACCATATATGGTCATCACATTAGTTAGTCACATATCTTGCCTCATAGCTTCGATATTGCAAAGGTTGCATGTTCGTATCTGTATCAGTGCTTGATATATTACATTAATGTATATTTAATGAGGTCACATGACCATATATGGTCATCTTGTTTGTAAGTAAAATTTCTTGTACCATCACTTCAATATTGCACTAGTTGCATGTTCCTATCTGTAATAGTGCTTGAGATATTGCAATTATGTCTACAAAATGAGGTCACGTGACCATATAAAAGAACAAAAAAAATATGAAAAAACATTCTAAAATCTTCTTCTAAAAAACGGCTTATCGCCTGGACTTCATATTTTGGAATTAAATACTATGTCATATGATCTTTCAAAGTTATTCAGGGATAGTTGATTAGTCGAAAATTATGCAAATGAGATGCAAAAGAAAATTAAAAAAATTCTAGAAAAAAATTAGTCACGTGACCGCTAAAGTTTTTTTTGATGAAATTTGTAGCCCTTCTCCCACTGCTACTGCCATAAAAAATTTGGAGCACTCAGACCCTCAGAAAGGTGTGCAATTCAGCATTGAAAATTTCGTCTTTAATCCAAGATGGCGGCCTGGTCATGTGACCTATGTGTCTGAACTTAGGATATGCACCAGATCTCATCCAGCTTTACCATTGTGGCAAGTATTGAATTGATCGGTCCAACGGCGTTGACATAAAGCGTGACCAAAAATTTAGGCGGAATCATAATAATAATAATAAACGGAACAATTTCAATAGGGTTTCGACCAAATGGGCTCGAAACCCTAATAACGATTACAATAGGTTTCCAAGACATGTGTCTTGAAAACCTAATAATAATAAACGGAACAATTACAATAGGGTTTCGACCAAATGGGCTCGAAACCCTAATAATAATAATAAACGGAACAATTACAAAAGGGTTTCGACCAAATGGGCTCGAAACCCTAATAATAATAAATATAGCTGCATAGCAGCAATCACCGGTTTTCAAGACCATGGCACATGGCGAAGTCACATGCAATGCATGGCCATGTATGACTGTTTGCAATAGCCCTGAAAATTAACGTTGGTTCCATGTTTGTATAAGTGATAGTGTCCAAGATATTATAGCCATGCATATTTAATGAGTTGCATGACCATATATAGTCATCCGGTATGTTTGTCAATTCTCTTGTCCAATGTGTTCAATATAGCATTGGTTCAATGTTCCTACTTGCAACAGTGCCTAAGATATTAGATACTTGCGAATAGACCTAGCTCGAGCCATTCCATTAGAGCGCGTCCGTTCCATTACAGAGCGTTCCATTAGAGAGCGGTCACGTGACGTGTGATCACCTGATAAGTGCTGGATACAAGCTCTAACGGAAAATACCGTTAGGTTTAGCGAATTTACGAACCGTTACGAAAGAGTTTGCTCGTTCGAAGACCGTTTTAGTAAAAGCGACAGCCTTGGTCGATACACTGTTCATTTACACAATTTTTCCTGGCACCATACGCATTTACACTGTTAGCGGCGGAGTGAAACGCGTCCATGTCATGCCATTAACCGATTACTGACGTCTATGTATTTCATGTCTTTGGCATGAAAGCTATAAAATATATAACATACAATGCCTTGCTATCGTTTGAACATTTCAAATATTTAATTAGTCTAGCGTTTTTTTGTTCATTCCATTGGAGACGAGTCGCTCTTCATTTCATTACAGGACGCTATGACCCAAACCACTCTCTAACGTCGCTCTATTTACTTGAATTGATATGGGAACTATTAAATATATTTAATACAATATATTTAAACAGTTTTGAACATTTCAGTTATTTAATTGGCCAAGCGATCGCGTCATTCCATTACAGACGAGTCGCTCTTCATTCCATTACAGGACGGTATGACCCAAACCAGCCTCTAACGTCGCTCTATTTACTTGAATTGACATGGGAGCTATTAAATATAATTATTAAAATATATTCAACCAGTTTTGAACATTTCAATTATTTAATTGGCCAAGCGATCGTGTCATTCCATTAGAGACAAGTCGCTCTTCATTCCATTACAGAGCGGTATAACCCAAACCACCCTCTAACGTCGCTCTATTTACTTGAATTGATATGGGAGCTATTAAATATAATTATTAAAATATATTCAAACAGTTTTGAGCATTTTAATTATTTAATTGGCCAAGCGATCGTGTCATTCCATTACAGACGAGTCGCTCTTCATTCCATTACAGGACGGTATGACCCAAACCAGCCTCTAACGTCGCTCTATTTACTTGAATTGATATGGGAGCTATTAAATATATTTAATACAATATATTCAATCAGTTTTGAACATTTTAATTATTTAATTGGCCAAGCGATCGTGTTATTCCATTACAGACGAGTCGCTCTTCGTTCCATTACAGGACGGTATGACCCAAACCACCCTCTAACGTCGCTCTATTTACTTGAATTGATATGGGAGCTATTAAATATATTTAATACAATATATTCTAACAGTTTTGAATGTTTCAGTTATTTAATTGGCCAAGCGATATTGTCATTCCATTACAGACGAGTCGCTCTTCATTCCATTACAGGACGGTTTGACCCAAACCACCCTTTAACCTCGCTCTATTTACTCGATTTGATATGGGAGCCATTAAATATATTTAATACAATATATTCAAACAGTTTTGAACATTTCAATTATTTAATTGGCCAAGCTATCTTGTCACTCCATTAGAGACAAGTCGCTCTTCATTCCATTACAGAACGGTATGACCCAAACCACCCTTTAACCTCGCTCTATTTACTTGCATTGATATGGGAGCTATTAAATATAATTAATAAAATATATTCAAATAGTTTTGAACATTTCAATTATTTAATTGGCCAAGCGATATTGTCATTCCATTACAGACTAGTCGCTCTTCGTTCCATTACAGGACGGTATTACCCAAACCACCCATAACGTCATCCTATTGATTTGATATGTGAGCTATAGTATATATTGAATATAATGTATTCAAACAGTTTCCAACATTTCAATAATTTGATCAGCCATATTCACGTATTATGTGCTCATCCCGTTACCTATATTATTCCACAGACCATCGATTTAAATTGATAAGTATAAACAGAATATGGTAAACACATTGTTAATGCTTGACATAAACATGCCTATTTATCAGATAAAAAACATGTTATTTAATGAAGTCATGAAACACACAACGTCCTAGTAATATTTCCTTTAATTCAAAGTTAGTTAAAGCGGGGGTCGTCACCTGCGCACGCGCGGGAATTGAGTCCAAAGCGAGGATCATAACACACTCTAAACACGCTAGATAACTGATTTCCGGATGGTGAAAAAAGTGAATGCCTACTTATGGTAGTTTGCTGCCACTAAAAATACTCAGAAATCCAGCTAGAGGGATTGGGTTACTGTAATGTTAAAGATTCTGAAATAAAAATATAGGGTCACCGACTTTTTCTAAGAAAGGGCATCAAATATTGATGAAAAATGCATGTTAGAATAGTTGTTGTTTTTTTTTGTTAGATTAGTTTACAATGTTGGAATGTTATAAGATGGCGGCTCTTTATATACATTTAGTAGATAACTATGTAGCATGTTATTATATTATATAGTGGTTAGATAGCGAGAAATTTACTTCAAATGTGACTTAACGCAGCACTCTTACATTACTCTTATTTGGCTTTATTTACTTAGAGGGCCAGTTATATAGTAGATATGATTTGTGCATGATATGTACTTTGAAGTCAAACCAAACAATATAATGCTCCCTAAAGAAAGACCTCTTCAACTGTAGCAAGCAAGTTACAGTTTTTTATATCACTTTTCATTCTCTATATATTCAACTTTTCATCACTATTATGTAGTCCGTCATATTGATTCTCCAGCAAAAAACTGTGGGTAAAGTGTGACATCATATCCACTGTTGTAAAAAATTGAGAAATTGTATTAATTTATAACGTGAAAAATACTGAAGCGAATTTGTTCAAATTGTCAGTGTGCATATTACTCACGTGTATAATTGTAGTAATGGAAATTAGAATGTTACAAATAAACATAAAGTGAAGATATTGCCAAAAACGTGAAAACAATAACAATCATTATTTTAATCATTAAAAGTAGAATGACATTGTTTTGTTCCTTTTTGTGGCCAACAGGTTATATATCACCCGTATAACCTATTCACATTGATAAATTGTATACAATATAAGGACATTTGAGCATTTGGTAGAAAAACACACAAATGAATACTAGTATTTACATTTCCGTCCTGACAACTATTTTTATATGCTTGTTTGGCGCCGGTACATACATGCTACCACGTTCTACACTTTCAGCCAGTTCGAAGTTATAGATGAAATCATTTGTCAATTTCTGACAACAGAGAATATGATGTCATACTTTACCCATAATACTTTGCTGAAGAATCAAGATGGTGTACTACATAAATTATTAAAAAGTTAAATATCTAGAGAATGAACAGTGATATGAAAAAACTGTAAATTGTATGTTTTTATGTTGTCAGACTTTTCTTTTAATATATAACATTCAAATTATTTGTGTATTTAGCTTGCTATAGGATTTGATGTGTGAATGCATCTTTAACTACATCTTCCTACAGGAACTTATTCAAGCAAAATATATTTCCCCATGTTTGACCGCATACATTGGTGTTGATGTGGTAGAATAAATTATATATCGTTGTTTCCTAAATTATTAAAAGTTGATGGTAATAAAGCTATATACTCATATAAACTAAATACATGTAACTAAATACATGTAAATATAAATCACGACAGCAACTTCAACTGTCATAAACGAAAACCACTCTGTGTATAACTCCCAGATAACATATAATTACACGTTCATCTTTTCACTACGCGTAACTATGAGTCCCAAAACCCATGCGTTTTCAATCTTGTGTTAAACCGTTTTAAACTGTCAGAGATGCACAATTCGAAATGTGATCAACAGTAATGAAGTTAATAATTCTACCAAAGATACGATACAACAGAGTAAGGAAAATTGTTGTACCATACATATATAGTTCCAGAGTTTCAACTTTCACTCATGCTTGTTAAGTGGTTCTTGAAATACATATGGAGCAACTACTAATTGCTTATTAATATACGTAATTAAATTACTGACTTACATTAATAATTAATTAGTTCCACATTGCATTTATTGACCAACATTTCTTTGACAACCACCTAATAAATTTCGAATTAACTGTTAACTGACTTCCAGTTACGGAAAACATAACACATTAAACAAAATAAAAAATCTATGTCACTCGTAACTCGAAGTTACAATGCCTGTGTGGCACCAGTATTTACTAAATTATAATAATGGTCAGCATTATATAAGATATTGAATGCTCTTCCTAATAATGCATGTAATACAAATAAATTGATGAAACCTATATATTGTTTTACCTGTACATGTTCATGTTACTGATACATCTCTAATAATCAGAAGATACATGCACTGTAATTTACATATCAAGTATAGTTCTCTGCATCATGTATCTCATATTGCTGTCATCTCATTTTTACAGGCGCCTTGTGTGGCATCCAAATAATAAGACATGGTAGTTTTGTATTTTCATGACTCGTTCATACAGGATCGCATTGAATACTTGGAGAAAGGGTAACACTATCGAGTATAGTATTTGCAACAAAGAAATAGCTATTGCATAACATAAACTAGTGTTGGTGTTTCATGTTCCCATACACGATCTTGCAATTCTGTTGCAGGTAATATTTCTGTTCATAAGATTTTGTAGCCTAGTGTGTTGCTATGATAGGTTCGAGCACATGGTCATTGCTATGTTATGACATTGAATAGCATTCTTAAATGTGTTTTATGACGAACTTTCTTTAATTATAAAATAACAGCCAAATATGTCAAAGAGCATACATGGACAACACTTAGGTATTGTGCTATGTTGTGTATTTCCGGTGTTAATTACAGTTTATACATTAAGATGTGGCTCTCAATAGTATGAGATGGATATATACATAGTACAGATGATAAGTATCAACTGCCGATACATTATACATGTACATCTATTTAACTTTGCATTCATCACTGCTTGTAGCGTAATGATTTAATATTTCTTTACATGAGAAGTTGAGATATGGTGATACTGGATCACTTCTCCTTCATGACTTATCTCTTCATGGGTGTGCCTACATCCAATAATACAAATTTTGTGGTTATGTGTATAATATTGGAAGAATTTTCGATGAATCTACTGCGGAATATGTATAAATAGGTATCTTTAATTCACAAAAACTGATGCCCATATATGGTCCTTTAGGTTAGGTTACGTTAAAGTTCGCAAACATAGCATGTCAACACAAAACGCTACTACCACCACAACTGAAAAAGAGAACGTTTTCACTTGCAAGCTCTTGTGATGAAACATGTATTTAAGTATGGTACACCGGCACTAGATATTATACTTCACTGTTGAATGTGTGATGAAATTACTAAGTCTTACTAATACTTGATGAGCGGTGCGTGTTCCAATATAGTATTTAATTTCATATAGCTATTCATGTGAGAGTATCCTGTACCAAAAATGCATGATTGTATAAAGTAAAATGACTACCATGTATTATATGTGAATGTCACATAGAAGATTGTTACAACAAGATCAGCTAGCTGTGCACTAGCATGTATTTAGTTTTTATTGTTTGAACCAGTATATTTTGTTATTATAATATGTTATTGATTGCTTATTATATATTTATGCTAATAGTCATGATTTCTACAAAAAACATGCCTGTGACTGTGAAATGCCAAACCACACATTTACCGTTTTGTGTTTGTGTTCCACTGAAATAGACAATTATTGATTTTTTGGTTGAAAATGATTATTCGTATCCGAGAAAATTTGAGATATTTCTCTTGTTGTAGCCATGCCCACCGATCCTGAAACAGTCGACTGTTTTCGGCTTTCCGACTCTAGCCGAATTAAAAGTGCTCCATCAAACGCCAAAATATGAGAGGAAGCAAAGCTCTTGTACTATACTTTTATAATACTGCGTCATTTAATAATAATATTAACGATATATATTTTTCGGTCTGCGTTTTTTTTAAACGTTATATTTTTGGCGTAATGGTGTGAGAATTTACGCGTTTTCAAACGATCCGAAGTTGTAACATCAGTATACGAAAACCCTAAAATCAATGAGAAAAAGTTGGGATGGACATTCTCTTTATACCGTCATACCATAAACCCCCACGCGAAACAATTGCCCCCATTTATAAAAGAACAACTTGGACAAATGTTTTGGGATTTTGGATAACATTTTGAAGAGACCATATAGTCTGGAAGCTAAGGCCAAGAATTTGGAGTTTAACTGCACCACACGTCAAACATTGTGGAAACAGACTTTTCTTACGCAAGATGTTCTGACTTTTTCAAAAACGCTAGTTTCCAGAACAAAGATTTTATTTTTTTCAAATCTGATTGCCATGTTCATAGTTGTATTGTTTTATTTATAACATGTTATAATTATAGAAAATAAAATGATAACCTTCAGAATAATATTGAGCAAAAATAGTGTTGTGAAGACTATATGTTCTGAAAAAACAAAACACGCAATATATACAATTTTCGTTGAAAAAAACAGGTTTGTTGGTAATTTCTGAATATGCAAATTAGCTAATTAGCATATATGATGTCATAAATAATTTGGCCAATCCACGATCTACATTTCGGTACCAACTTTACTTCTATATCTTTATATGTATTGAAAATATAGATCTTTTAATAATTTCACAATATTTTCAGGTTGCCATAACAACATGTCAATTTTCACCACTTTTAGGGTATTTTCCGCCCTGGAAATAGGCATTTTAGAAAATGTCAGATAATTTTGCGTAAGAAAAGTCTGTTTCCACAATGTTTGACGTGGGGTGCAGCTAAAACCGTTTTTAGAAGGCTTTTGAGAAGTAGCTTCCAGACTAATATAGTTCGTGTTATGTAAGAGGTAGCAATGACGTGACGCGAAAACCGATGCGTCTACAGTAAATCACGCAGCATTCACATGCAATTGTTTTTAATTATGCTGTCTAAAATTTACTGAATTGTTTTGTGATTGGTGTTGATTTCACACTTCTGTGATCTTTTCTTGCAATTTGATCTGCGTAATAAGTGGACTGTCAATATTTTGCGTCCACGTATTCTTTAATGTGATGTCGTAATTGTGACAATCGCGATAACTCGAGTCGACATATACATAGCGATCGTTGAGAGTTCTACGGCAATAGTAGTCGGCACTTCAACCGACTTCATCGACCACAATGCAATTGACTGTGATTGTACATTACACGGTTGATCGCGGCGACCAGGCGCGTCAGAAAGGATATATTTTGTATCTAACTCAACCCTGTACGATAAACTTATGTGGTCTATATGGTCCACTCATTCTCGAGAAACAAATACCTGAGTAGCAATTCAGTCAAAGACAAGAAAATTGAATAAGAAATGCGTCTTACATACATTAACGGCAATGTACGCTGACCAGCAAGTTATCCTTCATATGTCACAAAGGATATTTGAGTACTAGTATTCAAATGAGGAGTTAATGAAGAGCCTCGTTTTAAAATACATTAAAATAACATTTTAAACCTACATTTGAAACCCATTTTTTCACTTTGAAAATTTATTTTATACTTAATAACGTAAAAAATACTGATATTGATGCACCAATAAATGATTTTGGCCAAAAAATAGCAGGCATTTCACAATACAATTATATGCGTATATTATAGCCATTCAAATATATAAAAATCACGCAGGAATTAAACATACCAATGATACAGATTCTTCCCGTATCTGACAAATACTAGACTAATTTTTGAACTAAGCACAATTCTAATGGAGAAATCAATAGTATAATACTAAGGCGGTTATCTTGGAGTTGTGCAAATAAGGAATGTTAAAATGATCACATGATTCGCTCAAGAGATATTCTAGTACCTTTTAACAAGAATGTCGCTTTTTAAATCACAAACAAATATTAATTGGAGGTGTTGATATGCCGTGTTATGGTATCGTGATGACCATTTCGGCTTTATGCAAAATTAGAAAAAAATACCCAAGGATGATGTCATGCCACCATACCGATTCATCAAGTCTATCGTCCAAGGAAACAAAATGCATCAAAATATTTTGTATTGACTCCAAATACAGGTCCAGCTCAAAAACCCATTTGCCTGCCGGGCGATATATGTCATTGAATAAATTAGACGACCACCGAAAGTGACGCAATTCAACGCCTAATGAGATGGATTTAACGTCGCTATAATCAGGAAATAGTTTTATGTATATGATGTTCAGACATCATTCATTCAGTTAGCAACTGAATAGCAACTGAATCAGCAATAGCCTTTGTGCGTACTTCAAACAATGAAAATCGTTTGGCGAATAAATAATTGAAATTTACTACATATATTCTTCATCTCCTATGTAAAATAAAATAAATACAGTGACGTAGAGAGTGGTTTCTGCCATAGTGGCCTCTAAATAATGAGGAGAGACTTGTCTATAATGGAATAACACGATCGCTTGGCCAATTAAATAATTGAAATGTTCAAAACTGTTTGAATATATTGTATTAATTATATTTAATAGCTCCCATATCAATTCAAGTAAATAGAGCGACGTTAGAGGGTGGTTTGGGTCATACCGTCCTGTAATGGAATGAAGAGCGACTCGTCTATAATGGAATGACACGATCGCTTGGCTAATTAAATAATTGAAATGTTCAAAACTGTTTGAATATATTTTATTAATTATATTCAATAGCTCTCATATCAAATCAAGTGAATAAAGCGACGTTAGAGGGTGGTTTGGGTCTTACCATCCTGTAATGGAATGGAGAGCGACTCGTCTGTAATAATGGAATGACACGATCGCTTGGCCAATTAAATAATTAAAATGTTCAAAACTGTTTGAATATATTGTATTAAATATATTTAATAGCTCCCATATCAATTCAAGTAAATAGAGCGACGTTAGAGGGTAGTTTGGGTCATACCGTCCTGTAATGGAATGAAGAGCGACTCGTCTGTAATGGAATGACATGATCGCTTGGCCAATTAAATAATTGAAATGTTCAAAACTGTTTGAATATATTGTATTAAATATATTTAATGGCTCCCATATCAATTCAAGTAAATAGAGCGACGTTAGAGGGTGGTTTGGGTCATACCGTCCTGTAATGGAATGAAGAGCGACTCGTCTATAATGGAATGACACGATCGCTTGGCTAATTAAATAATTGAAATGTTCAAAACTGTTTGAATATATTTTATTAATTATATTCAATAGCTCTCATATCAAATCAAGTGAATAAAGCGACGTTAGAGGGTGGTTTGGGTCTTACCATCCTGTAATGGAATGGAGAGCGACTCGTCTGTAATGGAATGACACGATCGCTTGGCCAATTAAATAATTAAAATGTTCAAAACTGTTTGAATATATTGTATTAAATATATTTAATAGCTCCCATATCAATTCAAGTAAATAGAGCGACGTTAGAGGGTAGTTTGGGTCATACCGTCCTGTAATGGAATGAAGAGCGACTCGTCTGTAATGGAATGACATGATCGCTTGGCCAATTAAATAATTGAAATGTTCAAAACTGTTTGAATATATTGTATTAAATATATTTAATGGCTCCCATATCAATTCAAGTAAATAGAGCGACGTTAGAGGGTGGTTTGGGTCATACCGTCCTGTAATGGAATGAAGAGCGACTCGTCTGTAATGGAATGACACGATCGCTTGGCCAATTAAATAACTGAAATGTTCAAAACTGTTTGAATATATTGTATTAAATATATTTAATAGTTCCCATATCAATTCAAGTAAATAGAGCGACGTTAGAGGGTGGTTTGGGTCATACCGTCCTGTAATGGAATGAAGAGCGACTCGTCTGTAATGGAATGACGCGATCGCTTGGCCAATTAAATAACTGAAATGTTCAAAACTGTTTGAATATATTGTATTAAATATATTTAATAGCTCCCATATCAATTCAAGTAAATAGAGCGACGTTAGAGAGTGGTTTGGGTCATACCGTCCTGTAATGAAATGAAGAGCGACTCGTCTCCAATGGAATGAACAAAAAAAAAACGCTAGACTAATTAAATATTTGAAATGTTCAAGCGATAGCAAGGCATTGTATTTTATATATTTTATAGCTTTCATGCCAAAGACATGAAATACATAGACGTCAGTAATCGGTTAATGGCATGACATGGGCGCGTTTCACTCCGCCGCTAACAGTGTGAGTGCGTATGGTGCCAGGAAAGATTGTGTAAATGAACAGTGTATCGACCAAGGCTGTCGCTTTTACAAAAACGGTCTTCGAACGAGCAAACTCTTTCGTAACGGTTCGTAAATTCGCTAAACCTAACGGTATTTTCCGTTAGAGCGTGTATCCAGCACTTATCAGGTGTCACACGTCACATGACCGCTCTCTAATGGAACGCTCTGTAATGGAACGGACGCGCTCTAATGGAATGGCTCGAGCTAGGTCTCTCTCGATACTTGCACATTTAATGAGTTCTATGACCATATATGGTCATTTAAAATGTTGGTCAATTCTTTTGTCCAATGCCTTCAGTATAGATTTGGGTACATGTCCCTATCTTTAAAAGTGCTCGAAATATTATGGATATGCATATTTAATGAGTTCTATGACCATATATGGTAATCGAATATGTTGGTCAATCCCTTTATTCAATGTCTTCAATATAGCATTGGTTCTATGTTTGTGCTTGGAATAGTGCTCGAGATATTAGAGACATGCATATTTAATGAGTTGTATGACTATATAAGGTCATCGACTGTGTTGGTCTATTCTTTTGTCCAATGTCTTCAATATAACATTGGTTTCATGTTTGTGCTTGCAATAGTGCCTGAGATATTAGAGACGTGCATATTTAATGAGCACTATGACCTTATATGGTCATCGAATGTGTTGCTCAATTCTCTTGTCCAATACCTTCAATATAGGTTTGGGTACATGTCTCTATCTTTAAAAGTGCTCGAGATATATGGATATGCATATTTAATCAGTTCTATGACCATATATGGTCATCGAATATGTTGGTCAATTCTCCCGTCCTATGTCTTCAATATAGCGTTGGTTCTATGTTTGTACTTGCAATAATGACTGAGATATTAGAGAAACGCATATTTAATGAGTTATATGACCATATATGGTCATCCAATGTTTTGGTCAATTTTCTTGTCCAATGTCTTCAATATAGCGTTAGGTCCATGTTTGTATGTGCAATAGTTCTCTATATATGTCAATTCAATGTGTATCGTATATGGGCCATCCCCCCTTTCCCACAATGCAACATTGCTGACTATTTTATATAAAATGTGAAAAATATTCATAAATCAACTGCTCCAAAACTACTGGTCGCACTTGCATGATTCTTTGATTAATCTGTAGTATGTATGATGTTCTTCAAAATTATGGCGTGGAATTTTGATACGATCAAAATTATGCAAATGAGATGCAAAACAATATTTTAGAAAATTCTAGAAAAAAAAGTCACATGACCGTTCAACTTTTTTTTCATGAAATACGTAGCTCTAGGGCCAATGCTTCTTTTAAGCGAAAGTTTGAGACTCCTAGACCCTCAGAAAGGTGTTTAAATGAGCATGCCATTTTTTGCCTTAAATTCAAAATGGCCGCCGTACCACGTGACCAATATGCGTCATCTTAGGATATGCACTAGATCTCATCAATCTTAACAAACATATGCAAACTTTTTCAAGATATGTGCAACGGTGTTCGAATGGCGCTTAGCGAAAAATCTGGCGGAATAATAATAATAATAAATATAGCTGCATAGCAGCAATGACCGGTTTTCAAGACCATGGCACATGGCGAAGTCACATGCAATGCATGGCCATGTATGACTGTTTGCAATAGCCCTGAAAATTAACGTTGGTTCCACGTTTGTATATCTGATAGTGTCCGAGATATTATAGCCATGCATATTTAATGAGTTCCATGACCATTTATAGTCATCGGGTATGTTTGTCAATTCTCTTGTCCAATGTCTTCAATATAGCATTGGTTCAATGTTCCTACTTGTAACAGTGCCTAAGATATTAGAGACTTGCATATTTAATGAGTTCTATGACCATATATGGTCATTTAAAATGTTGTTCAATTCTTTTGTCCAATGACTTCAGTACAGGTTTGGGTACATATCTCTATCTTTAAAAGTGCTCGAGATATTATGGATATGCATATTTAATTAGTTCTATGACCATATATGGTCATCGAATGTGTTGGTCAATCCTTTTGCCCAATGTCTTCAATATGACATTGGTTCCATGTTTGTGTTTGCAATAGTGCCTGAGATATTAGAGACATGCATATTTAATGAGTTCTATGACCATATATGGTCATCGAATGTGCTGGTCAATTCTTTTGTCCAATGCCTTCAGTATAGGTTTGGATACATGTCTCTATCTTTAAAAGTGCTCGAGATATTATGGATATGTATATTTAATGAGTTCTCTGACCATATATGGTCATCGAATGTGTTGGTCAATTCTCTTGTCCAATGTCTTCAATATAGGTTTGGGTACATGTCTATATCTTTAAAAGTGCTTGAGATATTATGGATATGCATATTTAATGAGTTCTATGACCATATATGGTCATCAACTATGTTGGTCAATTCTTTTCTCCAATGTCTAAAATATAGCATTGGTTCCATGTTTGTACTTGCAACAGTGCCTGAGATATTAGAGACATGCATTTTAAATGAGTTATATGACCATATATAGGCATTTTATATGTTGGTCAATTTTTTTTTGTCGAATGCCTTCAATATAGGTTTGGGTACATGTCTACATCTTTAAAAATGCTTGAGATATTATGGATATGCATATTTAATGAGTTCTATGACCATATATGGTCATCAACTATGTTGGTCAATTCTTTTCTCTAATGTCTTCAATATAGCATTGGTTCCATGATTGTACTTGCAATAGTGCCTGAGATATTAGAGACATGCATATTAAATGAGTTCTATGACCATATATAGTCATTTTATATGTTGGTCAATTTGTTTTGTCGAATGCCTTCAATATAGGTTTGGGTACATGTCTACATCTTTAAAAGTGCTCGAGATATATGGATATGCATATTTAATCAGTTCTATGACCATATATGGTCATCGAATATGTTGGTCAATTCTCTCGTCCTATGTCTTCAATATAGCGTTGGTTCCATGTTTGTACCTGCAATAATGCCTGAGATATTCGAGACATGCATATTTAATGAGTTCTATGACCATATATGGTCATCAACTATGTTGATCAATTCTTTTGTTCAATGTCTTCAATATAGCATTGGTTCCATATTTGTACTTGCAATAGTGCCTGAGATATTAAAGACATGCATATTTAATGAGTTGTATGACCATATATGGTCATCCAATGTTTTGGTCAATCCTCTTGTCCAATGTCTTCAATATAGCATTGGTTCCATGTTTGTACTTTCATTAGTGCCTGAGATATTAGAGACATGCATATTTAATGAGTTGTATGACCATATATGGTCATCCAATGTTTTGGTCAATCCTCTTGTCCAATGTCTTCAATATAGCATTGGTTCCATGTTTGTACTTTCATTAGTGCCTGAGATATTAGAGACATGCATATTTAATTAGTTGCATGACCATATATGGTTATCCAATATTTTGGTCAATTCTCTTGTCCAATGTCTTCAATATAGCGTTAGTTCCATGTTTGTATATACTATAGTTCTCAATATATGTCAATTCAATGTGTATCGTATATAGGCCCTCCCCCCTTTCCCATAATGCAACATTGCTGACTATTTTATATAAAATGTGAAAAATATTCATAAATCAACTGCTCCAAAACTACTGGTCGCACTTTCATGATTCTTTGATTAATCTGTAGTGTGTATGATGTTCTTCAAAACTATGGCGTGGAATTTTGATAAGATCAAAATTATGCAAATGAGATGCAAAACAATATTTTAGAAAATTCTAGAAAAAAAAGTCACATGACCGTTCAACTTTTTTTTCATGAAATACGTAGCTCTAGGGCCAATGCTTCTTTTAAGCGAAAGTTTGAGACTCCTAGACCCTCAGAAAGGTGTTTAAATGAGCATGCCATTTTTTGCCTAAAATTCAAAATGGCCGCCGTACCACGTGACCAATATGAGTCATCTTAGGATATGCACTAGATCTCATAAGACTTTACAAACATCTGAAAACATTTTCAAGATATGTGCAACGGTGTTCGAATGGCGCTTAGCGAAAAATCTGGCGGAATAATAATAATAATAAATATAGCTGCATAGCAGCAATCACCGGTTTTCAAGACCATGGCACATGGCCAAGTCACATGCAATGCATGGCCATGTATGACTGTTTGCAATAGCCCTCAAAATTAACGTTGGTCCCATGTTTGTATATGTGATAGTGTCCGAGATATTATAGCCATGCATATTTAATGAGTTCCATGACCATATATAGTCATCGGGTATGTTTGTGAATTCTCTTGTCCAATGTCTTCAATATAGCATTGGTTCAATGTTCCTACTTGCAACAGTGCCTAAGATATTAGAGACTTGCATATTTAATGAGTTCTATGACCATATATAGTCATTTAAAATGTTGGTCAATTATTTTGTACAATGCCTTCAGTATAGGTTTGGGTACATGTCTCTATCTTTAAAAGTGCTCGAGATATTATGGATATGCATATTTAATGAGTTCTATGACCATATATGGTCATCGAATGTGTTGGTCAATCCTTTTGTTCAATGTCTTCAATATAACATTGGTTACATGTTTGTGTTTGCAATAGTGACTGAGATATTAGAGACATGCATATTTAATGAGTTCTATGACCATACATGGTCATTGAATATGTTGGTCAATTTTCTTGTCCAATGCCTTCAATATAGGGTTGGGTACATGTCTCTATCTTTAAAAGTGCTCGAGATAATATGGATATGCATATTTAATGAGTTCTATGACCATATACGGTCTTCGAATATGTTGGTCAATCCTTTTGTCAAATGTCTTCAATATAGCATTTTTACCATGTTCCTACTTGCAATAGTGCCTGAGATATTAGAGACATGCATATTTAATGAGTTCTATGACCATACATGGTCATCGAATATGTTGGTCAATTTTCTTGTCCAATGTCTTCAATATAGGTTTGGGTACATGTCTCTATCTTTAAACGTGCTCGAGATAATATGGATATGCATATTTAATGAGTTCTATGACCATATATGGTCATCGAATATGTTGCTCAATTGTCTCGTCCAATGTCTTCAATATAGCACTGGTTGCATGTTTGTACTTGCAATAGTGCCTGAGATATTAGAGACATGTATATTTAACAAGTTCTATGACCATATATGGTCATCGAATATGTTGGTCAATTCTCTTGTCCAATGCCTTCACAATAGGTTTGGGTACATGTTTCTATCTTTAAAAGTGCATGAGATATTAGAGACATGCATATTCAATGAGTTCTATGACCATATATGGTCATCGAATATGTTGGTCAATTCTCTCGTCCAATGTCTTCAATATAGCCATGGTTCCATGTTTGTACTTGCAATAGTGCATGAGATATTAGAGACATGCATATTTAATGAGTTTTATGTCCATATATGGTCATCCAATATTTTGGTCAATTCTCTTGTCCAATGTCTTCAATAAAGCGTTGGTTCCATGTTTGTATATGCAATAGTTCTCAATATATGGCAATACAATGTGTATCGTATTAAGGGCCCTCCCCCCTTTCCCATAATGCATCATTGCTCACTATTTTATATAAAATGTGAAAAATATTCATAAATCAACTCCTCCAAAACTGTTGGTCGCACTTTCATGATTCTTTGATTAATCGGTAGTATTATAAAGTTGACATTACAATCTCATGGTTGTTAATAATGTTAATAATGTAAGTAGTTTTTGAGAATATCTTCACAGGCCCAGATCAAAATTTTTAATCTTTAGTGTAAACACTATAGACTGTATGGAATGGTACCCACAATGCATTATGATACCATTGCGTCATGTCGATTGATCACCAACTTGTCTATAATAAAAAAAAAATATAGCTGCATAGCAGCAATCACCGGTTTTCAAGACCATGGCACATGGCCAAGTCACATGCAATGCATGGCCATGTATGACTGTTTGCAATAGCCCTCAAAATTAACGTTGGTCCCATGTTTGTATATGTGATAGTGTCCGAGATATTATAGCCATGCATATTTAATGAGTTCCATGACCATATATAGTCATCGGGTATGTTTGTGAATTCTCTTGTCCAATGTCTTCAATATAGCATTGGTTCAATGTTCCTACTTGCAACAGTGCCTAAGATATTAGAGACTTGCATATTTAATGAGTTCTATGACCATATATAGTCATTTAAAATGTTGGTCAATTATTTTGTACAATGCCTTCAGTATAGGTTTGGGTACATGTCTCTATCTTTAAAAGTGCTCGAGATATTATGGATATGCATATTTAATGAGTTCTATGACCATATATGGTCATCGAATGTGTTGGTCAATCCTTTTGTTCAATGTCTTCAATATAACATTGGTTACATGTTTGTGTTTGCAATAGTGACTGAGATATTAGAGACATGCATATTTAATGAGTTCTATGACCATACATGGTCATCGAATATGTTGGTCAATTTTCTTGTCCAATGTCTTCAATATAGGTTTGGGTACATGTCTCTATCTTTAAACGTGCTCGAGATAATATGGATATGCATATTTAATGAGTTCTATGACCATATATGGTCATCGAATATGTTGCTCAATTGTCTCGTCCAATGTCTTCAATATAGCACTGGTTGCATGTTTGTACTTGCAATAGTGCCTGAGATATTAGAGACATGTATATTTAACAAGTTCTATGACCATATATGGTGATCGAATATGTTGGTCAATTCTCTTGTCCAATGCCTTCACAATAGGTTTGGGTACATGTTTCTATCTTTAAAAGTGCATGAGATATTAGAGACATGCATATTTAATGAGTTTTATGTCCATATATGGTCATCCAATATTTTGGTCAATTCTCTTGTCCAATGTCTTCAATAAAGCGTTGGTTCCATGTTTGTATATGCAATAGTTCTCAATATATGGCAATACAATGTGTATCGTATTAAGGGCCCTCCCCCCTTTCCCATAATGCATCATTGCTCACTATTTTATATAAAATGTGAAAAATATTCATAAATCAACTCCTCCAAAACTGTTGGTCGCACTTTCATGATTCTTTGATTAATCGGTAGTATGTATGATGTTCTTCAAAATTATGGCGTGGAATTTTGATACGATCAAAATTATGCAAATGAGATGCAAAACAATATTTCAGAAAATTCTAGAAAAAAAAGTCACATGACCGTTCAACTTTTTTTTCATGAAATACGTAGCTCTAGGGCCAATGCTTCTTTTAAGCGAAAGTTTGAGACTCCTAGACCCTCAGAAAGGTGTTTAAATGAGCATGCCATATTTCGTCTTAAATTCAAAATGGCCGCCGTACCACGTGACCAACATGCGTCATCTTAGGATATGCACTAGATCTCATCAATCTTTACAAACATATGAAAATTTTTTCCAGATATGTGCAACGGTGTCGAAATGGCGCTTAGCGAAAAAATCTGGCGGAATAATAAAAAACATAACGATTACAATAGGTTTCCAAGACATGTGTCTTGAAAACCTAAATATAGCTGCATAGCAGCAATCACCGGTTTTCAAGACCATGGCACATGGCCAAGTCACATGCAATGCATGGCCATGTATGACTGTTTGCAATAGCCCTCAAAATTAACGTTGGTTCCATGTTTGTATATGTGATAGTGTCCGAGATATTATAGCCAAGCATATTTAATGAGTTCCATGACCATATATAGTCATCGGGTATGTTTGTCAATTCTTTTGTCCAATGTCTTCAATATAGCATTGGTTCCATGTTCCTACTTGTAATAGTGCCTAAGATATGAGTGCCATTCATATTTAATGAGTTCTATGACCATATATGGTCATTTAATATGTTGCTCAATTCTTTTGTCCAATGCCTTCAATATAGCATTGGTTCCATGTTTGTGTTTGCAATAGTGCATGAGATATTAGAGACATGCATATTTAATGAGTTCTATGACCATATATGGTCATCGAATGTGTTGGTCAATTCTCTTGTCCAATGCCTTCAATATAGGTTTGGGTACATGTCTCTATCTTTAAAAGTGCTCGAGATATTATGGATATGCATTTTTAATGAGTTCTATAACCATATATGGTCATCGAATGTGTTGGTCAATTATTTTGTCCAATGTCTTCAATATAGCATTGGTTCCATGTTTGTACTTGCAATAGTGCCTGAGATATTAGAGACATGCATATTTAATGAGTTCTATGACCATATATGGTCATCGAATGTGTTGGTCAATTCTCTCGTCCAATGTCTTCAATATAGCATTGGTTGCATGTTTAATTTGTACTTGCAATAGTGCCTGAGATATTAAAGACATGCATATTAAATGAGTTCTATGACCATATATGGTCATCCAATATTTTGGTCAATACTCTTGTCCAATGTCTTCAATATAGCGTTAGTACCATGTTTGTATATACAATAGTTCTCAATATATGTCAATTCAATGTGTATCGTATATAGGGCCCTCCCCCCTTTCCCATAATGCATCATTGCTGACTATTTTATATAAAATGTGAAAAATATTCATAAATCAACTGCTCCAAAACTACTGGTTGCACGTTCATGATTCTTTGACTAATCTGTAGTATGTATGGTGTTCTTCAATATTATGGCGTGGAATTTTGATACGATCAAAATTATGCAAATGAGATGCAAAACAATGTATCAGAAAATTCTAGAAAAAAAAGTCACATGACCGTTCAACTCTAAGATATTAGAGACTTGCATATTTAATGAGTTCTATGACCATATATGGTCATTTAAAATGTTGGTCAATTCGTTTGTCCAATGCCTTCAGTATAGGTTTGGGTACATGTCTCTAGCTTTAAAAGTGCTTGAGATATTATGGATATGCATATTTAATGAGTTCTATGACCATATATGGTCATCGAATGTGTTGGTCAAATCTTTTGTTCAATGTCTTCAATATAACATTGGTTCCATGTTTGTGTTTGCAATGGTGCCTGAGTTATTAGAGACTTGCATATTTAATGAGTTCTATGACCATATATGGTGATTTAAAATGTTGGTCAATTCGTTTGTCCAATGCCTTCAGTATAGGTTTGGGTACATGTCTCTATCTTTAAAAGTGCTTGAGATATTATGGATATGCATATTTAATGAGTTCTATGACCATATATGGTCATCGAATGCGTTGGTCAATCCTTTTGTTCAATGTCTTCAATATAACATTGGTTCCATGTTTGTGTTTGCAATGGTGCCTGATATATTAGAGACTTGCATATTTAATGAGTTATATGACCATATATGGTCATCGAATGTGTTGGTCAATTCTCTTGTCCAATGTCTTCAATATAGGTTTGGGTACATGTCTATATCTTTAAAAGTGCTCGAGATATTATGGATATGCATATTTAATGAGTTATATGACCATATATGGTCATCAGCTATGTTGGTCAATTCTTTTGTCCAATGTCTTCAATATAGCATTGGTTCCATGTTTGTACTTGCAATAGTGCCTGAGATATTAGAGACATGCATATTTAATGAGTTCTATGACCATATATGGTCATTTTATATGTTGGTCAATTTTTTTGTCCAATGCCTTCAATATGGGTTTGGGTACATGTCTCTATCTTTAAAAGTGCTCGAGATATTATGGATATGCATATTTAATGAGTTTTATGACCATATATGGTCATCGAATATATTAGTCAATTCTCTTGGTCAATGTCTTCAATATAGCGTTGGTTCCATGTTCGTACTTGCAATAGTGCCTGAGATATTAGAGACATGCATATTTAATGAGTTATATGACCATATATGGTCATCCAATATTTTGGTCAATTCTCTTGTCCAATGTCTTCAATATAGCGTTAGTTCCATGTTTGTATATACAACAGTTCTCAATATATGTCAATTCAATGTGTGTCGTATATGGGCCCTCCCCCCTTTCCCATAATGCAACATTGCTGACTATTTTATATAAAATGTGAAAAATATTCATAAATCAACTGCTCCAAAACTACTGGTCGCACTTTCATGATTTTTTGATTAATCTGTAGTATGTATGATGTTCTTCAAAATAATGGCGTGGAATTTTGATACGATCAAAATTATGCAAATGAGATGCAAAACAATATTTTAGAAAATTCTAGAAAAAAAAGTCACATGACCGTTCAACTTTTTTTTCATGAAATACGTAGCTCTAGGGCCAATGCTTCTTTTAAGCGAAAGTTTGAGACTCCTAGACCTCAGAAAGGTGTTTAAATGAGCATGCCATTTTTTGCCTTAAATTCAAAATGGCCGCCGTATCACGTGACCAATATGTGTCATCTTAGGATATGCACTAGATCTCATCAGACTTTACAAATATGTGAAAAAATTTTCCAGATACGTGCAACGGTGTTCGAATGGCGCTTAGCGAAAAATCTGGCGGAATAATAATAATAATAATAATAATAATAATAATAATAATAATAATAAAAAACATAACAATTACAAAAGGTTTCCAAGACATGTGTCTTGAAAACCTAATAATAAACGGAACAATTTCAATAGGGTTTCGACCAAATGGGCTCGAAACCCTAAATATAGCTGCATAGCAGCAATCACCGGTTTTCAAGACCATGGCACATGGCCAAGTCACATGCAATGCATGGCCATGTATGACTGTTTGCAATAGCCCTGAAAATTAACGTTGGTCCCATGTTTGTATATGTGATAGTGTCCGAGGTATTATAGCCATGCATATTTAATGAGTTCCATGACCATATATAGTCATCGGGTATGTTTGTCAATTCTCTTGTCCAATGTCTTCATTATAGCATTGGTTCAATGTTCCTACTTGTAACAGTGCCTAAGATATTAGAGACTTGCATATTTAATGAGTTCTATGACCATATATGGTCATTTAAAATGTTGGTCAATTCTTTTGTCCAATGCCTTCAGTATAGGTTTGGGTACAAGTCTCTATCTTTAAAAGTGCTCGAGATATTATGGATATGCATATTTAATGAGTTATATGACCATATATGGTCATCGAATGTGTTGGTCAATCCTTTTGTCCAATGTCTTCAATATAACATTGGTTCCATGTTTGTGTTTGCAATAGTGCCTGAGATATTAGAGACATGCATATTTGATGAGTTATATGACCTTATATGGTCATCGAATGTGTTGGTCAATTCTCTTGTTCAAGGTCTTCAATATAGATTTGGGTACATGTCTATATCTTTAAAAGTGATCGAGATATTATGGATATGCATATTTAATGAGTTCTATGACCATATATGGTCATCGAATATGTTGGTCAATTCTTTTGTCCAATGTCTTCAATATAGCATTGGTTCCATGTTTGTACTTGCAATAGTGCCTGAGATATTAGAGACATGCATATTTAATGAGTTGCATGACCATATATGGTCATCCAATATTTTGGTCAATTCTCTTGTCTAATGTCTTCAATATAGCGTTAGTTCCATGTTTGTATATACAGTAGTTCTCAATATATGTCAATTCAATGTGTATCGTATATGGGCCCTCCCCCCTTTCCCATAATGCAACATTGCTGACTATTTTATATAAAATGTGAAAAATATTCATAAATCAACTGCTCCAAAACTACTGGTCGCACTTTCATGATTCTTTGATTAATCTGTAGTATGTATGATGTTCTTCAAAATTATGGCGTGGAATTTTGATACGATCAAAATTATGCAAATGAGATGCAAAACAATATTTCAGAAAATTCTAAAAAAAAAAGTCACATGACCGTTCAACTTTTTTTTCATGAAATACGTAGCTCTAGGGCCAATGCTTCTTTTAAGCGAAAGTTTGAGACTCCTAGACCCTCAGAAAGGTGTTTAAATGAGCATGCCATTTTTTGCCTAAAATTCAAAATGGCCGCCGTACCACGTGACCAATATGCGTCATCTTAGGATATGCGCTAGATCTCATCAAACTCAACAAACATGTGAAAAAATTTTCCAGATATGTGCAACGGTGTTCGAATGGCGCTTAGCGAAAAATCTGGCGGAATAATAATAATAATAAATATAGCTGCATAGCAGCAATCACCGGTTTTCAAGACCATGGCACATGGCCAAGTCACATGCAATGCATGGCCATGTATGACTGTTTGCAATAGCCCTCAAAATTAACGTTGGTCCCATGTTTGTATATGTGATAGTGTCCGAGATATTATAGCCATGCATATTTAATGAGTTCCATGACCATATATAGTCATCGGGTATGTTTGTGAATTCTCTTGTCCAATGTCTTCAATATAGCATTGGTTCAATGTTCCTACTTGCAACAGTGCCTAAGATATTAGAGACTTGCATATTTAATGAGTTCTATGACCATATATAGTCATTTAAAATGTTGGTCAATTATTTTGTACAATGCCTTCAGTATAGGTTTGGGTACATGTCTCTATCTTTAAAAGTGCTCGAGATATTATGGATATGCATATTTAATGAGTTCTATGACCATATATGGTCATCGAATGTGTTGGTCAATCCTTTTGTTCAATGTCTTCAATATAACATTGGTTACATGTTTGTGTTTGCAATAGTGACTGAGATATTAGAGACATGCATATTTAATGAGTTCTATGACCATACATGGTCATCGAATATGTTGGTCAATTTTCTTGTCCAATGTCTTCAATATAGGTTTGGGTACATGTCTCTATCTTTAAACGTGCTCGAGATAATATGGATATGCATATTTAATGAGTTCTATGACCATATATGGTCATCGAATATGTTGCTCAATTGTCTCGTCCAATGTCTTCAATATAGCACTGGTTGCATGTTTGTACTTGCAATAGTGCCTGAGATATTAGAGACATGTATATTTAACAAGTTCTATGACCATATATGGTGATCGAATATGTTGGTCAATTCTCTTGTCCAATGCCTTCACAATAGGTTTGGGTACATGTTTCTATCTTTAAAAGTGCATGAGATATTAGAGACATGCATATTTAATGAGTTTTATGTCCATATATGGTCATCCAATATTTTGGTCAATTCTCTTGTCCAATGTCTTCAATAAAGCGTTGGTTCCATGTTTGTATATGCAATAGTTCTCAATATATGGCAATACAATGTGTATCGTATTAAGGGCCCTCCCCCCTTTCCCATAATGCATCATTGCTCACTATTTTATATAAAATGTGAAAAATATTCATAAATCAACTCCTCCAAAACTGTTGGTCGCACTTTCATGATTCTTTGATTAATCGGTAGTATGTATGATGTTCTTCAAAATTATGGCGTGGAATTTTGATACGATCAAAATTATGCAAATGAGATGCAAAACAATATTTCAGAAAATTCTAGAAAAAAAAGTCACATGACCGTTCAACTTTTTTTTCATGAAATACGTAGCTCTAGGGCCAATGCTTCTTTTAAGCGAAAGTTTGAGACTCCTAGACCCTCAGAAAGGTGTTTAAATGAGCATGCCATATTTCGTCTTAAATTCAAAATGGCCGCCGTACCACGTGACCAACATGCGTCATCTTAGGATATGCACTAGATCTCATCAATCTTTACAAACATATGAAAATTTTTTCCAGATATGTGCAACGGTGTCGAAATGGCGCTTAGCGAAAAAATCTGGCGGAATAATAAAAAACATAACGATTACAATAGGTTTCCAAGACATGTGTCTTGAAAACCTAAATATAGCTGCATAGCAGCGATGACGGGTTTCGAGCCTGCATGGCTCATGACAAATTGCACTTACTCGATGTGATTATTTGACGAACGTTTCATGTCTAGAATGCAAGATAGCAGACAAACTACACAACATATGGATCTGATTTCACAGGAATATGATAAACTTAATGCAAGGACAAATAGTTCATGAGTTTTAGAACTCTTTCTCTTTTACTAAATCCAAGATGGCTGCCAAAGGAAGCCATTTTTAAAAATCTACTTCAGTAACTTTGTTGAGCTATCAACAGAGATACTATATGCTAAATAGATTGTCAAACAAGCAAGCAGTTTTTAAGATAATAATTTCTTGAGGTTTTTGGCATTTTTTTGATAAATTCAACATGGACGCCAAAACCACTAGAATCATGGGAAATATTTCCATGAACACATAATCATCTCATTGAGCGGATGTTGTATGCCAAGTTTTGTTTAAATCTGGCAAATCGTTCATAAGTTATAGTGTACTTTCACTTTTTACTAAATCCAAGATGGCTGCCAAAAGAAGCCATTTTTCGAAAATCTGCTACAGTAACTTTGTAGAGCTATCAACAGAGATACTATATGCTAAATTGATTGTCAAACAAACAAGCAGTATTTAAGAAGATAATTTTTTGAGGTTTTTTGCAATTTTTTGATAAATTCAACATGGCCGCCAAAACCACTTGAATCATGGGAAATATTTCCATGAACACATAATCATCTCATTGAGCGGATGTTGTATGCCAAGTTCTGTTTAAATCTGGCAAATTGTTCATAAGTTATAGCGTGCTTTCACTTTTTACTAAATCCAAGATGGCTGCCAAAGGAAGCCATTTTTCGAAAATCTGCTTCAGTAACTTTGTAGAGCTATCGACAGATATACTATATGCTGAATTGCTTTTCAAACAAGGAAGCAGTTTTTAACAAGATAATTTTTTGAGGTTTTTTGAATTTTTGTGATAAATTCAACATGGCCGCCAAAACCACTTGAATCATGGGAAATATTTCCATGAACACATAATCATCTCATTGAGCGGATGTTGTATGCCAACTTTGGTTTAAATCTGGAAAATTGTTCATGAGTTATAGCGTACTTTCACTTTTTACTAAATCCAAGATGGCTGCCAAAGGAAGCCATTTTTCAAAAATCTGCTTCAGTCACTTTGTGAAGCTATCAACAGAGATACTATATGCCGAATTGTTTTTCAAACAAGCAAGCAGTTTTTAAGAAGATCATTTTTTGAGTTTTTTGGCATTTTTGTGATAAATTCAACATGGCCGCCAAAACCACTTGAATCATGGGAAATATTTTCATAAACACATAACCATCTTATTGAACGGATGTTGTATGCCAAGTTTTGTTTAAATCTGGCAAATCGTTCATAAGTTATAGTGTACTTTCACTTTTTACTAAATCCAAGATGGCTGCCAAAGGAAGCCATTTTTCAAAAATCTGCTTCAGTCACTTTGTGAAGCTATCAACAGAGATACTATATGCCGAATTGTTTTTCAAACAAGCAAGCAGTTTTTAAGAAGATAATTTTTTGAGTTTTTTGGCATTTTTGTGATAAATTCAACATGGCCGCCAAAACAACTTGAATCATGGGAAATATTTTTATGAACACATAATCATCTTATTGAAGGGATGTTGTATGCCAACTTTGGTTTAAATCTGGCAAATTGTTCATGAGTTATAGCGTACTTTCACTTTTTATTGAATCCAAGATGGCTGCCAAAGGAAGCCATTTTTCAAAAATCTGCTTCAGTCACTTTGTAGGGCTATGCCCATAGGTGCTGCAAAGCAAATGTATAATCACATGAATGAGCCATTTTTGAGAAGAAGATTTTAAAAGTTTTTTGTCAATTTTTGGAAAATCCAATATGGCGGCCAAGGTCACATGACCGCTAAAGATTGTATTGCTGATATTTGCTAGACATGAGCCAATGATGCCACACAAAAAAACCGGAAGTTCCTAGACCCTCAGAAAGTGGTGCAATTGAGCACTTCCGGTTTGTGTTCTACCTAACATGGCGGCCAGGTCATGTGACCTACATAGCTGTTTTTTGGGTATGCACCACAACTCATGGCCCTTTATCAGCATGCAAAATAGCAAATAAATTGCAGCATTATTTTTCAAGTTACAGTGCTTAGAAAAAACGGCGGAAAAATAATAAGAATAAATATAGCTGCATAGCAGCGATGACGGGTTTCGAGCCTGCGTGGCTCATGACAAATTGCACTTGCTCGATGTGATTATTTGACGAACGTTTCATGTCTAGAATGCAAGATAGCAGACAAACTACACAACATATGGATTTGATTTCACAGGAATATGATAAACTTAATGCAAGGACAAATAGTTCATGAGTTATAGAACTTTTTCTCTTTTACTAAATCCAAGATGGCTGCCAAAGGAAGCCATTTTTAAAAATCTACTTCAGTAACTTTGTAGAGCTATCAACAGAGATACTATAAGCTAAATTGCTTTTCAAACAAGCAAGCAGTTTTTAACAAGATATTTTTTTGAGGTTTTTTGAATTTTTGTGATAAATTCAACATGGCCGCCAAAACCACTTGAATCATGGGAAATATTTCCATGAACACATAATCAGCTCATTGAGCGGATGTTGTATGCCAAGTTTAGTTTAAATCTGGCAAATTGTTTATAAGTTATAGCGTGCTTTCACTTTTTACTAAATCCAAGATGGCTGCCAAAGGAAGCCATTTTTCGAAAATCTGCTTCAGTAACTTTGTAGAGCTATCGACAGAGATACTATATGCTGAATTGCTTTTCAAACAAGGAAGCAGTTTTTAACAAGATAATTTTTTGAGGTTTTTTGAATTTTTGTGATAAATTCAACATGGCCGCCAAAACCACTTGAATCATGGGAAATATTTCCATGAACACATAATCATCTCATTGAGCGGATGTTGTATGCCAAGTTTTGTTTAAATCTGGCAAATCGTTCATAAGATATAGTGTACTTTCACTTTTTACTAAATCCAAGATGGCTGCCAAAAGAAGCCATTTTTCGAAAATCTGCTACAGTTACTTTGTAGAGCTATCAACAGAGATACTATATGCTAAATTGATTGTCAAACAAACAAGCAGTTTTTAAGAAGATAATTTTTTGAGGTTTTTTGCAATTTTTTGACAAATTCAATATGGCCGCCAAAACCACTTGAATCATGGGAAATATTTTTATGAACACATAATCATCTTATTGAAGGGATGTTGTATGCCAACTTTGGTTTAAATCTGGCAAATTGTTCATGAGTTATAGCGTACTTTCACTTTTTATTGAATCCAAGATGGCTGCCAAAGGAAGCCATTTTTCAAAAATCTGATTCAGTCACTTTGTAGGGCTATGCCCATAGGTGCTGCAAAGCAAATGTATAATCACATGAATGAGCCATTTTTGAGAAGAAGATTTTAAAAGTTTTTTGTCAATTTTTGGAAAATCCAATATGGCGGCCAAGGTCACATGACCGCTAAAGATTTTATTGCTGATATTTGCTAGACATGAGCCAATGATGCCACACAAAAAAACCGGAAGTTCCTAGACCCTCAGAAAGTGGTGCAATTGAGCACTTCCGGTTTGTGTTCTACCTAACATGGCGGCCAGGTCATGTGACCTACATAGCTGTTTTTTGGGTATGCACCACAACTCATGGCCCTTTATCAGCCTGCAAAATAGCAAATAAATTGCAGCATTATTTTTCAAGTTACAGTGCTTAGAAAAAACGGCGGAAAAATAATAAGAATAATAATAAACATAGCAATTACAATAGGGTTTCGACCCATCTGGGCTCGAAACCCTAAATATAGCTGCATAGCAGCAATCACCGGTTTTCAAGACCATGGCACATGGCCAAGTCACATGCAATGCATGGCCATGTATGACTGTTTGCAATAGCCCTGAAAATTAACGTTGGTTCCATGTTTGTATATGTGATAGTGTCCGAGATATTATAGCCATGCATATTTAATGAGTTCCATGACCATATATGGTCATCATCTATGTTGGTCAATTCTTTTGTCCAATGTCTTCAATATAACATTGGTTCCATGTTTGTGTTTGCAATAGTGCCTGAGATATTAGAGACATGCATATTTAATGAGTTCTATGACCATATATAGTCATCAGGTATGTTTGTCAATTCTCTTGTCCAATGTCTTCAATATAGCATTGGTTCAATGTTCCTACTTGTAACAGTGCCTAAGATATTAGAGACTTGCATATTTAATGAGTTCTATGACCATATATGGTCACTTAAAATGTTGGTCAATTCTTTTGTCCAATGCCTTCAGTATAGGTTTGGGTACATGTCTCTATCTTTAAAAGTGCTCGAGATATTATGGATATGCATATTAAATGAGTTCTATGACCATATATGGTCATTAAATGTGTTGGTCAATCCTTTTGTCCAATGTCTTCAATATAGCGTTGGTTCCATGTTTGTACTTGCAATAATGCCTGAGATATAAGAGACACGCATATTTAATGAGTTCTATGACCATATATGGTCATACACTATGTTGATCAATTCTTTTGTTCAATGTTTTCAATATAGCATTGGTTCCATGTTTGTACTTGCAATAGTGCCTGAGATATTAAAGACATGCATATTTAATGAGTTCTATGACCATATATGGTCATCGAATATGTTGTTCAATTCTCTCGGCCAATGTCTTCAATATAGCGTTGGTTCCATGTTTGTACTTGCAGTAGTACCTGAGATATTAGAGACATGCATATTTAATGAGTTGCATGACCATATATGGTCATTCAATATTTTGGTCAATTCTCTTGTCCAATGTCTTCAATATAGCGTTAGTTCCATGTTTGTATGTGCAATAGTTCTCAATATATGTCAATTCAATGTATATCGTATATGGGCCCTCCCCCCTTTCCCATAATGCAACATTGCTAACTATTTTATATAAAATGTGAAAAATATTCATAAATCAACTGCTCCAAAACTACTGGTCGCACTTGCATGATTCTTTGATTAATCTGTAGTATGTATGATGTTCTTCAAAATTATGGCGTGGAATTTTGATACGATCAAAATTATGCAAATGAGATGTAAAACAATATTTCAGAAAATTCTAGAAAAAAAAGTCACATGACCGTTCAACTTTTTTTTCATGAAATACGTAGCTCTAGGGTCAATGCTTCTTTTAAGCGAAAGTTTGAGACTCCTAGACCCTCAGAAAGGTGTTTAAATGAGCATGCCATTTTTCGCCTTAAATTCAAAATGGCCGCCGTACCACGTGACCAATATGCGTCATCTTAGGATATGCACTAGATCTCATCAGACTTTACAAACATGTGCAAACATTTTCAAGATATGTGCAACGGTGTTCGAATGGCGCTTAGCGAAAAATCTGGCGGAATAATAATAATAATAATAATAATAATAATAATAATAATAATAATAATAATAATAATAAAAAACATAACAATTACAAAAGGTTTCCAAGACATGTGTCTTGAAAACCTAATAATAAAAAACATAACAATTACAAAAGGTTTCCAAGACATTTGTCTTGAAAACCTAATTAAAGCCGCAAGCGGCATCACCGGGGCCCAAGCTGACAAGATTCTGTTTCATAATTAATGAGATCACATGTTAGACAATCAGGTAGCTTGAATTATCAGTAACATGAGATCAAAATGAAGTTGGTACCATGTATTTACCTGGTTTGGTTATCGAAATATGGTTTTCAGGATATATAATGAGCCATGTTCTTAATAATGAGATTACATAATCATATATAGCTATTTCTAATGTCAGTTACATCTTTCATTGAATGTCTTCATAATGACACTAGTTACATGTCCTGCTCTGCGACAGTGTTTCAGATATGACTGCTATGCATATTAATGAGTTCACATGACCATATATGGTCATCTGTTATTTTAATCAAATTTCTTGTTCACTGTTGTCATAATAACACAGGATTCATCTTCCTAACTGCGACAGTGTTTTAGATATGACTGCTATGCATATTAATGAGTTCACATGACCATATATGGTTATCTGTTATTTTAATCAAATCTCTTGTTCACTGTTGTCATAATGACACAGGATTTATCTTCCTAACTGCGACAGTGTTTAAGATATAATGGTTATGCATAGTAATGAGTTCACGTGACCATATATGGTTATCTGTTATTTTAATCAAATCTCTTGTTCACTGTTGTCATAATGACACAGGATTCATCTTCCTAACTGCAACAGTGTTTGAGATATAACGATTACGCATATTAATGAGCTCACGTGACTATATGGTCATCTGTTATTTTAATCAAATCTTTTGTTCAATGTTGTCATAATAACACAGGATTCCACTTCCTAACTGCAACAGTGTTTGAGATATGACAGTTATGCATATTAATGAGCTCACATGACCATATATGGTCATTTGTTATTTTAATCAAATCTCTTGTTCAACGTTGTCATAATAACACAGGATTCATCATCCTAACTACAACAGTGCTTGAGTTATAACAGTTATGCATATTAATGAGGTTAGAAGCCCCCACCCAATGGGTGCCCAGCCACGTGGCCTAACAGTCTGCTATTGGGGCAAAATGAGGCATCTGATGACACAAATGCACATACAAAATTTGAATGAAATCAGACTAATACAAAACATGTAGTTGCATAATTTCTATTTTCACAAAATCCAAGATGGCGGCCAAACCACGTGACTGATCAAAATAATATTATTTTTCTCGTATGGAGCTAAGCCCAGGCATGGTAAATATAAAAACCTCTAGTAGATTGGTTGAATCGTCTCTGAGAAACAAATACCCAAACTTTTGGTCAATTTTGCTTAAAATCCAAAATGGCGGCCAAACCATGTGACTGATCAGAAATTTTTTTTAGGTTTCTGAAAGGGCTTGATACACAGATGCCATGAAGCAAAATTGAAAATATTCCCTCAAGTGTTGCCAGAGTAAAAAACTACTTCCTGTTTAGAAGAAATCCAAAATGGTGGCCAAACCACGTGACAAATCGTAAACATTTTTTCAAACATAAATGGGATTCATATATAGAAGCTAAATACTACATATGAGAGCATTCTGCTTGGTGGTTCTGAAGAAGAAGATTTTTAAGTGTTTTTTGCCGTTTTTAGGAAAAACAAAATGGCGGGAAAAGTCACATGACCGCTAAAGTTTTTATTGCTGATATTTATTACACATGAGTTGTACTATATACCATAAAAAAATCTAGACGCCTAGACCCTCAGAAAGTGGTCAAACAGCCACTTCCGGTTTTATTTCAATCCAATATGGCTGCCAAACTAATTGACCAATCGAAATTCTGAAAGCATGTTGCACCAGTTCACATTAGGGTCTATCAGTATAGAGCATTATCAGAGCATTCCGTTCAGCGGTTTTCTCAAACGGCTTGACGAAAAAAGTTACGGAAGAAAGAAGAAGATGAAGAAGAAGAAATTAAAGCCGCAAGCGGCGTCACCGGGGCCCAAGCTATCGGACGAATTTCGTCATTAAAGTGGTCACCGAATTGCCATTAAGGTACTTTGAACGATTTGTACCTTGAGGTTGATGTGCCTTCTATTTACCTGGTTTGGTGATGAGATATGCTTTTTAGAATATATAAGGAGCCATGTGCTTATGCATATTATTGAGGTTACAATGTCATATATGGTATTCTTTTATATTAGTCTTTTGTTTGATTACTTCATTATGGCACTGGTTGCATGTCCCGTTTTGCAACAGTGTTTCAGATATGACAGTTATGTATATTAATGAGTTCACGTGACCATATATGGTCATTTTTTATTTTAGTGAGAGCTCATGTTTACCATCATCTTAATAATGTAGACCAGGAAGTTTGAATGAACAGTTACATTAGGTACACATGCAGTTAGTTGCATGTATTTACCTGGTCTGGTTATTGAGATATGGTTTTCAAAATATATAATTAGCCATGTGTTTATGGATAATAATGAGGTTTGTTTGATGCCTTCATTATGGTACAAGTTACATATCCCGTTCTGTAACAGTGTTACAGATATGACAGTTATGCATATTAATGAGCTCACAGGACCATATATGGTCATCTGTTATTTTAATCACATTTCTTGTTCAATATCATCATAATAACACAAGTTTCATCTTCCTAAGTGCAACAGTGTATGAGATATAATGGTTATGCATATTAATGAGTTCACATGACCATATATGGTCTTCTGTTATTTTAGTCAAATCTCTTGATTAACGTCATCATAATAGCGCAGGTTAAATCTTCCTAACTACAACAGTGCTTGAGATATAGCAGTTATGCATACTAATGAGGTTAGAAGCCCCCCACCCCATGGGTGCGTAGCCACATGACCTAGCCATATGCCATTCAGGGGAAAGAATGTATCTAAACAGGTGAATACACGTACAAAATTTTATTCCAATCGGACCAATACAACACATGTAATTGAACAATTTCTGTTTGCACAATATCCAAGATGGCGGCTAAATCATGTGACTGATCAAAATTATATTATTTTTCTCATATGGAGCTATGGCCAGACATATTATTAATGAAAACATCTAGTAGATCGGTTGAAGCAGCTTAAAGAAACAAATGGCCAAACTGTTGGTCATTTTCATCTAAAATCCAAGATGGCGGCCAAACCACGTGACTGATCGAAAATATATTATTTTTTTCAAATGGACCTATGGCCATACATCTGATATACAACGTATCTAGTTGATCGGTTGAAGCACCTCTGAGAAACAAATGTCCAAAATTTTAGTCAATTTTGCCTAAAATCCAAGATGGCGGCCAAACCATGTGACTTATCTGAATTTTTTCTTTGATATCTGAAAGAGGTCATTATAAAGCTGAAATTTAGCTGATTAGAAAATGATCACATAATTGTGGCTTGATAAAAAAAAACTACTTCCTGTCTAGAAGAAATCCAAAATGGCGGCCAAACCATGTGACCAATCATAACAATTATTTCAAACTTAAATGTGCTTTGTATATTGAAGCTAAATACTATATATGGGAACATTTCGCTTGGTGGTTCTGAAGAAGAAGATTTTCAAGGGTTTTTTCCCGTTTTTGGGAGAAAAAACATGGCGGAAAAAGTTGAGGTTTACGTTTGGAATTTTTTTTCATATATCTGTTACACATGAGTTGTACTATATGCCATAAAAAACCCTGATCTCCTAGACCCTCAGAAAGTGGTCAAAAACCCACTTCCTGTTTAACTTCAATCCAATATGGCTGACAAACTAATTGACCAATCAAAATTCTAAAAGCATGTTGCACCAGTTCACATTAGGGACTATCAGTATACAGCATTATCAGACCATTCTCTTCAGCGGTTTTCTCAAACGGCTTGACGAAAAAAGTTACGGAAGAAAGAAAGAAAGAAGAAAAAACTGAACAATAACAATAGGGGCCTAGCCCTTCGGGCTTGGGCCCCTAAAAACCGAACAATAATAGGGGCCACGCCCTACAGGCTTGGGCCCCTAAAAAACCGGACAATAAGAATAGGGGCCTCGCCCTTTGGGCTTGGGCCCCTAAAGAAAGAAGAAAAAACCGGACAATAAGAATAGGGGCCTCGCCCTTCAGGCTTGGGCCCCTAAAAACCGAACAATAAGAATAGGAGCCACGCCCTACAGGCTTGGGCCCCTAATTAAAGCCGCAAGCGGCGTCACCGGGGTCCAAGCTATCGGACGAATTTCGTCATTAAAGTGGTCACCGAATTGCCATTAAGGTACTTTGAATGATTTGTACCTTGAGGTTGATGTGCCTTCTATTTACCTGGTTTGGTGATGAGATATGTTTTTTAGAATATATAAGGAGCCATGTGCTTATGCATATTATTGAGGTTACAATGTCATATATGGTATTCTTTTATATTAGTCTTTTGTTTGATTACTTCATTATGGCACTGGTTGCATGTCCAGTTTTGCAACAGTGTTTCAGATATGACAGTTATGCATATTAATGAGTTCACGTGACCATATATGGTCATTTTTTATTTTAGTGAGAGCTCATGTTTACCATCATCTTAATAATGTAGACCAGGAAGTTTGAATGAACAGTTACATTAGGTACACATGCAGTTAGTTGCATGTATTTACCTGGTCTGGTTATTAAGATATGGTTTTCAAAATATATAATTAGCCATGTGTTTATGGATAATAATGAGGTTTGTTTGATGCCTTCATTATGGTACAAGTTACATATCCCGTTCTGTAACAGTGTTACAGATATGACAGTTATGCATATTAATGAGCTCACAGGACCATATATGGTCATCTGTTATTTTAATCACATTTCTTGTTCAATATCATCATAATAACACAAGTTTCATCTTCCTAACTGCAACAGTGTTTGAGATATAATGGTTATGCATATTAATGAGTTCAAATGACCATATAATTATATGGTCTTCTGTTATTTTAGTCAAATCTCTTGTTTAACGTCATCATAATAGCGCAGGTTACATCTTCCTAACTACAACAGTGCTTGAGATATAGCAGTTATGCATACTAATGAGGTTAGAAGCCCCCACCCCATGGGTGCGTAGCCACATGACCTAGCCATATGCCATTCAGGGGAAAGAATGTATCTAAAGAGTAGAATACACGTACAAAATTTTATTCCAATCGGACCAATACAACACATGTAATTGAACAATTTCTGTTTGCACAATATCCAAGATGGCGGCTAAATCATGTGACTGATCAAAATTATATTATTTTTCTCATATGGAGCTATGGCCAGACATATTATTAATGAAAACATCTAGTAGATCGGTTGAAGCAGCTTAAAGAAACAAATGCCCAAACTTTTGGTCATTTTTATTTGAAATCCAAGATGGCGGCCAAACCATGTGACTGATCAAAACTATATCATTTGTTTCAAATGGAGCAATGGCCAAACATGATATATACAACATATCTAGTTGATCGGTTGAAGCACCTCTGAGAAACAAATGTCCAAAATTTTAGTCAATTTTGCCTAAAATCCAAGATGGCGGCCAAATCATGTGACTTATCTGAATTTTTTCTTTGATATCTGAAAGAGGTCATTATAAAGCTGAAATTTAGCTGATTAGAAAATGATCACATAATTGTGGCTTGATAAAAAAAAACTACTTCCTGTCTAGAAGAAATCCAAAATGGCGGCCAAACCATGTGACCAATCATAACAATTTTTTCAAACTTAAATGTGCTTTGTATATTGAAGCTAAATACTATATATGGGAGCATTTCGCTTGGTGGTTCTGAAGAAGAAGATTTTCAAGGGTTTTTTCCCGTTTTTGGGAGAAAAAACATGGCGGAAAAAGTTGAGGTTTACGTTTAGAATTTTTTTTCATATATCTATTACACATGAGTTGTACTATATGCCATAAAAAACCCTGATCGCCTAGACCCTCAGAAAGTGGTCAAATACCCACTTCCTGTTTAACTTCAATCCAATATGGCTGCCAAACTAATTGACCAATCAAAATTCTAAAAGCATGTTGCACCAGTTCATATTAGGGACTATCAGTATACAGCATTATCAGACCATTCTCTTCAGCGGTTTTCTCAAACGGCTTGACGAAAAAAGTTACAGAAGAAAGAAAGAAAGAAGAATTAAAGCCGCAAGCGGCGTCACCGGGGCCCAAGCTGATCTATCATGACAAGATTCTGTTTCATAATAAATGAGGTCACATGTTAGACAATCAGGTAGCTTGTATTATCAGTAACATGAGGCCGAAATGGAGTTGGTACCATGTATTTACCTGGTTTGGTTATCGAAATATGGTTTTCAGGATATATAATGAGCCATGTTCTTATGCACAATAATGAGATTACATAATCATATATAGCCATTTCTAATGTCAGTTACATCTTTCATTCAATGTCTTCATAATGACACTAGTTACATGTCCTGCTCTGCGACAGTGTTTCAGATATGACTGCTATGCATATTAATGAGTTCACATGACCATATATGGTCATCTGTTATTTTAATCAAATCTCTTGTTCACTGTTGTCATAATGACACAGGATTCATCTTCCTAACTGCAACAGTGTTTGAGATATGACAGTTATGCATATTAATGAGCTCACATGACCATATATGGTCATTTGTTATTTTAATCGAATCTCTTGTTCAAGGTTGTCATAATAACACAGGATTCATCATTCTAACTACAACAGTGCTTGAGTTATAACAGTTATGCATATTAATGAGGTTAGAAGCCCCCACCCCATGGGTGCCCAGCCACGTGGCCTAACAGTGTGCTATTGGGGCAAAATGATGCATCTGATGACACAAATGCACATACAAAATTTGAAAGAAATCAGACTAATACAAAACATGTAGTTGCATAATTTCTATTTTCACAAAATCCAAGATGGCGGCCAAACCACGTGACTGATCAAAATAATATTATTTTTCTCGTATGCAGCTAAGGCCAGGCATGGTAAATATAAAAACATCTAGTAGATTGGTTGAATCGTCTCTGAGAAACAAATACCCAAACTTTTGGTCAATTTTGCTTAAAATCCAAGATGGCGGCCAAACCATGTGACTGATCTGAAATCTTTTTTAGGTTACTGAAAGGTAATGATATACAGATGCCATGAAGCAAAATTGAAAATAATCCCTCAAGTTTTGCCAGAGTAAAAAACTACTTCCTGTTTAGAAGAAACCCAAAATGGCGGCCAAACCATGTGACCAATCATAACAATTTTTTCAAACGTAAATTGGATTCATATATAGAAGCCAAATACTACACATGAGAGCATTCTGCATAGTGGTTCTGAAGAAGAAGATTTTCAAGTGTTTTTTGCCGTTTTTAGGAAAAACAAAATGGCGGGAAAAGTCATATGACCGCTAAAGTTTTTATTGTTGATATCTATTACACATGAGTTGTACTATATACCACAACAAAATCTAGATGCCTAGACCCTCAGAAAGTGGTCAAACAGCCACTTCCGGTTTTATTTCAATCCAATATGGCTGCCAAACTAATTGACCAATCGAAATTCTGAAAGCATGTTGCACCAGTTCACATTATGGACTATCAGTATGAAGCATTATCAGACCATTCCGTTCAGCGGTTTTCTCAAATGGCTTGACGAAAGAAGTTGTGGAAGAAAGAAGAAGAAATTAAAGCCGCAAGCGGCATCACCGGGGCCCAAGCTGACAAGATTCTGTTTCGTAATTAATGTGGTCACATGTTAGACAATCAGGTAGCTTGAATTATCAGTAACATGGGGTCGAAATGAAGTTGGTACCATGTATTTACCTGGTTTGGTTATCGAAATATGGTTTTCCGGATATATAATGAGCCATGTTCTTATGCACAATAATGAGATTACATAATCATATATAGCCATTTCTAATGTCAGTTACATCTTTCATTCAATGTCTTCATAATGACACTAGTTACATGTCCTGCTCTGCGACAGTGTTTTAGATATGACTGCTTTGCATATTAATGAGTTCACATGACCATATATGGTCATCTGTTATTTTAATCAAATCTCTTGTTCACTGTTGTCATAATAACACAGGATTCATCTTCCTAACTGCAATAGTGTTTAAGATATAATGGTTATGCATATTAATGAGTTCACATGACCATATATGGTCATCTGTTCTTTTAATCAAATCTGTTGTCATAATAACTCAGGATTCATCTTCCTAACTGCAACAGTGTTTAAGATATAATAGTTATGCATATTAATGAGTTCACATGACCATATATGGTCATCTGTTATTTTTAATCAAATCTCTTGTTTACTGTTGTCATGATAACACAGGATTCATCTTCCTAACTACAACAGTGCTTGAGATATATCAGTTATGCATATTAATGAGGTTAGAAGCCCCCACCCCCATGGGTGCTCAGCCACGTGGCCTAGCAGTGTGCTATTGGGGCAAAATGATGCATCTGATGACACAAATGCACATACAAAATTTGAAAGAGATCAGACTAATACAAAACATGCAGTTGCATAATTTCTATTTTGACAAAATCCAAGATGGCGGCCAAACCACGTGACTGATCAAAATAATATTATTTTTCTCATATGGAGCTAAGGCCAGGCATGGTAAATATAAAAACATCTAGTAGATTGGTTGAATCGTCTCTGAATAACAAATACCCAAACTTTTTGTCAATTTTGCTTAAAATCCAAAATGGCGGCCAAACCATGTGACTGATCTGAATTTTTTTTTAGATTTCTGAAAGGGTTTGATACACTGGTGCCATGAAGCAAAATTGAAAATAATCCCTCAAGTGTTGCCAGAGTAAAAAACTACTTCCTGTTTAGAAGAAATCCAAAATGGTTGTCAAACCACGTGACCAATCGTAAAAAAAATGTTCAAACATAAATGGGATTCATATATAGAAGCTAAATACTACATATGAGAGCATTCTACTTGGTGGTTCTGAAGAAGAAGATTTTTAAGTGTTTTTTGCCGTTTTTAGGAAAAACAAAATGGCGGGAAAAGTCACATGACCGCTAAAGTTTTTATTGCGGATATTTATTACACATGAGTTGTACTATATACCATAAAAAAATCTAGACGCCTAGACCCTCAGAAAGTGGTCAAACAGCCACTTCCGGTTTTATTTCAATCCAATATGGCTGCCAAACTAATTGACCAATCAAAATTCTGAAAGCATGTTGCACCAGTTCACATTAGGGACTATCAGAATAGAGCATTATCAGACCATTCCGTTCAGCGGATTTCTCAAACGGCTTGACGAAAAAAGTTACGGAAGAAAGAAAGAAAGAAGAAAGAAGAAATTAAAGCCGCAAGCGGCGTCACCGGGGCCCAAGCTGACAAGATTCTGTTTCATAATTAATGAGGTCACATGTTAGACAATCAGGTAGCTTGAATTATCAGTAACATGAGGTCAAAATGAAGTTGGTACCATGTATTTACCTGGTTTCGTTATCAAAATATGGTTTTCAGGATATATAATGAGCGATGTTCTTATGCACAATAATGAGATTACATAATCATATATAGCCATTTCTAATGTCAGTTACATCTTTCATTCAATGTCTTCATAATGACACTAGTTACATGTTCGGCTCTGCGACAGTGTTTTAGATATGACTGCTATGCATATTAATCAGTTCACATGACCATATATGGTCATCTGTTATTTTAATCAAATCTCTTGTTAACTGTTGGCATAATAACACAGGATTCATCTTCCTAACTGCAAAAAAGTTTAAGATATAATGGTTATGCATATTAATGAGTTCATATGACCATATATGGTCATCTGTTATTTTAATCAAATCTCTTGTTCAACGTTGTCATAATAACACAGGATTCATCACTCTAACTGCAACAGTGTTTGAGATATAACGATTACGCATATTAATGAGCTCACATGACTATATATGGCCATCCGTTATTTTAATCAAATCTCTTGTTCAATGTTGTCATAATAACACAGGATTCATCTTCCTAAATGCAACAGTGTTTAAGATATAATGGTTATGCATATTAATGAGCTCACATGACCATAAATGGTCATTTGTTATTTTAATCAAATCTCTTGTTCACTGTTGTCATAATAACACAGGATTCATCATCCTAACTACAACAGTGCTTGAGTTATAACAGTTATGCATATTAATGAGGTTAGAAGCCCCCACCCCATGGGTGCCCAGCCACGTGGCCTAGCAGTGTGCTATTGGGGCAAAATGATGCATCTGATGACACAAATACACATACAAAATTTGAAAGAAATCAGACTTATACAAAACATGTAGTTGCATAATTTCTAATTTCACAAAATCCAAGATGGCGGCCAAACCACGTGACTGATCAAAATAATATTATTTTTCTCATATGGAGCTAATGCCAGGCATGGTAAGTATAAAAACATCTAGTAGATTGGTTGAATCACCTCTGAGAAACAAATGCCCAAACTTTTGGTCAATTTTGCTTAAAATCCAAGATGGCGGCCAAACCATGTGACTGATCTGAAATCTTTTTTAGGTTTCTGAAAGAGTTTGATATACAGATGCCATGAAGCAAAATTGAAAATAATCCTTCAAGTGTTGCCAGAGTAAAAAACTACTTCCTTTTTAGAAGAAATCCAAAATGGTGGCCAAACCACGTGACCAATCATAATAGTGTTTTCAAACATAAATGGGATTCATATATAGAAGCTAAATACTACATATGAGAGAATTCTGCTAGGTGGTTCTGAAGAAGAAGATTTTTTAGTGTTTTTTGCTGTTTTTAGGAAAAACAAAATGGCGGGAAAAGTCACATGACCGCTAAAGTTTTTATTGCTGATATATATTACACATGAGTTGTACTATATACCATAAAAAAATCTAGACGCCTAGACCCTCAGAAAGTGGTCAAATAGTTACTTCCGGTTTTATTTCAATTCAATATGGCTGCCAAACTAATTGACCAATCGAAATTCTGAAAGCATGTTGCACCAGTTCACATTAGGGACTATCAGTATAGAGCATTATCAGACTATTCCGTTCAGCGGTTTTCTCAAACGGCTTGACGAAAAAAGTTACGGAAGAAAGAAGAAGAAAGAAGAAAATATGACTGCTTTGCATATTAATGAGTTTACATGACCATATATGGTCATCTGTTATTTTTAATCAAATCTCTTGTTCACTGTTGTCATAATAACACAGGATTCATCTTCCTAACTGCAACAGTGTTTAAGATATAATAGTTATGCATATTAATGAGTTCACATGACCATATATGGTTATCTGTTATTTTAATCAAATCTCTTGTTCACTGTTGTCATAATAACACAGGATTCATCTTCCTAACTGCAACAGTGTTTAAGATATAATGGTTATGCATATTAATGAGTTCACATGACCATATATGGTCATGTGTTATTTTAATCAAATCTCTTGTTCACTGTTGTCATAATAACACAGGATTCATCTTCCTAACTGCGAGTGTTTTAGATATGACTGCTATGCATATTAATGAGTTCACATGACCATATATGGTCATTTGTTATTTTAATCGAATCTCTTGTTCAAGGTTGTCATAATAACACAGGATTCATCATCCTAACTACAACAGTGCTTGAGTTATAACAGTTATGCATATTAATGAGGTTAGAAGCCCCCACCCCATGGGTGCCCAGCCACGTGGCCTAACAGTGTGCTATTGGGGCAAAATGATGCATCTGATGACACAAATGCACATACAAAATTTGAAAGAAATCAGACTAATACAAAACATGTAGTTGCATAATTTCTATTTTCACAAAATCCAAGATGGCGGCCAAACCACGTGACTGATCAAAATAATATTATTTTTCTAGTATGCAGCTAAGGCCAGGCATGGTAAATATAGAAACATCTAGTAGATTGGTTGAATCGTCTCTGAGAAACAAATACCCAAACTTTTGGTCAATTTTGCTTAAAATCCAAGATGGCGGCCAAACCGTGTGACTGATCTGAATGTTTTTTTAGGTTTCTGAAAGGGCTTGATACACAGATGCCATGAAGCAAAATTGAAAATATTCCCTGAAGTGTTGCCAGAGTAAAAAACTACTTCCTGTTTAGAAGAAATCCAAAATGGTGGCCAAACCACGTGACCAATCTTAAACATTTTTTCAAACATAAATGGGATTCATATATAGAAGCTAAATACTACATATGAGAGCATTCTGCTTGGTGGTTCTGAAGAAGAAGATTTTCAAGTGTTTTTTGCCGTTTTTAGGAAAAACAAAATGGCGGGAAAAGTCACATGACCGCTAAAGTTTTTATTGCTGATATTTATTACACATGAGTTGTACTATATACCATAAAAAAATCTAGACGCCTAGACCCTCAGAAAGTGGTCAAACAGCCACTTCCGGTTTTATTTTAATCCAATATGGCTGCCAAACTAATTGTCCAATCGAAATTCTGAAAGCATGTTGCACCAGTTCACATTATGGACTATCAGTATAGAGCATTATCAGACCATTCTGTTCAGCGGTTTTCTCAAACGGCTTGACGAAAAAAGTTACGGAAGAAAGAAAGAAAGAAGAAAGAAGAATTAAAGCCGCAAGCGGCGTCACCGGGGCCCAAGCTGAAAAGATTCTGTTTCATAATTAATGTGGTCACATGTTAGACAATCAGGTAGCTTGAATTATCAGTAACATGAGGTCAAAATGAAGTTGGTACCATGTATTTACCTGGTTTGGTTATCGAAATATGGTTTTCAGGTTATATAATGAGCCATGTTCTTATGCACAATAATGAGATTACATAATCATATATAGTCATTTCTAATGTCAGTTGCATCTTTCATTCAATGTCTTCATAATGACACTAGTTACATGTCCTGCTCTGCGACAGTGTTTTAGATATGACGGCTATGCATATTAATGAGTTCACATGACCATATATGGTCATCGGTTATTTTAATCAAATCTCTTGTTCACTGTTGTCATAATAACACAGGATTCATCTTCCTAACTGCAACAGTGTTTAAGATATAATGGTTATGCATATTAATGAGTTCACATGACCATATATGGTAATCTGTTATTTTAATGAAATTGCTTGTTCACTGTTGTCATGATAACACAGGAATCATCTTCCTAACTGCAACAGTGCTTGAGATATAGCAGCTATGCATATTAATGAGGTTAGAAGCCCCCCACCCCATGGGCGCGTAGCCACATGACCTAGCCATGTGCCATTAAGGGGAAAGAATGAATCTAAAGAGTAGAATACACGTACAAAATTGTATTCCAATCGGACTAATACAAAACATGTAGTTGCATAGTTTCAATTTTCACAAAATCCAAGATGGCGGCCAAACCACGTGACTTATCGAAAATATATTATTTTTTCCATATGGAGTTGAGGCCAGGCATGGTAAATATACAAACATCTAGTAGATTCGTTGAATCACCTCTGAGAAACAAATGCCCAAACTTTTGGTCAATTTTCCTCAAAATCCAAGATGGCGGCCAAACCATGTGACTGATCTGAAATCTTTTATAGGTTTCTAAAAGAGATTGACATAGAGATGCCATGTAGCAATATTGAAAATAATCGCTCACGTGTGGCATGAGTGAAAAACTACTTCCTGTTGAGAACAAATCCAAAATGGCGGCCAAACCACGTGACCAAACATAATGAATTTCTCAAATCTAAATGTGCTCCATATGTAGAAGCTAAGTACTGAATATGAGAACATTTTACTTGGCGGTTCTGAAGAAGAAGATTTTAAAGTGTTTTTTGCCGTTTTTAGGAAAAACAAAATGGCGGGAAAAGTCACATGACCGCTAAAGTTTTTATTTCTGATATTTATTACACATGAGTTGTACTATATACCATAAAAAAATCTAGACGCCTAGACCCTCAGAAAGTGGTCAAACAACCACTTCCGGTTTTATTTCAATCCAATATGGCTGCCAAACTAATTGGCCAATCAAAATTCTGAAAGCATGTTGCACCAGTTCATATTAGAGACTATCAATATAGAGCAATTTCAGACTATTTGGTTCAGTGGTTTTCTCAAACGGCTTGACGAAAAAAGTTACGGAAGAAAGAAGAAAGAAGATGAAGAAAAAACCGAACAATAAGAATAGGGGCCACGCCCTACAGGCTTGGGCCCCTAAAAAACCGGACAATAAGAATAGGGGCCTCGCCCTTCGGGCTTGGGCCCCTAAAAACCGGACGATAAGAATAGGGGCCTCGCCCTTCGGGCTTGGGCCCCTAATTAAAGCCGCAAGCGGCGTCACCGGGGCCCAAGCTGATAAGATTCTGTTTCATAATTAATGAGGTCAACATGTTAGACAATCAGATACGAGTAACTTGTATTATCAGTAACATGAGGTCGAAATGAAGTTGGTACCATGTATTTACCTGGTTTGGTTATCGAAATATGGTTTTCAGGATATATAATGAGCCATGTTCTTATGCACAATAATGAGATTACATAATCATATATAGCCAATTCTAATGTTAGTTGCATCTTTCATTCAATGTCTTCATAATGACACTCTTTACATGTCCTGCTCTGCGACAGTGTTTTAGATATGACTGCTTTGCATATTAATGAGTTTACATGATCATATATGGTCATCTGTTATTTTAATCAAACCTCTTGTTCACTGTTGTCATCATAACACAGTATTCATCTTCCTAACTGCAACAGTGTTTAAGATATAATGGTTATGCATATTAATGAGTTCACATGACCATATATGGTCATCTGTTATTTCAATCAAATCTCTTATTCAACGTTGTCATAATAACACAGGATTCGTCTTCCTAACTGCAACAGTGTTTAAGATATAATGGTTATGCATATTAATGAGTTCACATGACCATATATGGTCATCAGTTATTTTAATCAAATCTCAGGTTCACTGTTGTCATGATAACATAGGATTCATCTTCCTAACTGCAACAGTGTTTAAGATATAATGGTTATGCATATTAATGAAATCACATGACCATATATGGTCATCTGTTCTTTTAATCAAATTTCTTGTTCAACATTGTCATAATGACAAAGGATTCATCTTCCTAACTGCAACAGTGTTTGAGATATGATGGTTATGCATATTAATGAGTTCATATGACCATATATGGTCATCTGTTATTTTAATCAAATCTCTTGTTCACTGTTGTCATGATAACACAGGAATCATCTTCCTAACTACAAAAGTGCTTCAGATATAGCAGTTATGCATATTAATGAGGTTAGAAGCCCCCACCCCATGGGTGCGTAGCCACATGACCTAGCCATATGCCATTCAGGAGAAAGAATGTATCTAAAGAGTAGAATACACGTACAAAATTTTATTCCAATCGGACCAATACAACACATGTAATTGAACAATTTCTGTTTGCGCAATATCCAAGATGGCGGCCAAATCATGTGACTGATCAAAATTATTTTATTTTTCTCATATGGAGCTATGGCCAGAAATATTATTAATGAAAATATCTAGTAGATCGGTTGAAGCAGCTTTAAGAAACAAATGCCCAAACTTTCGGTCATTTTTATTTGAAATCCAAGATGGCGGCCAAACCATGTGACTGATCTCAAATCTTTTTTAGGTTTCTGAAAGAGTTTGATATAGAGATGCCATACAGCAATATTCAGGATAATCCCTCAAGTGTTGCCAGAGTAAAAAACTACTTCCTGTTTAGAAGAAATCTAAAATGGTGGCCAAACCACGTGACCAATCGTAATAATTTTTTTCAAACATAAATGGGATTCATATATAGAAGCTAAATACTACATATGAGAGCATTCTGCTTGGTGGTTCTGAAGAAGAAGATTTTTAAGTGTTTTTTGCCGTTTTTAGGAAAAACAAAATGACGGGAAAAGTCACATGACCGCTAAAGTTTTTATTGCTGATATCTATTACACATGAGTTGTACTATATACCATAAAAAAATCTAGACGCCTAGACCCTCAGAAAGTGGTCAAACAGTCACTTCCGGTTTTATTTCAATCCTATATGGCTGCCAAACTAATTGACCAATCGAAATTCTGAAAGCATGTTGCACCAGTTCACATTAGGGACTATCAGTATAGAGCATTATCAGATCATTCTGTTCAGCGGTTTTCTCAAACGGCTTGACGAAAAAAGTTACGGAAGAAAGAAAGAAAGAAAGAAGAAAGAAAAAACCGGACAATAAGAATAGGGGCCACGCCTTACAGGCTTGGGCCCCTAAGAAGAAGAATTAAAGCCGCAAGCGGCGTCACCGGGGCCCAAGCTGATAAGATTCTGTTTCATAATTAATGAGGTCACATGTTAGACAATCAGGTAGCTCTTATTATCAGTAACATGAGGTCGAAATGAAGTTGGTACCATGTATTTACCTGCTTTGGTTATCGAAATATGGTTTTCAGGATATATAATGAGCCATGTTCTTATACACAATAATGAGATTACATAATCATATATAGCCATTTCTAATGTCAGTTACATCTTTCATTCAATGTCTTCATAATGACACTAGTTACATGTCCTGCTCTGCGACAGTGTTTCAGATATGACTGCTATGCATATTAATGAGTTCACATGACCATATATGGTCATCTGTTATTTTAATCAAATCTCTTGCTCACTGTTGTCATAATAACACAGGATTCATCTTCCTAACTGCAACAGTGCTTAAGATATAATGGTTATGCATATTAATGAGTTCACATGACCATATATGGTCATCTGTTATTTTAATCAAATCTCTTGTTCACTGTTGTCATGATAACACAGTAATCATTTTCCTAACTACAACAGTGTTTGAGATATAATGGTTATGCATATTAATGAGTTCACATGACCATATATGGTAATCTGTTATTTTAATGAAATCAATTGTTTAATGTTGTCATAATAACACAGGTTTCATCTTCCTAACTCCAACAGTGCTTGAGATATATCAGTTATGCATATTAATGAGGTTAGAAGCCCCCACCCCTTAGGCGCCCAGCGACAAAACCCAGCCACGTGCCATTTGGTTGAAAAAATGCATCTCAAGAGTAGAATGCACATATACAATTTTAGCCAAATCGTACCAATACAACACATGTAATTGCACAAGATCTGTTTTCATAAAATCCAAGATGGCGGCCAAACCATGTGACTGATCAAAATAATATTATTTTTCTCATATGGAGCTAATGCCAGGCATGGTAAATATAAAAACATCTGGTAGATTGGTTGAATCACCTCTGAGAAACAAATGCTCAAACTTTTGGTCAATTTTGCTTAAAATCCAAGATGGCGACCAAACCACGTGACTGATCTGAAATCTTTTTTAGGTTTCTGAAAGAGATTGATATACAGATGCCATGAAGCAAAATTGAAAATAATCCCTCAAGTGTTGCCATAGTAAAAAACTACTTCCTGTTTAGAAGTAATCCAAAATGGTGGCCAAACCACGTGACCAATCGTAATAATTTTATCAAACCTAAATGGGATTCATATATAGAAGCTAAATACAACACATGAGAGGATTCTGCTAGGTGGTTCTGAAGAAGAAGATTTTTAAGTGTTTTTTGCAGTTTTTAGGAAAAACAAAATGGCGGGAAAAGTCACATGACCGCTAAAGTTTTTATTGCTGATATCTATTACACATGAGTTGTCCTATATACCATAAACAAATCTAGACGCCTAGACCCTCAGAAAGTGGTCAAACAGCCACTTCCGGTTTTATTTCAATTCAATATGGCTGCCAAACTAATTGACCAATCGAAATTTTGAAAGCATGTTGCACCAGTTCACATTAGGGACTATCAGCATAGAGCATTACCAGACCATTCCGTTCAGCAGTTTTCCGAAACGGCTTGACGAAAAAAGTTACGGCGGAAAGAAGAAAGAAAGAATTAAAGCCGCAAGCGGCGTCACCGGGGCCCAAGCTGACAAGATTCTGTTTCATAATTAATGAGGTCACATGTTAGACAATCAGGTAGCTTGAATTATCAGTAACATGAGGTCAAAATGAAGTTGATACCATGTATTTACCTGGTTTGGTTATCGAAATATGGTTTTCAGGATATATAATGAGCCATGTTCTTATGCACAATAATGAGATTACATAATCATATATAGCCATTTCCAATGTCAGTTACATCTTTTATTCAATGTCTTCATAATGACACTAGTTACATGTCCTGCTCTGTGACAGTGTTTCAGATATGACTGCTATGCATATTAATGAGTTCACATGACCATATATGGTCATCTGTTATTTTAATCAAATCTCTTGTTCACTGTTGTCATAATGACACAGGATTCATCTTCCTAACTGCAAAAGTGTTTAAGATATAACGATTACACATATTAATGAGCTTACATGACTATATATGGTCATCTGTTGTTTTAATCAAATCTTTTGTTCAATGTTGTCATAATAACACAGGATTCCACTTCCTAACTGCAACAGTGTTTGAGATATGACAGTTATGCATATTAATGAGCTCACATGACCATATATGGTCATTTGTCATTTTAATCAAATCTCTTGTTCAACGTTGTCATAATAACGCAGGAATCATCTCCCTAACTACAACAGTGATTGAGTTATAACAGTTATGCATATTAATGAGGTTGGAAGCCCCCACCCCATGGGTGCCCAGCCACGAGGCCTAACAGTGTGCTATTGGGGCAAAATGATGCATCTGATGACACAAATGCACATACAAAATTTGAAAGAAATCAGACTAATACAAAACATGTAGTTGCATAATGTCTATTTTCACAAAATCCAAGATGGCGGCCAAACCACGTGACTGATCAAAATAATATTATTTTTCTCATATGGAGCTAAGGGCAGGCATGGTAAATATAAAAACATCTAGTAGATTGGTTGAATCGTCTCTGAGAAACAAATACCCAAACTTTTGGTCAATTTTGCTTAAAATCCAAAATGGCGGCCAAACCATGTGACTGATCTGAATTTTTTTTTAGATTTCTGAAAGGGTTTGATACACAGATGACATGAAGCAAAATTGAAAATAATCCCTCAAGTGTTGCCAGAGTAAAAAACTACTTCCTGTTTAGAAGAAATCCAAAATGGTGGCCAAACCACGTGACCAATCGTAAATAAATGTTCAAACATAAATGGGATTCATATATAGAAGCTAAATACTACATATGAGAGCATTCTGCTTGGTGGTTCTGAAGAAGAAGATTTTCAAGTGTTTTTTGCCGTTTTTAGGAAAAACAAAATGGCGGGAAAAGTCACATGACCGCTAAAGTTTTTATTGCTGATATTTATTACACATGAGTTGTACTATATACCATAAAAAAATCTAGACGCCTAGACCCTCAGAAAGTGGTCAAACAGCCACTTCCGATTTTATTTCAATCCAATATGGCTGCCAAACTAATTGACCAATCAAAATTCTGAAAGCATGTTGCACCAGTTCACATTAGGGACTATCAGTATAGAACATTATCAGACCATTCCGTTCAGCGGATTTCTCAAACGGCTTGACGAAAAAAGTTACGGAAGAAAGAAAGAAAGAAGAAAGAAGAAAAAACCGGACGATAAGAATAGGGGCCTCGCCCTTCAGGCTTGGGCCCCTAATTAAAGCCGCAAGCGGCATCACCGGGGCCCAAGCTGACAAGATTCTGTTTCATAATTAATGAGGTCACATGTTAGACAATCAGGTAGCTTGAATTATCAGTAACATGAGGTCAAAATGAAGTTGGTACCATGTATTTACCTGGTTTGGTTATCGAAATATGGTTTTCAGGATATATAATGAGCCATGTTCTTATGCACGATAATGAGATTACATAATCATATATAGCCATTTCTAATGTCAGTTACATCTTTCATTCAATGTCTTCATAATGACACTAGTTACATATCCTGCTCTGCGACAGTGTTTTAGATATGACTGCTTTGCATATTAACGAGTTCACATTACCATATATGGTCATCTTTTATTTTAATCAAATCTCTTGTTCACTGTTGTCATAATAACACAGGATTCATCTTCCTAACTGCAACAGTGTTTAAGATATAATGGTTATGCATATTAATGAGTTCACATGACCATATATGGTTATCTGTTATTTTAATCAAATCTCTTGTTCACTGTTGTCATAATAACACAGGATTCATCTTCCTAACTGCAACAGTGTTTAAGATATAATGGTTATGCATATTAATGAGTTCACATGACCATATATGGTCATCTGTTATTTTAATCAAATCTCTTGTTCACTGTTGTCATAATAACACAGGATTCATCTTCCTAACTGCGACAGTGTTTTAGATATGACTGCTATGCATATTAATGAGTTCACATGACCATATATGGTTATCTGTTATTTTAATCAAATCTCTTGTTCACTGTTGTCATAATGACACAGGATTTATCTTCCTAACTGCGACAGTCTTTAAGATATAATGGTTATGCATATTAATGAGTTCACATGACCATATATGGTTATCTGTTATTTTAATCAAATCTCTTGTTCACTGTTGTCATAATAACACAGGATTCATCTTCCTAACTGCAACAGTGTTTAAGATATAATGGTTATGCATATTAATGAGTTCACATGACCATATATGGTCATCTGTTATTTTAATCAAATCTCTTGTTCACTGTTGTCATAATAACACAGGATTCATCTTCCTAACTGCGACAGTGTTTTAGATATGACTGCTATGCATATTAATGAGTTCACATGACCATATATGGTTATCTGTTATTTTAATCAAATCTCTTGTTCACTGTTGTCATAATGACACAGGATTTATCTTCCTAACTGCGACAGTGTTTAAGATATAATGGTTATGCATATTAATGAGTTCACATAACCATATAAGGTCATCTGTTATTTTAATCAAATCTCTTGTTCACTGTTGTCATAATAACACAGGATTCCACTTCCTAACTGCAACAGTGTTTGAGATGTGACAGTTATGCATATTAAAGAGCTCACATGACCATATATGGTCATTTGTTATTTTAATCGAATCTCTTGTTCAAGGTTGTCATAATAACACAGGATTCATCATCCTAACTACAACAGTGCTTGAGTTATAACAGTTATGCATATTAATGAGGTTAGAAGCCCCCACCCATGGGTGCCCAGCCACGTGGCCTAACAGTGTGCTATTGGGGCAAAATGATGCATCTGATGACACAAATGCACATACAAAATTTGAAAGAAATCAGACTAATACAAAACATGTAGTTGCATAATTTCTATTTTCACAAAATCCAAGATGGCGGCCAAACCACGTGACTGATCAAAATAATATTATTTTTCTCATATGGAGCTAAGGCCAGGCATGGTAAATATAAAAACATCTAGTAGATTGGTTGAATCGTCTCTGAGAAACAAATACCCAAACTTTTGGTCAATTTTGCTTAAAATCCAAAATGGCGGCCAAACCATGTGACTGATCTGAAATTTTTTTTAGGTTTCTGAAAGGGCTTGATACACAGATGCCATGAAGCAAAATTGAAAATATTCCCTCAAGTGTTGCCAGAGTAAAAAACTACTTCCTGTTTAGAAGAAATCCAAAATGGTGGCCAAACCACGTGACCAATCGTAAACATTTTTTCAAACATAAATGGGATTCATATATAGAAGCTAAATACTACATATGAGAGCATTCTGCTTGGTGGTTCTGAAGAAGAAGATTTTCAAGTGTTTTTTGCCGTTTTTAGGAAAAACAAAATGGCGGGAAAAGTCACATGACCGCTAAAGTTTTTATTGCTGATATTTATTACACATGAGTTGTACTATATACCATAAAAAAATCTAGACGCCTAGACCCTCAGAAAGTGGTCAAACAGCCACTTCCGGTTTTAATTCAATCCAATATGGCTGCCAAACTAATTGTCCCATCGAAATTCTGAAAGCATGTTGCACCAGTTCACATTATGGACTATAAGTATAGTGCATTTTCAGACTATTCAGTTCAGCAGTTTTCTCAAACGGCTTGACGAAAAAAGTTACGGAAGAAAGAAAGAAGAAAGAAAAAACCGGACAATAAGAATAGGGGCCTCGCCCTTCAGGCTTGGGCCCCTAAAAAACCGAACAATAAGAATAGGGGCCTCGCCCTTCGGGCTTGGGCCCCTAAAAACCGAACAATAAGAATTGGGGCCTCGCCCTTCGGGCTTGGGCCCCTAATTAAAGCCGCAAGCGGCGTCACCGGGGCCCAAGCTGACAAGATTCTGTTTCATAATTAATGTGGTCACATGTTAGACAATCAGGTAGCTTGAATTATCAGTAACATGAGGTCAAAATGAAGTTGGTACCATGTATTTACCTGGTTTCGTTATCGAAATATGGTTTTCAGGATATATAATGAGCCATGTTCTTAATAATGAGATTACATAATCATATATAGCCATTTCTAATGTCAGTTACATCTTTCATTCAATGTCTTCATAATGACACTTGTTACATGTCCTGCTCTGCGACAGTGTTTTAGATATGACTGCTTTGCATATTAATGAGTTCACATGACCATATATGGTCATCTGTTATTTTTAATCAAATCTCTTGTTCACTGTTGTCATAATAACACAGGATTCATCTTCCTAACTGCAACAGTGTTTAAGATATAATGGTTATGCATATTAATGAGTTCACATGACCATATATGGTTATCTGTTATTTTAATCAAATCTCTTGTTCACTGTTGTCATAATAACATATGATTTATCTTCCTAACTGCAACAGTGTTTAAGATATAATGGTTATGCATATTAATGAGTTCACATGACCATATATGGTCATCTGTTATTTTAATCAAATCTCTTGTTCACTGTTGTCATAATAACACAGGATTCATCTTCCTAACTGCGACAGTGTTTTAGATATGACTGCTATGCATATTAATGAGTTCACATGACCATATATGCTTATCTGTTATTTTAATCAAATCTCTTGTTCACTGTTGTCATAATGACACAGGATTTATCTTCCTAACTGCGACAGTGTTTAAGATATAATGGTTATGCATATTAATGAGTTCACATGACCATATATGGTCATTTGTTATTTTAATCGAATCTCTTGTTCAAGGTTGTCATAATAACACAGGATTCATCATCCTAACTACAACAGTGCTTGAGTTATAACAGTTATGCATATTAATGAGGTTAGAAGTCCCCACCCCATGGGTGCCCAGCCACGTGGCCTAACAGTGTGCTATTGGGGCAAAATGATGCATCTGATGACACAAATGCACATAAAAAATTTGAAAGAAATCAGACTAATACAAAACATGTAGTTACATAATTTCTATTTTCACAAAATCCAAGATGGCGGCCAAACCATGTGACTGATCAAAATAATATTATTTTTCTCATATGGAGCTAAGGCCAGGCACGGTAAATATAAAAACATCTATTAGATTGGTTGAATCACCTCTGAGAAACAAATGCCCAAACTTTTGGTCAATTTTGCTTAAAATCCAAGATGGCGGCCAAACCATGTGACTGATCTGAAATCTTTTTTAGGTTTCTGAAAGGGTTTGATATACAGATGCCATGAAGCAAAATTGAAAATAATCCCTCAAGTGTTGCCAGAGTAAAAAACTACTTCCTGTTTAGAAGAAATCCAAAATGGTGGCCAAACCACGTGACCAATCGTAATAATTTTTTCAAACGTAAATGGGATTCATATATGGAAGCTAAATACAACATATGAGAGCATTCTGCTAGGTGTTTCTGAAGAAGAAGATTTTCAAGTGTTTTTTGCCGTTTTTAGGAAAAACAAAATGGCGGGAAAAGTCACGTGACCGCTAAAGTTTTTATTGCTGATATCTATTACACATGAGTTGTACTATATACCATAAAAAAATCTAGACGCCTAGACCCTCAGAAAGTGGTCAAACAGCCACTTCCGGTTTTATTTCAATCCAATATGGCTGCCAAACTAATTGACCAATCTAAATTCTGAAAGCATGTTGCACCAGTTCACATTAGGGACTATCAGTATAGAGCATTATCAGACCATTCCGTTCAGCGGTTTTCTCAAACGGCTTGACGAAAAAAGTTACGGCGGAAAGAAGAAAGAAAGAATTAAAGCCGCAAGCGGCGTCACCGGGGCCCAAGCTGACAAAATTCTGTTTCATAATAAATTAGGTCACATGTTAGACAATCAGGTAGCTTGTATTATCAGTAACATGAGGTCGAAATGAAGTTGGTACCATGTATTTACCTGGTTTGGTTATCGAAATATAGTTTTCAGGATATATAATGAGCCATGTACTTATGCACAATAATGAGATTACATAATCATATATAGCCATTTCTAATGTCAGTTACATCTTTCATTCAATGTCTTCATAATGACACTAGTTACATGTTCTGCTCTGCGACAGTGTTTCAGATATGACTGCTATGCATATTAATGAGTACACATGACCATATATAGTCATCTGTTATTTTAATCAAATCTCTTGTTCACTGTTGTCATAATAACACAGGATTCATCTTCCTAACTGCAAGTGTTTAAGATATAATGGTTATGCATATTAATGAGTTCACATGACCATATATGGTCATCTGTTATTTTAATCAAATCTCTTGTTCAACGTTGTCATAATAACACAGGATTCATCTTCCTAACTACAACAGTGTTTGAGATATGACAGTTATGCATATTAATGAGCTCACATGACCATAAAAATGGTCATTTGTTATTTTAATCAAATCTCTTGTTCAACGTTGTCATAATGACACAGGATTCATCTTCCTAACTGCAACAGTGTTTGAGATATAACGATTACGCATATTAATGAGCTCGCATGACTATATATGGTCATCTGTTATTTTAATCAAATCTTTTGTTCAATGTTGTCATAATAACACAGGATTCCACTTCCTAACTGCAAGTGTTTGAGATATGACAGTTATGCATATTAATGAGCTCACATGACCATATATGGTCATTTGTTATTTTAATCGAATCTCTTGTCCAACGTTGTCATAATAACACAGAATTCATCATCCTAACTACAACAGTGCTTGAGTTATAACAGTTATGCATATTAATGATGTTAGAAGCCCCCACCCCATGGGTGCCCAGCCACGTGGCCTAACAGTGTGCTATTGGGGTAAAATGATGCATCTGATGACACAAATGCACATACAAAATTTGAAAGAAATCAGACTAATACAAAACATGTAGTTGCATAATTTGTATTTTCACAAAATCCAAGATGGCGGCCAAACCACGTGACTGATCAAAATAATATTATTTTTCTCGTATGCAGCTAAGGGCAGGCATTGTAAATATAAAAAAATCTAGTAGATTGGTTGAATCGTCTCTGAGAAACAAATACCCAAACTTTTGGTCAATTTTGCTTAAAATCCAAAATGGCGGCCAAACCATGTGACTGATCTGAACTTTTTTTTAGGTTTCTGAAAGGGCTTGATACACAGATGCCATGAAGCAAAATTGAAAATAATCCCTCAAGTGTTGCCAGAGTAAAAAACTACTTCCTGTTTAGATGAAATCCAAAATGGTGGCCAAACCACATGACCAATCGTAATAATTTTTTCAAACGTAAATGGGATTCATATATGGAAGCTAAATACAACATATGAGAGCATTCTGCTAGGTGTTTCTGAAGAAGAAGATTTTCAAGTGTTTTTTGCCGTTTTTAGGAAAAACAAAATGGCGGGAAAAGTCACGTGACCGCTAAAGTTTTTATTGCTGATATCTATTACACATGAGTTGTACTATATACCATAAAAAAATCTAGACGCCTAGACCCTCAGAAAGTGGTCAAACAGCCACTTCCGGTTTTATTTCAATCCAATATGGCTGCCAAACTAATTGGCCAATCAAAATTCTGAAAGCATGTTGCACCAGTTCACATTAGGGACTATCAGTATAGAGCATTATCAGACCATTCCATTCAGCAGTTTTCTCAAACGGCTTGACGAAAAAAGTTACGGAAGAAAGAAAGAAAGAAAGAAAAAACTGAACGATAATAATAGGGGCCTCGCCCTTTGGGCTTGGGCCCCTAAATATAGCTGCATAGCAGCAATGACCGGTTTTCAAGACCATAGCACATGGCCAAGTCACATTCAATGCATGGCCAGGTATGATTGTTTGCAATAGCCCTCAAAATTAACGTTGGTCCCATGTTTGTATATGTGATAGTGTCCAAGATATTATTGCCATGCATATGTAATGAGTTATATGACCATATATAGTCGTCAGGTATGTTTGTCAATTCTCTTGTCCAATGTCTTCAATATAGCATTGGTTCCATGTTCCTACCTGCAACAGTGCCTAAGATATTAGAGGCATGCATATTTAATGAGTTATATGACCATATATGGTCATCTCATATGTTGGACAATTCTCTTGTCCAATGTCTTCAGTATAGGTTTGGGTACATGTCCCTATCTTTAAAAGTGCTCGAGATATTATGGATATGCATACTTAATGAGTTCTATGACCATATATGGTAATCGAATATGTTGGTCAATCCTTTTGTCCAATGTCTTCAATATAGTATTGGTTCCATGTTTGTGCTTACAATAGTACTCGAGATATTAGAGACATGCATATTTAATGAGTTGTATGACCATATATGGTCATCGACTGTGTTGGTCAATTCTCTTGTCCAATGTCTTCAATATAGGTTTGGGTACATGTCTCTATCTTTAAAAGTGTTCGAGATATATGGATATGCATATTTAATCAGTTCTATGACCATATATGGTCATCGAATATGTTGGTCAATTCTCTCGTCCTATGTCTTCAATATAGCGTTGATTCCATGTGTGAACTTGCAATAATGCCTGAGATATTAGAGACACGCATATTTAATGAGCTCTATGACCATATATGGTCATACACTATGTTGATCAATTCTTTTGTTCAATGTCTTCAATATAGAATTGGTTCCATGTTTATACTTGCAATAGTGCCTGAGATATTAAAGACATGCATATTTAATGAGTTACATGACTATATATGGTCATCCAATATTTTGGTCAATTCTTTTCTCCAATGTCTTCAATATAGCGTTAGTTCCATGTTTGTACTTGCAATAGTGCCTGAGATATTAGAGTCATGCATATTTAATGAGTTGCATGACCATTTATGGTCATCCAATATTTTGGTCAATTCTCTTGTCCAATGTCTTCAATATAGCGTTAGTTCCATGTTTCTATATGCAATAGTTCTCTATATATGTCAATTCAATGTGTATCGTATATGGGCCCTCCCCCCTTTCCCATAATGCAACATTGCTGACTATTTTATATAAAATGTGAAAAATATTCATAAATCAACTGCTCCAAAACTACTGGTCGCACTTCCATGATTCTTTGATTAATCTGTAGTATGTATGATGTTCTTCAAAATTATGGCGTAGAAATTTGATACGATCAAAATTATGCAAATGAGATGCAAAACAATATTTCAGAAAATTCTAGAAAAAAAAGTCACATGACCGTTCAACTTTTTTTTCATGAAATACGTAGCTCTAGGGTCAATGCTTCTTTTAAGCGAAAGTTTGAAACTCCTAGACCCTCAGAAAGGTGTTTAAATGAGCATGCCATTTTTCGCCTAAAATTCAAAATGGCCGCCGTACCACGTGACCAATATGCGTCATCTTAGGATATGCACTAGATCTCATCAAACTTTACAAACATATGAAAACATTTTCCAGATATGTGCAACGGTGTTCGAATGGCGCTTAGCGAAAAATCTGGCGGAATAATAATAAAAAACATAACGATTACAATAGGTTTCCAAGACATGTGTCTTGAAAACCTAAATATAGCTGCATAGCAGCAATCACCGGTTTTCAAGACCATGGCACATGGCCAAGTCACATGCAATGCATGGCCATGTATGACTGTTTGCAATAGCCCTGAAAATTAACGTTGGTCCCATGTTTGTATATGTGATAGTGTCCGAGGTATTATAGCCATGCATATTTAATGAGTTCCATGACCATATATAGTCATCGGGTATGTTTGTCAATTCTCTTGTCCAATGTCTTCATTATAGCATTGGTTCAATGTTCCTACTTGTAACAGTGCCTAAGATATTAGAGACTTGCATATTTAATGAGTTCTATGACCATATATGGTCATTTAAAATGTTGGTCAATTCTTTTGTCCAATGCCTTCAGTATAGGTTTGGGTACAAGTCTCTATCTTTAAAAGTGCTCGAGATATTATGGATATGCATATTTAATGAGTTATATGACCATATATGGTCATCGAATGTGTTGGTCAATCCTTTTGTCCAATGTCTTCAATATAACATTGGTTCCATGTTTGTGTTTGCAATAGTGCCTGAGATATTAGAGACATGCATATTTAATGAGTTCTATGACCTTATATGGTCATCGAATGTGTTGGTCAATTCTCTTGTCCAATGTCTTCAATATAGATTTGGGTACATGTCTATATCTTTAAAAGTGATCGAGATATTATGGATATGCATATTTAATGAGTTCTATGACCATATATGGTCATCGAATATGTTGGTCAATTCTTTTGTCCAATGTCGTCAATATAGCATTGGTTCCATGTTTGTACTTGCAATAGTGCCTGAGATATTAGAGACATGCATATTTAACGAGTTGCATGACCATATATGGTCATCCAATATTTTGGTCAATTCTCTTGTCCAATGTCTTCAATATAGCGTTAGTTCCATGTTTGTATATACAGTAGTTCTCAATATATGTCAATTCAATGTGTATTGTATATGGGCCCTCCCCCCTTTCCCATAATGCAACATTGCTGACTATTTTATATAAAATGTGAAAAATATTCATAAATCAACTGCTCCAAAACTACTGGTCGCACTTTCATGATTCTTTGATTAATCTGTAGTATGTATGATGTTCTTCAAAATTATGGCGTGGAATTTTGATACGATCAAAATTATGCAAATGAGATGCAAAACAATATTTCAGAAAATTCTAAAAAAAAAAGTCACATGACCGTTCAACTTTTTTTTCATGAAATACGTAGCTCTAGGGCCAATGCTTCTTTTAAGCGAAAGTTTGAGACTCCTAGACCCTCAGAAAGGTGTTTAAATGAGCATGCCATTTTTTGCCTAAAATTCAAAATGGCCGCCGTACCACGTGACCAATATGCGTCATCTTAGGATATGCACTAGATCTCATCAAACTTAACAAACATGTGAAAAAATTTTCCAGATATGTGCAACGGTGTTCGAATGGCGCTTAGCGAAAAATCTGGCGGAATAATAATAATAATAATAATAATAAATATAGCTGCGTTGCAGCAATGTCGGGTTTCGAGCCCAGTGACTTATTCGCAGCGTTCCAAAATCAGCATCATTGACAATAATATATTAATGGAAATTGCATGGCCTTCATACTAAACATGTTGCATGTTCCTGTCTGTAACAGTGCTTAAGGTATTACAATCTTGCATATTTAATGATGTCCCATGACCATATATGGTCATCGGATGTTTTTGTCAGCTGTGTTGTGCAATAACTTCAATATTGCATTGGTTGCATTTTCCTATCTGTAACAGTGCTTGAGATATAAGATTTTTGCATATTTGATGAGGTCACATGACCATATATGGTCATCACATTAGTTAGTCACATCTCTTGTCCCATAGCTTCGATATTGCACAGGTTGCATGTTCCCGTCTGTAACAGTGCTTGATATATTACATTTATGCATATTCAATGAGGTCACATGACCATATATGGCCATCTTGTTTGTTAGTAAAATTTCATGTACCATCACTTCAATATTGCACTGGTTGCATGTTCCCGTCTGTAATAGTGCTTGAGTTATTACGTTTATGCTTATTTAATGAGGTCACATGACCATATATGGTCATTGGATATGTTAGTGACTTCTGTTGTGCAATAGCTTCAATATTGCACTGGTTGCATGTTCCTATCTGTAACAGTGCTTGAGTTATTACATTTATGCATATTTGATGAAATTACATGACCATATATGGTCATCACATTAGTTAGCCACATCTCGTGTCTTATAGCTTCGATATTGCACAGGTTGCATGTCCTTATCTGTAACAGTGCTTGATATATTACATTTATGCATATTTAATGAGATCACATGACCATATATGGTCATCTTGTTTGTTAGTAGAATTTCATGTACCATCACTTCAATATTGCACTGGTTGCATGTTCCTATCTGTAACAGTGCTTGAGATATTGCAATTATGTCTATAAAATGAGGTCACGTGACCATATAAAAGAACAAAAAAATATGAAAAAACATTCTAAAATCTTCTTATAAAAAACGGCTTTTCGCATGGACTTCCATATTTTGGAATTAAATACTATGTCATATGATCTTTCAAAGTTATTCAGGGTTAGTTGATTTGTCGAAAATTATGCAAATGAGATGCAAAACAAAATTTAAAAAAATTCTAAAAAAAAAAGTCACGTGACCGCTAAAGTTTTTTTTGATGAAATTTGTAGCCCTTGTCGCACTGCTACTATCATAAAAAAATTGGAGCACTCAGACCCACAGAAAGGTGCGCAATTCGGCATTGAAAATTTCGCCTTTAATCCAAGATGGCGGCCTGGTCATGTGACCTATGTGTCTGAACTTAGGATATGCACCAGATCTCATACAGCTTTACCATTGTGACAAGTATGGAACTGATCGGTCCAACGGTGTTGACATAAAGCGTGACCAAAAATTTAGGCGGAAGAATAATAATAATAATAATAATAATAATAATAAATATAGCTGCGTTGCAGCAATGTCGGGTTTCGAGCCCACTGGCTTATTAGCAGCGTTCCAAAATCAGCATCATTGACAATAATATATTAAAGGAAATTGCATGGCCTTCATACTAAACATGTTACATGTTCCAGTCTGTAACAGTGCTTAAGGTATTACAATCTTGCATATTTAATGATGTCACATGACCATATATGGTCATTACATTAGTTAGTCACATCACTTGTTCCATAGATTCGATATTGCACAGGTTGCATGTTCCTGTCTGTAACAGTGCTTGAGTTATTACATTTATGACCATATATGGTCATCGGATGTGTTAGTCACTTCTGTTGTGCAATAGCTTCAATATTGCACTGGTTGCATGTTCCTATCTGTAACAGTGCTTGAGTTATTACATTTATGCATATTTGATGAAGTTACATGACCATATATGGTCATCACATTAGTTAGTCACATCTCTTGTCACATAGCTTCGATATTGCATAGGTTGCATGTCTCTATCTGTGATTCTGCTTGAGATATTACAATTATGCATATTTAATGACGGCACATGACCATATACGGTCATCACATTAGTTACTCACATCTCATATCCCATAGCTTCGATTTTGCACAGGTTGCATGTTTCTATCTGTAACAGTGCTTGAGATAATTCAATTATGCATATTTAATGAAGTCACATGACCATATATGGTCATCACATTAGTTAGTCACATCTCTTGACCCATACCTCCGATATTGCACAGGTTGCATGTAACTAACTCTT